>NC_086053.1:7948763-8268406 GCF_947568885.1 Cydia strobilella
GTTGGTTTATGTCTTTATGACATTTTGGATACAGCAGTGAAAGAGTTGTAATAAATATAATCAGATTCATTAACATAATCAGAATCAGACCAGATAAGTTAACATAATCACTTTCATTACCTAACAAGTTCTATAATATAATGAAAAAGCACGCGTATCTAGTCTAGGATTATGAGCCTAAAAGCGGTTCATTAACTTGCATGTTACGAGCAAGTGTGTTGAAAAAGTAAGTTGTGAATTGGATGTGTATCGAATTTACGATTTAACTAAAACAGGTTTTGATCACCTGTATATTTTTCTTATGTCCTTTAAGGTCAGACAAAAATTAAAAAGTTAAAAACATTGCATTATTTTGTTCATGCAACAGCTTTAAAAAAATCAAGCCAGCATATTAATGCATTCCCCGTCTCGACAACATCGGGAAAGTTTCTTTTAGACGCAATGAGTATGAGTAAATATAGTGATGGGAGGATCGTACAAAGATAAAGACAGTACTATTTTTCAGGTCATTTACTCTTAGCTCACTTCTTACTGTTAAGGATGATACCATCATATTTCTGCTGGAACCACTTCATGGCATCCTCTTTCGTGAGGCGGTGGGGAAAGCCAACCTTGCCAGTCTTGCGTCTCCTGTGCGCCACGTTGAAACCTGGAAAGGAGAAATAAGTCTATTTTGAATACAGGGTAAGTGTACAAACACAATCTGAATGTTCATTAGAGATTACCACATCTATGACTATGCAGTGTGTCAGCGTCGTTGGCGGTCAAGGGGCTGATATACCATACTATAATTTTTATGTACTAACATTACTAACTATACTCTATTACTACAACTATGAACCACAAGTTCAACACTTTTTGCGACTCTTTTCTTCCTTGTATGAAAATTTTTTGCCTCAGAACTGCTACATTCAAATAATACTTACACCTGAACAATGATATTCAAGTTACTTTTGGCCACAGTTGGGAGATTTTGGGAGATACTTGGGGGGGTTTCACAGTAATCATATGTATAAAGAAAAAATGTACCTTTATTACAGAGAGAAACACTTAATAATGCAGTAAATCTCTTTGTATAAAGTTTTCATATAGCACATACTTTACAAAGTGAAGGTTTGGTGAATTCTACACTTTTGAACAAATGTGCATGCACAATAATGACAGTAGTTCTGTAGAAAGCGACCACTTTTTATTTTTGTCAAAGTGACTTACACCATAGAATAAAGAAAGAGGGCAGTAGGCTATTTCCGGCCCAATCCGCGATATAATTGCCTACCGTACTTGCCTGTCTCGGGGTTGTCACTTTTAGCAAAATTTTAATTCAGTGCTTGGAAATTGGCAAGGGCAGGGAAGTCGTATTTTTTACTTGTGTTGTATTATTTTAAACTAGCTTCTGCCCGCGACTTCGTCCGCGTGGAGCTCGTTTATATCATACCTGCATACAAACTACCACCCCCCTTTTCGCACCCGTAAAGGATGATTCCTGGGATAAAAACTATCCTATGTCCTTCCCCGGGTCTCAAACTATCTCTATACCAAATCCAAATCCGTTCAGCGGTTTAAGCGCGAAGAGGTAACAGACAGACAGACACGCACACTCGCATTTATAATATTAGTATGGATTACGATTTATAACTGTAAGTAGGTACTTAGTTACTATACCTATTGGTCGTTTTTAGCATACTAGTATAGTATGTGTACTTGAAATGGCAAAATAGGCCAAATCAGTTACTTTAAACTTGATTTAAACAAATTGGCAAAACAATATATCAGTATAAAGTTTGTCTAGTTCACCAGCACAGCAGCTAAGTCTTTTCACCAGTTTGTGGTTCTTATTTTTTAATCCAAAAATAAGTGAATGTCTATTCTGAATATTTTTGAACGTTTGTTTTGTTTGTACATTATTGTTGATTGGTACAAAAACACGCCCATTATGACAGTTGTCAATAACAAGCTTTTATTTAACTTGCCCTGTTAGTATGTATGTATGCTTGTTAGTTAGGGGTCCTCCATTAATTACATCACACGTTTAGGAGGGGGTCAAGAAAATGTGACATGTTGTGACAAGGGGGAGAGGGAGTCATAAACTTTGTGACGTCACATTCACTTATTTAAATTATTTTATTCGCTGTACAGTGAAATAACAAGTTTTTGGAATGATAATCGTTTTTAATCGTTTAATTTCCTTTCCTGATCTGTTTTGGGTTATAAAACTACTAATATTTCTTTTGTCAAAAATATTTTAGTAAAATATTAATAATACTTAATATTTCGATTTACCGATTTCATTGAAAAAATGTGACGTCACACCAGGAGGGGGTGGGGTTTGCCAAGGACAAAAAAACCTCGAAATTCGTGTGACGTAATTAATGGATGAACCCTTAGTATATATGTTTGTTAGTTAGTATGTATGTTTGTTAGTTATCTGATGATGATGATGATGAAGATGGGAGGTGGCCATGAGAACTCTGTGATAAAACAATGCAAACTTCTTGTGCTTGGGGTTGTTAGAATTGACCCAATGAGTATTGTTGCCAGTGGAAAGAAAAGTACAGTCAGCGATAAAAGCTTGTACCATCTCCTACACTGTTAACTGTCCATTGGTAAACCTTATTACAAAAGGCACAAGGTCCACAGATGGTCAGTTACCAGTGTTGCTGTTTGTACCAAAAATGAATTTTTTGCCAAAAACTCATTTAGATTTATGCTAACTTTCTCTAGATTCTATAGTATGATAAGAGGGGGGAGGCCTTTGCCCAGCAGTGGGACACAGTGGGCTCTGAATAATAATAAATAATAATAAAATAATACGCAAATGAAATGAACTTACCAGGTCGCCCTAGGACAACGTAGAAGTCAAGACCATAGATACCGATGGCGGGGTCATACTTGATACCCAGATCAATGTGTTCCTGGATACCGAAACCGAAGTTGCCGGTGGCGGAGAAATTGTCACGACGCAACTCGTATTCTCTTACCTGCAAGGAAAAGTAACATTAGGCATAAGGCAGAGAACGCAGAGACCTAATAGAGAGTTACAAAATACTATCTGGGCACTATGACCTCAAGGATTTTCAAGAGATGTTCAAGCGCAACAACAGCGATTGTCTGAGAGGTCATCACTTAAAGCTAGAAAGGCATAGGTCTCACAGTAACCCTTACAAACACTTTCTGAGCAGCCGAGTAGTAAGGACTTGGAACAAACTCCCAGAAGACGTAGTTTCAGCACAAAATGTGAACCACTTTAAAAATAAATTAGACAAGCATAACACTACATCTAATACTCGTTCATGATAACTACATATCTTTATGATTACTGGATACAGGCCATATCAGTTGCCATAACTGCCTGCCTGCTTATTAAATAATAAATACTAAGAAAGTAAAATTTTATCCTTTTTTCCAGTTTAATTGAAACCTAAGATACATAAAATTATTTAGAAGACTGTTACTGTCTTGCGAATCCACAATGTTACATAGGAAATGTATTTTGGAAGCACAAAATAAAAGATACGTAAAAGGGTTTTTTTAGGCTGTTGGCAATTACATCAGTTACATCACTATTGTATTGTAAATTTTTAACTTCTTGACAACTAGAGCCTATATTGCGTCAGGATAACATCACTAAACATTGTTTTTGTATCCTCTTAAGGTCTACCAAGCAAAAAAATGCCAGTTGAATTTGAACTAAGTCAATAGCCGGGTCCACACAGAGCGAGCATACGCGCGAGGCAAATTCCTCGCGCACAAAACGGGCAGTGTAGATGTGCCTCGGCCGAGACGGCGCGCGAGGAAGTTGCCTCGTGCGTATGCTCGCTCTGTGTGGACCTGCCTAATAGTGAAGGAAATATGGTTTAATTTCTTTAGTTTTGAAAATGAATGAAATAAAAGATATGCAACACTGTTCCGATTGAAAATGCTGTAAATAAGACAGAAATAATTAGTACTAGGGATAGGACCATGGGCCTTATGAGGGTATTGGAGCATATCATTAATAATAATGCCAACCAGCCTGAGATCATTTAACATGACTTACATGACCAAAAATAAACAAGCACACACAGCTGAAAAATGTATCTTGCTTTGTTCTTTACTTTCATAAAAAAATACTAGTGTTATTGGTTAGGATGTTATTTCTTCTAGTATTCCAAACAGTAAAAGTTCAGTGTTTGGAAGTTGCAAATTAGAAATAATGCTATTGCATGAATTTTAAAAGCAACACAAATAGTTTATGAGACTTGAACAATTCATGCTAAACAACTTCAGAATAATCTTGTGTTCAATTATTAACCCTATATATGAAAGATTCATTTAACTTTTTAAATTGCAATACAGATATTGACGGAATGACATTATAATCCAATACATTTCTGTGATTATGAGCAATTATTAATTGCACACATTGGTATTCTTAATCAAGTCAATCAAAAGTAAGCAGATGTCAGAAACTTTCATAGATCACATAAACAATCTTTTGCTCCTATACGGGGAATCAAATTGGTAGCCTTATGTAGTAAATGGCCCCAAATTTAATTGATACGTAATTCAGACTACATAGAAAACACTAGCTTTCATGGCACTCACTTCACTTCCATAAACTAAGCCCATAATTAATCATAACCACAGCATTCACTACTCACTTTGAGACCTCTTTCAAGGATTTCCTCGGCCTTGGCACCTCGGACAGTGCAGTGGACAGCGATCTTTTCATTACGCCTGATACCGAAGGATCGTACAGTGTAGCGAGCCTTGGAGAACACTGGCTGCTGGCCAGTCAACTGCTCCAACACCTGGAAATCAACAACTCATAAATAGCATTCCACACATTTAAAAACATGGTACAGATAATTGACTATAAATAATTTTAAACCAAAATTTGACACTTGAAAACATACTTAATAAACACATTTTAAAACCTACATAATCTTCAAATTACATAAAGGATACAATACAAACTTTGAGAAAAGACATACATCTAATGATACAAGTGTTTTGTCATTTCTTTTAGTATTCTGAACAGTAATGCAATAGTGCTCAGAAGTTGCAAATAAGAAATAATACTATTGCATGAATTTACAAAGCAACACAAATGAATTGTGAGACTTGAACAATTCATGCTGTCTACCACTTGCTTCACACATAACCTTAAACATGTCGACGAGTACACAATACACCCGGCTTTTATCATATTATTTTTTGTTAAATCAATAAATTGAATACTAACCTTAGCGGCACGGGTAAGCCTGTCTCCGGACTCTCCCACACAGATATTCAGGCACAGTTTCCTGATGTGAAGGTTTCGCATAACATTTTTGGAATTGTCTTTAGGAGGCTTCTTCTCCTTCTTATCCTTTTTGCCTTTGTTCAACGCGGGCGGTGGTACACGCTGAAAAATACATATTTAATTCAAAAGAGGCATCTTCTCACAAATATTTTTCTTGTTTTCTATGTTGACTGATCAGCTCTAGATTTAAGGTTAAGCCTCACAACGAACGTTAAGACTAAAAATATAGAATTACTAATGCACACGGATGAATATAAAACCACTTAAACAATAACTAATTCCTCAATTCCTAATATTTTCACAGATTAAAATGGATAAATGCACTGGTTATTAACAAAACACGTACCGCCATGATCACAATTTCCTAAAAAAGAATTTGAAGGAGTCATAAACAATATAGAACACTGTAACGTCAGTGTCAAAACAGTATGACCAGTATAAGATTAAATTAAATGGTAACAAATTACTGAAAACCATTCACTGTCCGATTTTACGGCCTGGTACAAATATTATGTACTAGCTTTAGCCCGCGACTTCGTCTGCGTGGACTTAGTAACAGCAGCTAGAGTAAGTATAGCGCCTGGATAAAGTGTACAAGCAATCATTAAATTTGAGCATAAGCTTAATAATTGCATTAGGCGTTTCATTAACTCTCTCAATTCCACCCCCTTTTTTACTCTCTTAAGGGATGATTTCCGACATAAAAACTATCCTATGTCCTTCCTCGGGACTCAAACTATCTTTATAAGCAAATATTGTCAGTATAAAAAGGCGGCAAATTTAAAAAAACCGGCCAAGTGCGAGTCGGACTCGCGCACGAAGGGTTCCGTACCATAACGGAAAAAAACAGCAAAAAAATCACGTTTGTTGTATGGGAGCCCTATTTAAATATTTATATTATTCTGTTTTTAGTATTTGTTGTTATAGCGGCAACAGAAATACATCATCTGTGAAAATTTCAACTGTCTAGCTATAACGGTTCATGAGATACAGCTGTCGCGACGCTCTCATAATGAACACTATAGACAAGCAAATATACAAGACTACCATAATAGTCCAGAACGCCGCGACAATAGGAATAAATGGTATTGTATGAGAGGGTTGAGGAGTGGTTAGTCCTACCTCACAGTCCAGTTGTAGTCTTGATAATCTGCTTCGCTCATCTGCCTTATGCACCATCTGTGGTTAAAAGGGTTTATATGAAATGACTCATCACTAAGTGTCTACCACTAAGTATGAGAGTTTAAACCTCTATCTTTTATGTCTATATGTTTCTAAGGATGATGGCATCTTCCATCAATCATAAATAAGAGTTACATAATATCTATTCGTTACTATAACATATATGAGAACCATCTTACCCGACCGGATGTAGGTTATATCGGCTACCAATGTACCCGCCCTTCGCAAAGGGTGTACTCAGTACATGCATAATACGTGCTGATAAAGGAATACCAAGCGACCGTAGTCATCTCTGCACTCCTGCACAGGATAAAGGAGAACCTAGCAGCCAAAGCCACCTCTCTCCTACATAATCTATAAATTACCTAGTCCGCCTTACCTAAGATGGGCTCCAAAGAACTTCCACGACCTTCATCGTGAACTCATAGGTACAAACTTACTGGATCCACGGATTGCCGCGTGGCAACCAGTAAGATGGCCTTTAAATTATAAATCAAGATAATTGTACAATAGTATAAGACAATAGATACAAAGCAGTAAACACTTAGCTTTCAGGTAAACCAGCCCATGTGGTCACCGACTCTGCGCGTCGCCTTTCTTGGCTTCTTGATAATAACACTTGATAGCACACATTATATCAGATCACATTATTAAATCTATCTTGTTCTTCTTCTAATGAGAGAATGGCTGTTATTCCCCAAATATGAAAACTTTTGTCTCATCGAAATGTTAAACCATAGACAATATCTTATTTAAATCTTCGCGACACTGTCGAACCGATCCGACTTGACTCGATCGGATCGACTGTCGCGACACTGCCGACTAGACAGGAAAAATGACGATTTATAGATAGATATTCAATTTTGATTACGTTCTTTCTCTCTATCCATTGTCTTAAGGTCTAGGATCTTTCCTCTTTAACTGACCTTAGCTTTATCGTCATCAAGTTTCCATTTACTTGTAGCTTCCTCTAAGTGTAGTAAAGTTGGGATAATAAGTCTCAGTCAGCTTTATTAAGTATGCTTATTTACTTACTTACATATTCCGTAAAAATACTTAAAAATGTGGGTACTCTAATTCAATTAATACTTTCCTAGAACAAATACCCAACTTTGGTATCTGAACTATCTGACATTGTACTACGAACAACTCTGTTTAAAGTCAGTCCTTCATTAACTAACTAATAGTCGTTTCGTCTGTCAATTTAAATCTCTCAGATATTCGCTCAAGGAATTAAATCGCGACCTCTTCTAATATGTATGATTATTATAAACACTCATCATTACCAGGATAACCACCATATCATCCTCTAAGTTTAATGTTGCTAACAACTTAAGCAAACTCAGTTTCCTTTTCTTAGTCTTGAAATTGAATAATTATATGTTATTAATTTATTATGCACATAAAAGTCGTATTCATCTCTATTTATCCAAATAATAACTCTGTATTGTACTTCTAACCCTGTTAGAACGTCACTATTATCTCACTTGTTAATATTATGAATCTAGACTATATTCTAAATCTACCCTTGGCTTTATACTCTGATACGAACCCACACTGTCACTGTGGGTCTTACTTGATTACAATCTTACTCGGATATCTTACGGGTCTTACACCCATTAATACAAACATCGATGCCACAGCGGGCCTTACACGATACAGAAATTGCATTAACCGCCTCATGCGTGAATAAAACCATCGATGCCACAGCGGGCCTTACACGATAGGTACAGATTTTACATTCACCGCCTCATGCGTGAATAAAAACATCGATGCCACCGCGGGCCTTACACGATGTCACAACAAAGTAGCTGCTGCTAAATCTAGCAGTAGCTGCAGGAATCTGTCTTCTGTCTTTCCTGCTGTCTGTCTTGGTCTGTCAACCTCATTCGTTACTATATGGACTTATCCTGCTTGGCAGCCCTCCCCAATAAAAGGAAGAAAAGCAAGTAAGTGCACTTTCAAGTCGTAATCGTTTAACATTAATAACGAAAATATCTGACAGTCTGTATACTAACAAGACTACTCATAAAGTGTTATTTGAACACCTAGATGTAAGTATCATATTTATAAGTTTTATCTCCAAGAGTATATTTTATATTAGACGTAAATACTGCCCTTAGGCACTTCATATAAGTACATACACATGTACATGACAAACTCATTTAAATTCTGGCACAGATCGCTTTTGATCGAAAGTAACTCAAGACTTCGTTTTAATTACTTGTATAATAACAACTACGTATTACTAAAATATTTAGCCCACATAATGTCCCACTGCTGGGCACAGGCCTCCTCTCCAGCGCGAGAAGGGTGTGGGTCCTCATACTCAAGTAAAAGCACAAATAAAATCTAACTTATTATATAATTAATAGCCAAAGCGAAACTTAAAATGGCTCAGAACCATACATCTTAATTGTCGATTACCTACGTAATTACTGTTGTTCTTAAATGTGCCATTAATTCAGTGCTTAATATAGCGATTCCAATGTAGTTTTAACATGTAGTCTAAAATAACTGTTTCACATAGTATAAACATCGCTTACTCTTACCCACGAGACTAAAAAACCCGTTATGTTATTCTGTGGCAACATCATTTGCCTGTAAGCATATATATAATAATTCAATTAAATTACTATTTCAAAATCTAATTTGGTTACGAGAGTTTCCTTGATAGGTACATCAAACTTTAATTTACTTGTAACGATCTCCAATATTAATTCATTTTTATAATCGTTACTCCCGAAGTTGTATGCAAATTTCATACTCAATTTCAATTACGTCATATAATGTCTGCACAAATTCTCTTAATTTGTTTACTGAATATATTATCGTTCTCTACACATAAAGGCAAACTATATCATTGTAATCCATTACTGTTAACCAACGTGTTAACCAACGTGTCTGAAGTTAAGAACTTTAATGACATATATATTATATATTCAATAATATTCATCTACTTTGCAAACTCTATTTTGCTAAAGTTCTTGTTGTAACACATTATATTGTTACATAACAAATATATCATCAAAGCGCGGCGTTTATAACCCAAACGGCCAAAATGTGAACTCTTGATTCGTTTCAATCAATCGATGTGAAACGCTTCCGTATGTCAACGTAGCTATTATAACATAGGTATCTCCTTTTCAAACTATATGACGAGAAACCTCACGTGCATCTGAGATGTAAATACATAGGATGTAAACGGCAATTCAAGAAAGTTTATAAGCAATAAATATGAATGGGTCAACAAGTTATTGCACCTAATACTAGGTGAATTGCTATTTCCTCAATTTCGCGGCTCGCACCGCTCTTGTTACGGAACCCATTCTAATAGAAATACTATAGGTATCTAAGACCATAACATAACTAATAAGAATCACATCTTCCGTTTCTTTCATCATCATATTGATCCTTCATAAGGCATAAGGATGTCAGAAATTATGCAAAATTGAACTCTATCACTTTGAAACAAAGTTCTCAATCATGGGAGAAATATATTCCCTCTGTCTTACAAAGGCTCAATAATTCAACATATTTTTCTATGAATCGCTAGTAATCTTCAAGAGGACATCTTTCCCTTCTGGAACTTTAAAACCACAATATACTATAGCTTTGTTCTTCGAATACATTCGTTCTGAATCTGAATATACTATAGCTTAATTCTTCGACTTCATTCATTCTGAATCTGTATATACTATAGCTTATTTCTTCGACTACATTCGTTCTGAATAACACCACTTAATCGAATTTAATCTGTCGTCAGACATATTAACATCAAATAAATTTTACGGTAGGTACGCGATACACAGCCGTCGTGAACGCTGCTTGCACTGTTAGTGCTTGAGAAACGAAACTTATGCTCTCCGAAACATGTCGCACGAGTGACTAAAACAAGTGAGTCTAAACAGTATAGTATATTTAACATCATTTAAGTTGTTGCCATTGATTCTATTGCGATTGATTACTAAATATCACTGGCTAGTAAGTAAGTTTCAACCAGATAATGATTTTTCTTTTCATTTCATTTCATCTCTAAGTCAAATTTCTCATTAATTCTCCAAAGACTCTTTTAAATTCACATTTTTACTCAATAGTTACTTAAATTTATCAATTTATTCTTATTATCCAAGTAACTAATAAAACGGATGAACATGATCTCCCTGCCACAGGTTGCTACCTGTGGCAAGGAGCTAAAATCCATCCGGGAGCTAACTTTACTGAAGTAATCAATCTGAATATTTAGGCAGAAGGAACATTTTCCATTCTTATTTTATTTATTTTTTCTACTTCCAAATTTGTGTCTTTTTTACATGCTCAGCAAAACATCTAACTTCTAGATTTTAGGCCAACTCTCTATTCAACAAATTTCATATCAGGATAAAAAAAATTGTTAGTTGTATGATGATGATGATGATAATGATCTCAAATAATAGAAACATACTGAATGTTTCTACCTCTGCTGACTCGCCTTTACTTATAGCAAAGTACGCTGTGCATGAACTAATTTATCACAATTATACTAATTTGTCATCAGCTCACAGTTTGAGCTATGCAAGAATGAATAATTACCTAATTATCACGGTTAGGTACACTATAGTCATTTTACTTTCAACTTCCTTACTTCTGACTCAAGAATTACTAAGTAGGCATGTATTTATTTATACCTATAAGGTAAAATTTAAATTTATTAGGTATATATATATATATATATATATGCTCTCTATATCATAAAGAAAACATAGTGAAGAACTAATCTTCTGTTATTAATATGATACTAATATATCACTTTCAAACAACCAACTGTAACAAGCAACTAGTTACAATTTAAATTCATTACATTATAAGTTCATGTATAATGCTAAACTTGTCGGTTATTTTACGAAATTTATTACTAATTCTCATTCTTCCCACGGAAGTATTCTTACATACTCTACACAATCAAACTTAACTTGACCAATTACAAATTTTAAGGTTTGTCACAAGCATTTGCGTTTAGTGACTTGTAAAATTAGGAATTATTTTCATATCTTTCATGTCATCATGCTCATAAGAGCTTATTGAGCTTATACGCCCATGCTCCTTTGAGCGCTATACGAAGGCATAATATTCGGTGTCCCGAATAATTTCTTGCATATGTCTAACGACTCAAGAGACTAAAATTTCCAATTGTTCAATTAATCGTAGGAATTAGGAAAACATACATCCATACATTATTCGAATTTAAGTCCTTTTGTAACATTTCATATCACGGGCGCGGGGCGAGACTTCTAAAAACTAATAAAAACAAAATTCGAATCGCTCATGTTCAGGTCCTTTGCCAACAGCAAATTAATAACAAGTAATAAATTATTAGAATTTAAATTTTCAACTATACACCGGACTTATTACAATTTGTGTATAATACTTTCCTTTATACAACAACTATTTTGACCGGACTAGAAAATAATACCTTTAATTTTCAAGCAAAGCCCTAACGGCCGACGACGATAACAAAACAATTATTCCCCGTAGTATCCACAAATAAACGAGAGTTTCATTTTATCAACAATCGCAATTTTTATTCAAGCGTCAAAAACGGTTACTCAAACGAACCTCAAGTTGACATATTCGCGGGCGAAAATAGCGCGAAGTGAATTTGACAAATGTCAAGATTGTCAGTCTATGTCCATGTCAAGATGTCATTGACCTTCGGCGGCTCGGTTGATTTCAATCTTTCTTAGCCCTTTAAAACTAAGAATGATATACTAAAGGTGTACGTTACGTACTTATGGGACATGTGTGTATGATGTTCTAGCAGTGACCTTTGTGCTAAATTTCCTTAACTGCATATAAAACCAGTGGGTGAATCATACGTGCACTTAGCTGTGTCACTTAGGGAACAACAGAAACTCCTCTTAAATCGACCTCAGATCTAAACGCACTCAAATGATTGATCTGTTGTTCAAACAATACGCGATACAAGCCCCTTTCTCGAACAGGCTACCATCCGTGTGCAAACGTAGTACGTGATACCTTTTGTACCTTGGACAAACGTCAAAACTTTAAAATTTAAAGTGACTATTTAAAGTTTAAATAATCACTTTATCAACAAAATTGTTCTTCCAAATTTAATTGCATATTCTGCTATAGACACTCAAAACAAAATGTTAACAGAACAATTTCTTTTCACAACATTACTGTAATATTGAATATTAAACTATATTTTCATGACTATGTTTTTGTTTCATTTGTACCTTCGAATATCACCTTTCATTCTTTACATCATGCTGAATTAAAGAAATATACTGGAACACCAGACTGGTGTCAAATAAAATTGTCATTCCGTATATAAACATCCGTCAGCCCTTTATTCTTTAAATAGCATTCTATTTATGGTTAAGGTATGTATACCTTCTGATAATAATTGTAGGTATTATTTGTTAATTACTATTAGATAAGAATACACAATGCTTTACAAAATTTCCTGCAAGCATTAAGTGTAAGCAACGACTCTAGAAATTTGAAACTGTATATAAATGGATAATTTGTCCAATAATGCATTTTTTACTCAATACTTTAAAACAAAGTGTAAGAATATGGGTCAACATTCTATTTCAACATAACCCAAGTCGAATTCAGGCTTTACTCAACTTCACAAGTGAAAATTTATTAAGACACTGTATCGACAAGCACGCTAACCAACTGATAGCTTTGTTATTTTTTGTATTTAGCTACTCAGTGTAGCATATTGCATTGTCACATTAGAATATGGTCTTACCCCTTTCTATAAATATTGTGAGAATTTAAAATGCAGTAAGTAACAATTTTTAAAATGCTTCTTATTATTCTCTACAATCACAGCAAAGTAAGACTTAGCTGTCCAAAGAAAAGTACATAGGGAATTCAAGAGTGTTATTCCCTGGGTCACCTTACTTACTTTCTTAAGGTACAATTCCCCTTAGCAACTTTATATTACATTCTAGTTATTATACTCTGACCAACATATACCAACTCTAGGGGCCCACAAGGAAAATTATAAAGGTTAAATATCCTTGCTACATGTAGATATTTTAGAACGAACTGAACAAGCTAGGCGCTACGTTTATCTATTACATACTGCGGTAAATCTGTATACCTTTGACTACTTGTAGGTAGGTATTTCATTTAATGTACATTTTCCTTCGCTTTATGTGTACAATCAAGAATATTTATTTCTTTACTTAATACTGTAGGTACTATGTACCATAGACCATGTATGGTCAGCAAAATACATATGTTTAACACTTGAGTGTTTCTTGAAACTCCTGATGCTCAACTCTAGTAAATAAATTAACTGAATTTATAGTTTTGCAGGTATATCAAGGTGAGTTATGTACTATATAGTCTACCCGCCTACAGTCAAGCTGAAATCAAAGGACTACTTTGAACTCAGGAATCAGGAAAGAAGATGAGATACTCAAACGTGTTGTGACACATAGAACAGATTAATCTTGACTTACTTACTGTCGGCATGTAATGTAATTTCAACAAGTACTAAAATATTTTGTCTACTTCGGTAATATATTAATATACTTCGGTAATATAAAATATATTAAAGTAGTTAGCTCAACTAGTTAGTTAGTAGGTAACCGTCCTTATGTACGGACACATATGTGTCGTCAACGGCTTACAACAATACTAAAGCGCAATAAAAAACAAATCTAGGCCCACTTCTCAGGTAGCATTTTCATTTGAAATATTACTGTCCAATGACTACAATCATGTACCTTAATGACTTGACATTACTATATCATATATTATTGAAATTATATCTAGTGTGCTTCTCTGATACTTTGATTTATCTCTGTCCACTGTAATATGTCAAGTTTGACTCTCCTTAGAAAGTTAGGTACACCTGGGACAAGAGAAATAAAATCAATTGATTTATTTGACACTAACAATCAGTACATGTAGGTATGCATAGCATAGCATGATGTGAATATCTACTTTCTAATTTATCAAGAAGTATTTTGACTATCATATTATTTTCAACAGAATTTAATAGGGTACATCTGTAGGTATGTAAAATTTCAATCCGTTTTGAGTCATACCTCATTAGTTAATTTGTGAATCTTATGTCGCTCTAGACAATTTCTTCACTATCAGTGTCTGTCGGGGTTCATAACATAGCTTTTTTGTCAGTCACTCAGTAATAAGTGCCATAGCAAGTGAACTTTAAGGCAATTTAGAAACTGATCATTTAGTACTTAAGTTTCATTACTTATTAATTTAGATCAAGCAATTGACTTAACAACAAAAATTCATTTAACTTTTGAATACCACTACTTGTAATAGCCTCCCCGAAGCTACTCGTGAACTATCTAACCCATGAAGCAATGATAACAACACCAAACAGCCTCGGCCGCAGACTGAAAGATGCAGCGATTAATGCCTCATCCCTAAACTAATATTTCAAACAAATTATATTGAAACAAGCATTCAAATATTAGACTTTACAAATTTACTAGGTATTGACTTTTAGCACTTCCAGCCAAATGAGATTAAATTACATAGTCAATGAGTATCAATAATGAATTAACTCAATGCTACACTATACTACAAGTATCTACACTTGTTTATTAGTATTAACAGACTTGAAACTCAAGCAACTTTGCGACGCACAACTGTAAAGTAGTTAGAAAATCTGTCCGTCATCTCTCATAAAGTTTATAAACCACAAATGGTACTGGAAAGGTCCAAGGATCCAATCAATCCTAAATCTCAGCACACTTCACCATTTTGTCGCGACGCTCTCATAATGAACACTATAGACAAGCAAATATACAAGACTACCATAATAGTCCAGAACGCCGCGACAATAGGAATAAATGGTATTGTATGAGAGGGTTGAGGAGTGGTTAGTCCTACCTCACAGTCCAGTTGTAGTCTTGATAATCTGCTTCGCTCATCTGCCTTATGCACCATCTGTGGTTAAAAGGGTTTATATGAAATGACTCATCACTAAGTGTCTACCACTAAGTATGAGAGTTTAAACCTCTATCTTTTATGTCTATATGTTTCTAAGGATGATGGCATCTTCCATCAATCATAAATAAGAGTTACATAATATCTATTCGTTACTATAACATATATGAGAACCATCTTACCCGACCGGATGTAGGTTATATCGGCTACCAATGTACCCGCCCTTCGCAAAGGGTGTACTCAGTACATGCATAATACGTGCTGATAAAGGAATACCAAGCGACCGTAGTCATCTCTGCACTCCTGCACAGGATAAAGGAGAACCTAGCAGCCAAAGCCACCTCTCTCCTACATAATCTATAAATTACCTAGTCCGCCTTACCTAAGATGGGCTCCAAAGAACTTCCACGACCTTCATCGTGAACTCATAGGTACAAACTTACTGGATCCACGGATTGCCGCGTGGCAACCAGTAAGATGGCCTTTAAATTATAAATCAAGATAATTGTACAATAGTATAAGACAATAGATACAAAGCAGTAAACACTTAGCTTTCAGGTAAACCAGCCCATGTGGTCACCGACTCTGCGCGTCGCCTTTCTTGGCTTCTTGATAATAACACTTGATAGCACACATTATATCAGATCACATTATTAAATCTATCTTGTTCTTCTTCTAATGAGAGAATGGCTGTTATTCCCCAAATATGAAAACTTTTGTCTCATCGAAATGTTAAACCATAGACAATATCTTATTTAAATCTTCGCGACACTGTCGAACCGATCCGACTTGACTCGATCGGATCGACTGTCGCGACAACAGCCTGGTGACAGACAGACAGAAAGACGGACAGCGGAGTCTTAGTAATAGGGTCCCGTTTATACCCTTTGAGTACGGAACCCTAAAAATGTAGGCGCGAAGGGATATCGTCCCATAAAAAAAAAATCGCGCCTTTTTCTACTGACAATTTTTGCTTCACCAACTAATTTTATTTATATCTATAAAACCAGAAGCACTTCATAATTACGAGTAAATATTCGTTCAATAGGTATATTTTTTTAAACAGCGCCTCAGGTCGCGCTGCGATAATTACAATGTAGAAAGGCCGGCGAAAGTTATTGTAAAGGGCTCTCTTCTAAATTATAGCCGGTCAAATAAATTTGTCAGTAGAAAAAGGGGCGAAAATCAAATTTTCTATGGAATGATAAAACTTCGAACCTACATTTTTTAAATTTGCCGCTCTTTTTTACTGACGGAAATGGCTTGACAGATTTTAGATACAATGTGATAAAACCCCTTCAACACAACTGACAGCTTAGCTTTCGGAAAAAGAATCCTGGTTTCCAACCGGGTGGACGGTTTGCCTGTGCCACCACGTTGCATTGCGCCGCGACCGAGTTCCAGGGTGACTTTGGCCATTCGTGGTTTGCAGCTGACTGCAAAGTGAAATAAAGTGCTTGGGCGTGAATAGCTTCCCTTAATATTACACATTTTGCCGGCTTTATACAATAGTGATATAATCAGGCTTTTCAATCTTATACCTCACTTAGGCAACTCAGCAAGCTTCATTGCCTTAACACGGTACTCCACTGAAAATTAAGCTCTATTATATCACGATTGTATAAAATATGTACTATTATTTTATTACCTACACCTATGTAATATATGTATCTTTATTACAGCATTATGTTATTTAGCTATTCGAGTATAATGATTAGAATCCAATCAGAAATTTAGTAATTATAACATGTGTCGCTTAACTTCAAACCAACTCAACTATAATATTCATTTCGATACGCTGTAGTCAACTATAAAAAAATTGTCCAATCACGTGCCACCGCGCTCCCACAGAAATTTTCTTAATATCAAAATCAAGCCAAAATCGCAAAATCTGACAGATGGATCCTTAAGCAAAGAACCTCCTTAAGAAGGCTCACTTGGCTTGGCCATGTACATAGAATGGACCCTACCAGACTCCCACGTCAAGTCATGCTGGGCCAAATCGCAAACGCCAGGAGGCCGGTTGGACGCCCTAAGCTTAGATTTAAGGACTGCTGCAAGAGAGACCTGATCTGCTTCAACATTCAGCCTCACAATTGGGAGTCTCAGGCTGAAATGAGACCAGAGTGGCGTCGAGATCTCAAAGCGGGTGTGGACAAACATGACGAGGACTGGTTAGAAAACCTTAGGCAGAAAAGACTTCGCGCTGCTAGACCTCCTCCCTTGGACTCACGTCATGTTTGTGATTGCTGTGGCAGAAGATGCCGCTCTGGTATTGGACTCTTAAGCAATCAACCTCCCCGTAACACCTGATTTTACCTGACGCTGCAACAATCATCTGCTATAGATGTCGTGGCCAATG
Source organism: Cydia strobilella (assembly GCF_947568885.1). NCBI lineage: Eukaryota > Metazoa > Arthropoda > Insecta > Lepidoptera > Tortricidae > Cydia > Cydia strobilella. The sequence goes on from NC_086053.1 coordinate 7,966,538, forward strand.
ATGATGATGATGACAGATGGATTGACCCGAGTTTGAAGTTTAGTTTGTCAAAGGACTGTTTTTTTTTTTAACCTGACGGGCTCTATTGCACCTAGGGCAATGAGGGCTAACGCGTATGAATTCGCCGCTAGGGGCGCTAGTGTAGATGGTGGTCTTTTCCATACATTTCCATAGTTCGAAATGTCACTTGTCACTTCAATGACTGACAGCTGTTCTTTAGTCTTTTGGACCACCATCAACAGAGGCGTCAACTGGTGAGCAAAAAAACGATAGCCCTCATTAGAGCGGTAGGACTGTGTGGGGGATGGTAGCCTGGGGAAAATCCAGGACCCTTCCGCATCACACGAGACGGTTTTGCTACGCTGGAATACTCCTAAAGAGTTTTCGCTCCAGCGCAGATCGGTTGAGCGGTCTCAACCTGCTCTGAGGGTGTAAAGGGAATCGAGCTAATGGGAGTTTTGTCACTGGTTCGCTACAACCTAGCCTAGCCCAAAGGACTGTCTCATTTCAAACATAGATAGAATCATACTATCTTTGTCTTACACTAGTACTAGCACCCAAAAGAAAAGGATGAGTATAGTTTTTAGGGTTCCGTACCCAAAGGGTAAAAACGGGACCCTATTACTAAGACTTGTCTGTCTGTCTGTCCGTCTATCACCAGGCTGTATCTCATGAACCGTGATAGCTAGACAGTTGAAATTTTCACAGAAGATGTATTTCTGTTGCCTCTATAACAACAAATACTAAAAACAGAATAAAATATAGTTATTTGTTATACAAGGGTGCAAAGTTGTATTTTACTTGCGAGTGTTTCAACACACGAGAAGTAAAATACATTTGCACCCGTGTGTAACACAAAACTTTTCCCCTCACTATAGCGAGGAAAGTGCAACATCCACAGGCGTTAGATCATCTTCATCACTGGAATCACTAATTTTTTTACGATAATACGATATTATAACAGAAACTCTGGAAGTTGTGAATTTTTACGTATCGGAGTCGGTGAGAAAATTTTTGTTGACAATGTTGACATTTCTGACGATGCGTTTTGAAATTGCATCGACTCAACTTGTGCGTTCAGAATAACATTCAACATCATTTAAAAAAACAAATGTTTCTTATGTAATTTAAGGTTTAAGTATTACTTAAAATCATTAAATAAAGCTAAATTTGATATTTTTTATTAAATTCTCAAACCATTTATTTATGATAATTAATATCGAACGAACCATTATTATGAGCATTTTACGTTCTGTTATCTGTCAAAACTGTCAAAAGGTACTTAAACACGCTCCATCCAAGGTCAAATTACTTTTCCCACTAGTGGATAAAATGCGTTTTTCCCCGCTAGTTTTAAAGGATAAAAGACGGCTTTCCGAGCTAGTGAGGGGAAAAATATTTAAGGGGTGCTCCCATACAACAAACGTGATTTTTTTGCCGTGTTTTGCGTAATGGTACGGAACCCTTCGTGCGCGAGTCCTACTCGTACTTGGCCGGTTTTTTTGTTCTTATTTACTGACAATTTGGTTTGACCAACTATATAACTTTTACCTAACGTCACCATTTTAATGACTACCCACTACAAATGCAGTTACCACCACGGTACCACCAATCGTTAATTACTTTTTAGAACGCCTACTACCTCACCGTCCACCATCGCGTAATAAAGTCTTATAAGAACAAAGTAATTAATAATGGAACAATCACGCTCATTAAATCATAAAACATTAAGGTTTTATTGTTCTATTTGCGATATATACACAAACTCAGGAAGACAAATGGACCAGCATATAAATGGCGGGCCGCATCAATATCGTCAGATAACATTAACTTTCAATGGAAATAAAACTGCGGCGACCGATGTTCTTGATTACAATCCCAAATTATATTTCCCAATGTTTCTGATCGTTTTCGTTACAGTTTACTTATTTTGTTATATAACTGTAACGTTGAGCTCTTACCGGTTTGCAAAGATAAATTTGTTCATATAACATGGACATTAAAATCAATTTAATGGCGCCTTAAATTTCGCGCCATAATTTTAATTGGCGGAGAAGTCGTCCCCAAGCGTTCACGGCTTCTATGCGCACGAACGAACGCGCAGAACAATGAGGTAGCAGCCATTTTATATCGGTGTCTAAAGAAAAACATAATTCGAATGGCCAATCTTAACGAAATTGTGTAATTAGTGCTGTAATTTATGTGTTTCTATACACGCAACTGTAAATAGGTGTTTCTATACTTATGTAAGTAGAATCTTACTTTTGCCGTATATATAATAATTAAGTTTATAGATAGACACAAATCAGACCTTACCATTTTGCATAAAAAAGGAATAATAATAAATTTGTATCTCATTCCCTTCGCTATACGAAAGGTCGATGTATTTCCAATAAAGAACCTTTTATTCGTGTGGGGTGTTTATGTTTACTGATTATTAACGATCATTTGAATGTATTTTGTGTACTTTAAATTACGATGTGACATAACTTTCTATAAAATAGTAGAGATTATTGCGTTATAAACTTGTATTGTTTACATTGAGTAGTAGCGGTATGAAATTAACAAGTCGCATAACAACCGGCGGCATCGCGCAGCTTCGGCCTGAATGTTAGGGACAAAATTCAATAACGAATTGGCCATTTTATTGATGGCCGGGGGGGAGGCTGGGTGGAGACGGACGGTCGGTGAGCTTCCGCCATTTAATTTTTGCCTAAAAACAATTTTTACTCTTGCTTTTATAGCAAATGTTTTTGTTTACTGTTTCAAACATTTCTAAGTTACTGATGTATGTACCTATATGATATAGAGTAGATAAGCGTGCGTTGTGTACTGTATTATAATTACATCTATACACTGCCGTTCTACATACCTATTAGTAAATGTATATTTATACCCGTAGCAAAGTCTAGACTGTAGGTTGCAACAGTAGGTATTTAGAGCTTTAACTTCGCTGGTCATTGGCCCTTCTGCATGAACTGTTCGGTTAATGTAAGCTTAATGCCTATTACTCAATGTTAACAATTTTGTAATTTATTTTGTTTTGGTCATTTAATAAATACTTAGTTTTAGTTTTTTTTAAAATATATATTTGTATTATGTTATACCTACCAATTTATTTACAATAGGTAACTAATAATATTCTACGTAGTAACTTTACGAAGGGATGTTTATTATTAGAATATTAAGAATGTATTCTAATCAGACTAATGAACTGACACTCAAATGTCACTTATTGAATAAAAGTATTTACTTGTTTTAATACAAAACATACTTTAATTCTAATCTAAAATTCTGTAATTAGTGTTATAAAAATGTATTAAATGTATTTTTTAATCATTGGTTCAAAAGTAATTAAATTTTTTTGTAAAAAAAAATTTTTGTACTATTGTTTATGATTTAATAAAATAGTTTTTTTCTAAATTTTTATTTTTATTTTCTGTTTATAACATATTTGATTAGAATGCATTGAGTCTTTAGAACTCCGGAGTGTTTAAGAGCTTTGTTGTAAAACTGTTTTTCTGCCGCACATAAGTGCAATAACTAATTTGGAGATAATATTGAATTGGTTTCTTACCTTGTTCTAATACAATATCTTATATATTTTAATGAGATTTCAAGTTTAATTATTGCACCTTTGCTTAGTGCGACAGTTTTACATCCCAGGTGATTGGATCCATTACAGGATCCATTACATCCCAGGTGATAAGATTGGTCAGAGCTTATTACCCCGCCTATGTAATTTTTTACTAAAATTACATATTAGGAATGGAAAGATTCACACTCATCTGGTAGGCCTCCGTGGCTCAGTTGGTAGAAGCGATTGGACCGGTGTTCCAAGGGTCGCAGGTTCGAGTCCTGCCGGAGGTGTAAAATTTTCCATTTTTTTTGGTTGGTCCCATGGTAAAAGTCGCTCAGTTTGACATATCGTAACATATTGCAAATATTGCAGGTTATTAAAAAAACATCCTGTATACCTAGAATATAAAACAAATAAACCTATTGCAATTAGGTTTATTATAAATTTTAAGAATGTATTCTGGTGTTTGGAATTTCCTGCAATTTAAGTCAATGGATGTGCTATTAAGAAACTAATAGTACTTTAAAATATTCACTATAAGGCCAATAAATATTTTGTAGTTCTGTAACTATGTTAGCACATTCATAATAATTCCAATAAGTAATTTTGGACGCCAATGACCGATATATCGGCAGCGTAGGTCCAATGCCAAAGACCGATTAATTCGTCACAGACCACAGAGCGTGGCGTCCGAGTGTCAGCTTTTGTGTTTGACACGGAGTCGAAAAGGTTAAACTATGCTGGGGCCCAAAGGGTACGGGACCCTATTACTAAGACTCCGCTGTCTGTCTGTCCGTCTGTCACCAGGCTGTATCTCACAAACCGTGATAGATAGACAGTTGAAATTTTCACAGATGATGTATTTCTGTTGCCAATATAACAACAAATACTAAAAAGAGAATAAAATAAATATTTAAATGGGGCTCCCATACAACAAACGTGATTTTTTTTTGCCGTTTTTTAGCGAATGGTACGGAATTCTTCGTGCGCTTCTACTATGATCTTCCATTTATTATAGGTAATCAAATAGGTATATGTACTGTTACTTTCTGTCCTTCCCCCAGGGCATGGAGACCCTGGGCACAAGCCCTGTATGCCCTTATGGTATTGAAACATTTTTAAGTGATTCCAAATAAGTGTTTAAATAATGTCCAATAGGACAATAAAATTATTATGAATCATTTTACCTAATGCTTTGGTTTTCTTTAAGTTGCCTGAAGTTGACAATTGTTTAGAAAATCGGCCAAGTGCGAGTCGGGCTCGCGTTGTAAGGGTTCCGTACATTACACAATTTTTAACAATGTACCTACTTTTTTACGTGAAACGTGAGTGAAATGTCTTTAAAAAACCCAAACTAAGTAATTAAGTCCGACTCACGCTTGACTGCACATTTCTAATATAGGTTTTCCTGTCATCTGTAGGTAAAGAACTATTTTTGTATTTTTTTCAAAATTTTAGGCCCAGTAGTTTCGGAGATAATAGGGGGGGGGGGGGGGATCGTAATTTTTTGGCTATTTTCTTAAATAACTTCTGAACTATTTATTTTACAATTACAGAAAATATATATTTGAGATTCTCACAATGAGCTCTTTCATTTGACATGCAACACGATATAGTTTGAAACACTTTATTTTTTAATTTTCTCATTTACCCCCCAAAAGTATAGGTTTAAAATTCATTTGGTTACGTTACATCCGTCCGTCTTTGGGTCACAAACTTACTTGCGTACCAAATTTCAACTTAATTGGTCCAGTAGTTTCGGTGAAAATAGGCTGTGACAGACGGACAGACACACAGATGCACGAGTGATCCCATAAGGGTTCCGTTTTTTCCTTTTGAGGTACGGAACCCTAAAAAAGAGGACCTTCGGATAAAGTTAAGAGACCTAGTAGACCTAGCTGACGCGGATCACAGGATCCATTAGATAGCATGTTGATATTTGTAATATTTCTTGTGACCAGCTTTGTGGAGTAAGAGTAGTAACATTTTGTAATATTGGTGCACTCATTTTTATCTTGGTGTACCCTAAAAGTCTCAACAAAACAAAATTTTACATCTAACAAGATGTTAGGAACCTACAAATTATCTTACAATAAATCCATTCACAAGTATCTAACAGAACAAAATATTAAAATATCTGTCATAAGGCTGGACGCACGCGACTGGCGGGGCGGCAAATATGTATAGACCGTTTATACATTTAGGGTCAGTTGCACCAACCACAATTAACAGACTGATCAACGTCAAGCAGCAGAAAACTATTATGAAACTTCTCATACAATAAAAATTAGCGAACGCTGTAACGGTGACAGACGGTTTGGTGCAACGCGACCTTAGTAGAGCGCAATGTATGAATGGCCTTGATCTGCCGCTCGTCGCCCCGCTGGTCGTGTGCGTCCAGTCCACGGCCTCATAAAATTATATGACTGGCTGAATTAATAGGGTCAAGTGCCTTGCCTTAGTTGCCTTATTGTCAGATTTTGCCTTTTTGTTATATTTATTTTTGTATCTGAGTGCGTTTTGTATTGGATCTTCATACAAAATGTATTCTTCTATAGTGTAAAAGCCAAATAATTTGCAGGTGGCAGCAGTTAAGAATGGGGGTGTACCGACGGCACCATTAGTTTCCCGGCACACTGGGGCGTGGGCGTCGGGGGCGTGGCACGGGGCGTGGGCGTGCCCGTGCCACCCCCCGGCGACCTCCTCGCCACTATATCCATGTTCGAACAGCAGATCAAGGCTGAGCCCATGAGGTTAGTCTACACCACCATAATATCTTCTGTAATGGCGGAGTGCTCCAGCACAGGGCGTCCATGTTCCGGTCTCGGCACTCCTCCCCACATGTTTGAACACCTGAACAAGTCTCATCATGGTAGGCCCAGCACAAGCAACTTGAGCAGCAAGGTGCTTTCAATATTTCAATTTTCTTTTTAAGATCAAGCCAATTGAATTTTATTGCAGTGCAGATTGCATTTCAAAACTTCTACCCTTGATGAGTTACCAGGATTTTATATGTACTAACTAGGCACCAATTGGATCACATGATTTATGGAAAAGGCCTGACAAATAATATTATATTGCTCATGACGAATAGGAATTCCTTTCTGGATTTGATATTTATAATAAACTAGCTTTTGCCCGCGACTTCGTCTGCGTGGACTTAGTAACAGCAGCTAAAGTAAGTATAGCAATAATTCAATTTGAGCATATTATGCACACAAATTAGCAGGCACTTCATTAATTATCTCAATTCCACCCCGCTTTTTACTTTCTTAAGGGATGATTTTCGCGATAAAAACTATCCTATGTCCTTCTCAGGGACTCAACCTATCTCTATGCCAAATTTCATTTAAATCGCTTCAGCGGTTTAAGCGTGAAGAGGGAACACACAGACAGAAAGACAGACAGACTTTCGCATTTATAATATTAGTATGGATTGTTCTTGTACAATTTTTACGTTGTTGAATATCTGGACGTTCATGATATGTTTGTTTGAACCTGGTTTGAACCACTTTCGAAGCATTCGTCCAGAATGTCGCTTATATGGAAACTACCTACTCCCAAGTTTTCTGAGAATGCTAAGAAGCCTTTTTGGCTTACTACTTATTTTTTACTGAAGTCATGGAATAACTGACGAGAAATCGACTTAATAGCATTTCAAGATGTATTAAAAGAGCAGCGTTTGTAGGCGATACTCTGGTGAAATGCTCCAGGCGATACTCTGGTGAAATGCTCCTTTGAATGAAGAAATATAAACATAATACAGCTTGTTCCCCAGCTTCTACACATCCCACGCCCACGTCCACTCCGGCCCGCCCACGATCGTCCGCTCTGACTCGCACGCCATCATTAACATGAACCAGCACCACCCCGAAGACTCCAAGGACAGCCTCATAGTACAACAGCAAGTACAACATCAGCAGGATCTGATGGATCAACAACACCAGCAAGATTTACAGCAGGATGACGAGGTTAGTGAGGTTAGTACCTTTTCTTTAGTTTAGTACGAGGGGAGGTACAAATATTCGCGGAATGAAGTATTTGCAAATTAAGTAAAACAATAGAAGTGTTTTTCTTTTTCAATATATGTACCCTCGAGTTTAATGAATTTTTCAGATAGACTCATTAATTTATGTAGACCATCAAACGAATATTTTTTATCTTGTTCTCAAAATGACCCGAAATAACCTGCTTCACCTCTTTATCGTCACAATTTTTTTTCCTCGTAGTACTTTTTTATTATTATTTGGGAACAATAATCGCTGGGGGCCAGATCCGGGCTGTAGGGTGGGTGAACCAGCGATTCGAAGCCGCACCTGTTAAGAGCAGGGGCCCGTTTATCAAAACCTTGTAGCTTGTAATACAAGTGGAAGTCCCTTTCTAACAAAAGCTGTCAAAAAGGGACTTTCACTTGTATTACAAGCTACAAGCTTTTTATAAACGGGCCCCTGCAGTCGCAACATGGCTCTTGTGAACCAGTGCTTTGTCGTGCAACAGCAACACACCTTCTGACAGTTTTCCCCGCCTTTTTTCTTTAATGGCTTCAGATAGTCTTTCTAATAGCATTGCATAATATGTCTCAGTTATGGTAACACCCTTGTCCTTGTAGTCGATTTTGAGAATTCTTCTTGAATCCCAAAAAATCGTAGCGACCCCCTTTCCGGCCGATTCTTATACCCTGAACTCCTTTGGAGGTGTTGCACACTTTATGCCACTGCACGACTTAAAGTGATGAACCCAAGTCTCATCTCCAGTCACAATTATGTGGATGCGGTATTTGGACCACGACTTCTTTGTAAAACCAAAAGACTTATACAACGTGTCCAAAACGCCTGTGCTCGCTTTTGTTTCTGCATTCCATTGCGGGGCCACGTATCACCATTCCTTAATCAGCACAATATCCTAAAAATGCACCACCGCCGTAAGCTGCACCTTGCTTCTTTACTCTTTGGAGTAATAAACTGTCAGACTCCTATTTATTTGTATGAGAAGCTTTCCATGTCTGAGTCACGCTGGGGTCGGCGGTCTGCGTCTGCGACTCAACTTCTAACTCCTAGACACACATCAGCAGCCTTCAGAGGCAGTTTTCGTTACGCAGCCACTAGGTGTTGGAACAACATCCCACCTCCTATCAGAAACCTGCAAAGCATTCATAGTTTTAAAACAACTTTAAAAAAGTTTATGCTTAAACATCAATTTAACGAGGAATGCCTCAAACTTGAGACAAGCTACATTTAGAATTAATATAGATTATTATATTTACATAAGTGTATTAAGTATGTACTTACTGCCTTTTTTGTCCCTTCCGCAACCGCCACTCACTCTCATTTTTATTATTTAACGAATTGTTGTTTATTTTTATTTTTGCATCTTGTTTGTTTTAATTAATCTTGACGTGTCTTTTATTATTTGTTTTATACTGTGTTAGTATTCTTAGAACTGCACTAGTTCATGGCCCCGACGGAAGATCAGCGCTAGCCCAGCCAGGCTAGCACCATGCTGAGTCGGGACCATTTCGTGGCTTATATTATTTATGTTGTGTTTCCTATGTACGTGTTTTCCTCTTTTTTGCCACGAATAAACGCTATCTATCTACAATTCGTTCCAATATGTGGGAAGGATTGTCAACGCACAAATTCAAAAAATTGCTTTGATGCTTCATCTCGTTGTTGCATCTGCTGCGGCTTGAGCATTCTCGGTACGGTGGGTAGCACTCACTTTCGTCGTACCAAGATGGTCATGTAGGATCCTCAAAATTGTTGATGAATTGATGATACACCAACTAATGCAGCTAATTGTTTCTTTTTAAGTCGAGCATCTTCTAGTACGAATTTTTCAACTTTTTGAACGAGATCCGACTTCAATCGGCCGTCCTGGGCGAGGGTCGTCTTCGATTGATTCTCTGCCATGTTTGAAGAGGCCAGGCCACTTTTAAATCATGGTTTTAGCTGGGCACTGGTCCCCGTAGTCGCGTAGACGGCTTTCATTTCATTAATTATAAGTTGCGGAGGTTTTCCTTGCTTAGATAGAAATTTTATCACGGCACGATATTCAATTTGCTCCATAGTCGCACGTTAATTCCGAAATAATCTGTTTGACGGGCAATATCTTAAAAAACAAATGACGGTTTTGAATTGACATTTATATATATTTTTTCTGATGAGTTCTCATACCAGATAAGCAAAGAGGTTTTGTACCATTTTACCTCCTTCTACTTCATTCCGCGAATATTTGTACCTCCCCTCGTACCTGGTTATTCTAGGCCTGGGGTCGGCAAAGTCTTGAAGAGAAGCCAAATACTGTAGAAATCATCAGTTTTAGATATGTCTAAGGCCGTGAACTGGACAGAAAATTAAGGCAATTCATACATTGTGCTCGACCGAATGTATGAACGTCTTTGGTTTGCCGTTCGCCTCGCCGCGTGCCGCTTGCGTCCAGTCCGCAGCCTAACGGCCCGGCCACGACATTGCGCGGCGGCGGCAGCGGCGAGCGGCGGCCATAGGTTGGAGCGAGACAGCGATCGGACCTTACGTTCCCACCTATGGCCGCCGCTCTCCGCTGCCGCCGCCGCGCGATGTCTTGAAGGGCTGCAATTACGCAGGTATCTCGCGGGCCATAATTTGTCGACTCCTGATCTAAGTCCATTATGATCCGTTGTAAATTATATTATATGAGATGTGTATGTCAATGTTTTATTTTTGAATTTACAGCTAAGCTTTAAAGGAATGGATGATGAAGGCGTCGAAATGGATATGGATGGTCGCCAATGCTCACAGGTAGAGTATCAACAATGTTCCCCTTTTTTAATGAAATAAAGTATTTCTTCGCGGCTGTAATCGCCTTGGATTCGATCTGTGTCATTTCCCATCACTTCCCCAGGGGTGAATAAAAAAAATAGTTCGTTTCCTTCTCATGGGTATAAGCTTTTTACATGTCAATTTCATTAGTCTAGTAGGTTCACTGCTGTCATACATTTCGGCGAAACCAATTTTTTTAATGAAACAACAGATTTTTATTTCGCGATTTCGGGGTCTTTATTAAAAGTTGTTCAGTATGACCAACATATGTACCCCTCAGAGCATGGCCAGACAACAAAAACACCCTGTATATAAATATAATTTTTTATGCAAAATCGCACGGTATTCGTTTGAATGGCGTGGAACTGAAAAGGGTTTCCTCATTTAAATACCTTGGGCACTTGGTAACCGACGATTTCCGTGATGACGCCGATATTGAGAGGGAGCGGAGGGCCCTGGCCGTCAGGGCCAATATGATAGCTCGCAGGTTCAGCCGGTGTACAGCGCAAGTTAAAGTAACATTATTTCGAGCGTTCTGTACATCGCTGTACACCTGCAGCCTGTGGACTCTGTACACGCAAAGGGCTTTCAACAGTTTCAACGCCATGCGCGTACAATATAGGTATAATGACGCGTTCAGGGTACTGTTGCGGCTGCCTCGGTACTGCAGTGCGTCGGGCATGTTCGCGGATGCTCATGTGGACGGATTCCACGCGACACTGCGCAAGCGCTGCGCCGCGACGCTCCGCAGCCGCCACAGTCTCCTGACCGTCGTGGCTGTCAGATGGGACAGTGGCCTGATAAGACACTGGTCCTCTCTGCATTCATCTTTAGCACCTAAGATAGTTATTTAAGTTTAATTTTAAGTTAACCGTAGTTATAAGTTTTATTTAACAACTAACAAAAGATGGACCATGTCTGAAATAAATGAATTTTATTTTTATTTATTTTATGGTGCGAAGGTGCGAATCGCACGACGATTCGCGCTTTCGGACGAAGATGCGGTGCGCGCCGCAGGGTATGCCACACCGAGCTCCATAGTACCGTACGGATTTTTTTACGTAGACGCGATTCGTGCGACGGCAGTGTGCTATGCCCCTTAAAGTACTATCTTATTCACAGGGCTTGGGCATCGATATGGGTTCAGTTCAAACAAAAATGGAAGTATCAAATGGAGGCCAAACAACACCACGATCAAAACCACAGGCTTGTAAGGTGAGAAAAAATTGTATTGAGTTACCTATATTTTTTTTTATATAAACAAACTTACCTACTATCAAATGTTGTGTAAAATGGTTATTCTTTTTAGGGTTCCGTACCCAAAGGGTAAAAACGGGACCCTATTACTAAGACTCCGCTGTCCGTCTGTCTGTCTGTCACCAGGCTGTATCTCATGAACCGTGATACCTAGACAGTTGAAATTTTCACAGATGATGCATTTCTGTTGCCGCTATAACAACAAATACTAAAAGGTACGGAACCCTCGGTTCGCGAGTCCGACTCGCACTTGGCCGGTTTTTTTTGTGTCAGCTCCCGTGGTTTTTAAACACCCGTAAGACTTGCCTATTACACAAGAATGAATAAATTTTAAGTACTTACTTCGAAAAAAAAATCTTTCCTCAACACCATGGCCCATGGTTAGGTACCATATATTTTTGTTATGTTAGGTTCCTGGTTGATAACGGAAAATACCTACTCCAATAATAACGGACGGTTTTGGTACTTCGACCCGGATATTTAGTAAATCGAATTGTCCTTTTACAGGTTTGCGGGAAGGTACTCTCGTCCGCTTCATCTTATTACGTTCATATGAAGCTTCATTCCGGAAACAAGCCTTTTCAGTGCACGGTATGTATTTTTCTCAACAAGTTTAATTGCAAGGTTCTTTATTTAAATTCTATTGGGTTAAACAGATCTTCTTATGGTTTTTCACTTCTCTCTAAGGTTAATTCTTCCCTAGGGAAGAAATAACTATTGATACTAATTACATTATTAATTATTGATACTAGTATCATGTTATGCCAACCATTCTGACTATCTGTTCGAACGCATAGGTTTGCGACGCAGCTTTCTGCCGCAAACCGTACTTGGAAGTCCACATGCGTACACACACCGGCGAGAGGCCCTTCCAGTGTGATCTGTGCCTCAAACGCTTCACCCAGAAGTCCAGCCTCAATACGCACAAGCGCGTCCACACCGGTAAGTCGACGCGTGTCGATAAGCAGGCAATATCGCCGCTCGCGTTACGCTTTTGAGTGAAAATAGCGTCTACTTGAACGTGTCTGTGCGTACTATGCCGTGCTGCCACAGTACGCTGGTTTCTATCGTCGACAACGTTTCGTATATTTCCGTTTTCGTCCTAAAAGTCCGCTCGGCAGGCTATATACAAAATCCGAAAATTTTATTGTTAAGTTAATGTTAATTATAGTTTTGTTCCTTGCGACGAACATTAAGTACACGAGTCGAAAGCTGAAATCATTGCCTTGATGACCACGCGGCTATTATTATTTTTCGACAAATTTGTTTAGCGGGAGCGTGTCTTGCTAGAAAGAGACGAATGTGTAACGTCGACGATAAACATCAGCGTGCTTATCTTCTGAAATCTGTAGGTGGTAGCATCGCAAAAAGTACAGTATTGAACAATTAAGCATGCTTTTCTTCACATTGAACAGATTTGCTATAATTTTATTTTAATAAATACTAATTGTCTTGTTATCTCTGTTCTATGTTGCTATAATGATTGACGAGAGAATGCTACATGAATGGCTTACACATAACAGAAATTGTTATTCATGTACCATCTTACCAATGTTCAATTTTAATGTAATTTCCATATTATTTCTTGATTTATTTTTCCAAAAATACCCAAATTGATATGAGAATTAATTGGTATGAGAGGCATGAGTTACTTATATCGAGTAGGGTTTAATTTGTCTAAAAACACTATTAGTTGATTTTAAAAACACGTTATTGGAGGGAGGTTTTAGGGAGCAATACCTCTTTATATGGAAGTTACATTATAGTAGAGAGAAAAGTAGCTCCCTTGTTGATTATACCATGAGGGGATTGTTCCAAAACAAATATCTATGAGTCACTTATTGAATTTTTATATTTTCATTCAAGTAAACCTCCTCCTGTTTCCGCGACTGGAATTAAATATTTTTTAGTTTTTCTTTTATACATCTTTTCGTATTGGCCAAGTCCTATAGTACATTTGCTTATTGTCCTGTTTTGACGCCCTGATGTATTAAATATTTTATATGTATTGTCTTTTTACTATTTATTTTTGAAATATTGGCTAAAGTTTTTGGAATTGCGACGTTCTTTGTGATTATTACAGATATTATTTTAAAATTTGCATAAGTATACTGTTTATTGAGTTTTTTGTATTGTATTGCTTGTATGTCAGGTTTGCGCGAGCTAATTGGTATTTTATGTCCTTTACTAATGATAAAACTGTATGAGGTCTAATTCAAAGTGACAGAACAATACGAAACGGTTTGTGCTCGAACCAGTCATTTTGGATAGGATGTTCACTCAATTTTCTCATTAATAAGGGATCAAAAGATATGATCGAGATTTAAATATACCTATCTATTGTTTTTTTATGTCAGATTGTGTATACCAAAGTTGTACAAGGTGTACGTTACAGATCAGGATCTTTAATCTCTTTAATATTGAACAAAATCGAGTTCTCCAGTAAATTTGAACCGCGGCCTCTGGATGGAGCTATTAGATAGATACATAACATATACCTATTTACATATTATGATACTTATCTATTGCTATCTGATTATTATAGTTATAGATCCAAATAAAAACGACACTGGTGCGACACACAGTTCCATCATGGAGTAGTTGACAATACATATGCTTAACAGACATTGTGAATAGTTTTTGAGTTGTGTTGAGTACACAAATAAATCAGGGCGTGAGGAAGGCATTGAGAGGCAAACAGGGGGAGGTGGAGGACTCGCAACGCCAGGGGCAGGTTCTATAAAGCTACAAGTTACTAATTTACAGGCATAGACCTGCAACGTTGATGGGATTGACACACGCTGCACCAACGGCAACAGGTCTGTCTACCAGTGTTGCCGGTTTAGGCTTGTAAAATTGTAAGTTAGCTTCATAAAATGGTGCCCGGCCGTTGGTGGTCCTCGACATGTCGTGAGCGCGTGTGTTGGGGTTCTAGATGAGCACATGCGCGCCTTGATGGTGAAGGAGCGGCCCTACAAGTGTGAGCTCTGTGGCGTCAGGTTCACGCAGAGCTCCAGCCTCAACCGCCACAAGAAAATACACACGGGTGGGTTCTTCTCCTTAACCCTCCCAAGCTCATAGTAACTTTGCCCCTTAGTCCGTAAAGTCACTATTCTCACTTGTACGATTTCGTTCAGAGGAACACAGACGCGCGCTGCTGGCCAAGGAACGGCCCTACCAATGCGGCGTCTGCTATCTCAGATTCACGCAGAAATCGAGTTTGGGCCGGCACGGAAAAATTCATACCGGTGGGTCCCTTATTCCTCCTGCCAACTTGTGCGTGTCGCTATTCGAGGCAGATCGGTTTACTAACGCGTAGCCTACCTCCCCCTGAATGTGTGTGAATGAGCAAACCTTGACTGTTAACGCGCTAGGTGTATTCATTAATTGTTTGAGAGGGAACACAGTTGCTATATCGAAAATCGTATACCTTATAGAGGAGCACAGACGAGCCCTGTTAGAGAAAGTGCGGCCGTACCAGTGCCACATCTGTTTTATGCGCTTCACTCAGAAGTCCAGCCTGGGCCGACATGGGAAAATACATACTGGTAGGCATTTTGCCCTAAAATCCTTAAGTAGACAATGCATTTGTTATTAGCTCACGTTATCAGGCACTATTATTCTGGTTCGCCGACGGTTGTTGTAGCTGAATTTTGTTGGTATTTCTAGAGGAGCACATACAATCGCTGATCAACAAGGTGCGCCCGTATCAATGCGACATTTGCGACAAGAGGTTCACGCAGAAGTCGAGCCTGGGCACTCATAAGCGTATACACACTGGTGGGTCCCTTGACATTACATTTTTATTTGCATTCGGTTTCTAAGCCACAATCCATTATTGCCTTCTGAAAATTCAGACTTTGCTGTTGTGGCTTTGACACCCACGTTTTGTGAATAGTTTTTAAGGGCTGCCCAGTTGACCTATTTTTTGTTCGTTAGAATCGGGGTTATTTTAAAAGCGTCTTTTAGTAATCCTCAAAACGTAACTAGGTAACACACGCTCAAAAACTATTCACAAACGGTATTAAGTAAAGCATGTGTACGTTGTGAGGATTTTCGTTAAGTTAAAAGTAGGAGAGAGAGATGTCTGATGGACAAATAAAGTGCTTTATAATTCCCTCATGGTAGTGCAGAGTATAGTAAAGAGCCGACCGGTGGGAGGTGGTGGGGTCCGGGCCGGCCTACTATCGCACGGTATTATTTGTCCATCGTGGTTTTGTTTTGTTTCTCTGTCCCCCCGCGTCCCGTCGCGTCGGTCGCGCAGGGGAGCGGCCGTTCCAGTGCACCGTCTGCCTCAAGTCCTTCACGCAGAAGTGCGCGCTCAATTTGCACGAAAAAATACATACGGGTTAGTAGCCCACATACCTACATATACCTTAACGCGATAGCTCGATCAGAGACGAGTTCTGCATCCATGTCAAAATTCAGCATCTAGAATCATGCTTCGTTCTTATTTTTCCGTTGCCCGCCTAACCCGTTGTTTTACGTTCCCACTCAAGCTTCCGAACTCGTTGCTTTCGACTAACATCTCGACATCGTTAACCTCCTCGCCGCGCGCTTTACGTTCTTCTGCACTCACCATTCATTTCCTCCTATCATGTTTTATTAATGCCGGTCATCCGCTCTCATTATACATGCATATCGGTGATTTTAGAGATATCATTTTTTGTATTTCATCATTTCTTCATGAATATTAATTCTTTCACAAAAGCGGTAATGCAATCGCCGCAATGACGCACATGCGCGTCGGTATTTATACCGTGTCCAAAAGGGGTTCAAAATTGGGGTACAGTCACCGCTGCCATTCGGCCGGTGATCGATTGGGCGGGGATCGGCTCGCGCGGCTTCGGCCTGGCGTCGGCGACGTGCGTTACTCGCTTTTGTGTGTGCACTGGGCGCAGTGCAAGGGCGCCCTTACACGTGCGGGCTTTGCCCGGCGGCCTTCGCCCGCCGCCCCTACCTGGACATTCACTTGCGCACGCACACAGGCGAGCGGCCCTATCAGTGCGACGCCTGTCTCAAGCGCTTCACGCAGAAGTCCAGCCTCAATATACATAAGAGGACGCACTCAGGTGGGTACAGCCGGCAACCGGGCCGGACTGGCCCTCCGCCCGCCCAATGTCTCTCTCCACTCACACTCTGCCTCTCCTCCAAATCTCTCTTATTTTATTTGTCGTGCTTGTGTGTTATCGAATATAAACGTGTCTCGCGGCTCGTAAAGATTTGGAGCGGAGTTAGCGGCGAGCGGCGACCAGTCCGCGCCGGCGCCGCGATCTCCGTCCGTAGCGCGAGGGCGCCTAGCGTCCTTGCCGCCTGGCCGCTGCTATAATATCTATGTTGGGCACCAGTCCAGGGCAGACCGTTCCAGTGCCTGTCCTGTCCCGCCGCCTTCACGTGCAAGCAGTACCTGGAGATTCACACGCGCACGCACACCGGCGAGCGGCCCTATCAGTGCGACATCTGCCTCAAGCGCTTCACGCAGAAGTCCAGCCTCAACATCCACAAGCGGACCCACTCAGGTACTGACATACTTGCGTAGGAATTGGGCCTGCTCCGGGGATTGCTTTTGTACACAAGAATCGCGAATTTATCGGTACCG
The DNA here is from genome assembly GCF_947568885.1 of Cydia strobilella. Taxonomy (NCBI): domain Eukaryota; kingdom Metazoa; phylum Arthropoda; class Insecta; order Lepidoptera; family Tortricidae; genus Cydia; species Cydia strobilella. The sequence goes on from NC_086053.1 coordinate 7,983,771, forward strand.
GCCATACAAAATTAGTACCGGGAGCAAGTCCTACTTAGGGATGAATGAACGATGTGGGTTACTTTTGGGGATGGTAGGCTTCAGCGCGAAATTATAACTAACCGAATTTTTAATTTACAGTACAGGGCCGGCCCTTCCAGTGCCTACAGTGCCCGGCCGCCTTCACTTGCAAGCAATACCTGGAGATCCATAATCGCACGCACACAGGCGAAAGGCCTTATCAATGCGATGTTTGCCTCAAGAGATTCGCGCAAAAGTCCACACTCAATATACATAAACGAACGCACACAGGTATGTTCGGTTCCATTATACCATTATTTCGTCCTAATTAATTCCGTTATCTTGGTGGCACGAATTGTAAAAAGTAAAAATCATTTATTGTACACAAAGAATTAGGCAGACACAAAAATTAACTGGTCTTAAAACTAAGGGACTATTTATGTTCATTTATGCATTTACAATGACGGTTGTACCGGTTCCTACACTAGGCGTAGCCTGTCACGTAGGTAACCAATCCAGACACGAAATATCAGTGACATGATTTGTGCGAAATGCCAATAAGACACTAAAATTGTAATTAATTACCTAGGCTAGGACGTAGATGTGCGTTCAGTCTAGTAGTGCAAAAGTGATATTAAAAGGATATAAATATATTGATGATATAACAATAAAGGAATCGTACTTTAACATAAATAAAAGAAATAGCAGAATAACCGTTACGGCATTCAGTAAGAATACTTATGCAGTATGAGGGCCATTTCAAACTGAAGATTCTAAACATAATTCTTCTATATCCATGTTTTCGTCCCAGGTATACCCGGAAATATAATATGCAATTAAATAATTACTTGGCACGCAAGATAGTGCACAAAAAGTAGATGGCGACAAAACGTGTGAATAGTTTTTTGCCAATTTTACAAAACTACCCATCTCGCCTGCCTTGCTGGTGTAAAAGTAATTATATATTAGATCTGTTCGCGCCACTCAGACAACGTGATCTTTTTCTGGCTTCTCTATTCATTGAATCATTATCTAAATCATCACATTCTATTTACCTTCTGAATTATGAATTGTAATTGTCGGTGCCACATGCTTAACCCTGAACATGTCAAGGTGTGTCTAATGTGAAACATTCGGGCGCTAATATATTAGACGTACAAAGTGACGGTATATATTGTAGGCGGGTTTTGACAGCTCAACTCGATGGCGCTGTCGGTCTTTATTTACGGTAACCGAATTGACAAAGTTAGCTCATGGCAACCAAGGCCCAAGTTACAGAATAAGTAATACCTAGTTACCGTTACCGCAGATCGTACGACGGCGTGCAGCGCCATCTGTTTTGGCTGTTGAAACAGCATGCCACCTATATATTACTCCACTTTGTGCGTCTTATCATTCCTAAGTCTATGCTAACATTTAATGGTGGTTAGTGCAAGGTCGGCCGTATCAGTGCATGGAGTGTCCGGCTGCGTTCACTTGCAAGCCGTACTTGGAGATACACATGCGGACTCACACCGGCGAGAGGCCGTTTGAGTGCGATGTCTGTTACAAGCGCTTCACGCAGAAATCAACGCTCAACATTCACAAGCGAATTCACACTGGTATGACGTCACATAATTAGGGGCCCGGCTCTGGGTGCCTTCGAGATCGACAGATTTTAGTCTCTCGTGCCGCAAAACAAGTTTAGACCTGATCGGTAAAATAAAATCGAGCTAATTAATCTATTAAATGGTCTTTGATGGTATCTAAAATTGGGTCCCAAGTCACTTTTCTACTTATATTATTAGGCGTGACATCCGCTCAATTCTTGCATGATTTTGCTACACCACACCCGCAAGCAATGTGTAGTTCGATACAGTTCGCTGTTGAGCAAATAATCAGTAGTGCATGGAGTCGCGTTCGTTCACTTGCAAGCCGTACTTCGACCCATAAGGGTGTGAAACCGTATGATTGCGATATCTGTTATAATTATAACTTACAAGCGCTTCAGGCACAAGTTTCGAGACTCATAGTGAAATACAATCGTGATCGTAAATACATGATATGTAGAGAAGCGACCTTATACAATATACACGGTCCTCAACAGCTAGCGGGAGAACTTTTCCATTTCCTGTGTCCTTAGATATCTTGAAAATACTTGATTATTTGATTATATTCCATTGTGTTCATGATATTACTCGCCGGATGTCGTTTTCGAAAAGCTAGCCCAGACAGCCCATTTTGAAGTATTGTTTAGTTAGTTCAGATTGATGCCTTCTAACTTGAGAGTGAGTTTATTTTGTGTGTTGAAGTTCAATAAATGGCATGTATTTTATCATATAATGGTAGAAAATGCTCTAAACACCATTCAGAATACACAACGCGTGTTCCGGTAACATATTCACACAAGCTTTTACAGTTATTGGTTTATATTCATTGTTGATAATTGAGCATTTAAGAAAATATCACTTGGTTACTGGCCAGCAATTGTATGTTGTGGCTAGGTATTTTAGCGCTTTGTTGCACTAAATTATTTGCGGAAATAGTAAACACTACTTGCTTCGTACATATTGTTGCACAGAGGCCGTTGGAGTGCGGTGTTGGAGTAAGCCATTTATCCTGAATTCAGTTACAGAAATGAGTTGTTTGTGTTAATTTGTTACCGCGACACCAGAGCGCATACACGCATAGTTACGAAGACGGCAAACTGCGATAACAGGTACATTTTGTCATGATGGACCCAATGATGTGGCACCGACAACTTGTTATATAATCTCTTTATCATACGCTGCATCATCATTTTAATTATTATTTATTATAATTTCCTGGCTTCGTTGATTTCAGAATGCATCATTGTCTAATTGCATCTTGCCGTCTTTCTAACATCATTTTGCTTTTCACTTTTGCTTTTTTTTACATCTTTTCTGAATCAGTTTTCATTAGTGTGCTTTAATTAGATTGTAGATTGTCCGAATCGCAACTTCTCGATTGTCGGTCATTTGTTTTTTTTTGTGTTTTTAGGGGAACGGCCTTATGCCTGTGACATTTGTCAGAAACGATTCGCCGTCAAGAGCTACGTAACAGCACACAGGTAATTATCAATTTATCATAATCCAGATTCATTTTTAAAGTTTTTAGCTGTCAAAAAAATTTGTTGACCCATTTAAGAATCAATGCTAACTTTTGATGATTTGAGCTTTGATGATTTAAGCTGCTTCCTAAAATGAGCTATGCTAAAAAGTTTACCCGCTGATCTCACGATGGATGTGGACCTATAAAATTGTTACTCTCAAAAAATGACCATATTCTTACATAGGGATCATTTATACATTGCGGTATTTGATCGGTTGGATATAACCTCAATAGTCCTCAATGTAACTTAAATCGCATGTAATAAATGATCCCTTACACTCATCTTTTCTGACGATCGACTGATCCGTTTTGTTTTGTTGGCAGATGGTCCCACGTGGCCGACAAGCCGCTGAACTGCGACCGCTGCTCGATGACGTTCACATCCAAGTCGCAGTTCGCGCTGCACATCCGCACGCACACGGCCGGCTCCTGCTACGAGTGTAGCGTCTGCGGCCGCACCTTCGTCCGCGACAGTTATCTAATACGGTATACACATAGTACTACACTTTACGAACGTCACGATTATAATTGACACATACGCTAGGTTCACACGGTGTTCATTTTTCCCGTATACCGTATACGGAATTTTATTGAATAGCGTAGTGACAGCAAAATTTGTATGGCAACTTTAAAAAGTCTTTCACACGACTAGACGGCTTTCCCGCATAAACGCCGTGAGAATAACTTTGTAAGTTGCCATACAAGTTTTGCTGTCCCCTACGGTATTCGATAAAATCCCGTATACGGTATACGGGATAAATTAACGCCGTGTGAACCTAGCCGTAAAGTGTATTTATTCTTTTTTTAAGGGTTTTTAACAGGATTTTAGGGTTCCGTACCCAAAGGGTAAAAACCGCTGTCCGTCCGTCTGTCTGTCACCAGGCTGTATCTTATGAACCGTAATAGTTGAAATTTTCACAGATGATGTATTTCTGTTGCCGCTATAACAACAAATACTAAAAGCAAAATAAAATAGATATTTAAGTGGGGCTCCCATACAACAAACCAAGGCTCGGAACCGGCTTTTTCTTCATACAAAAAATACCGGTATTATTACGTTCGTTTTCGTTCTTTGGTTTATTATTTCTTTTTTAATGGGACAATTTAATAATACCTAAATACACGATTCAGTCCTACGTAAATAGCATAAAATAATTAAAAACATTGGCCTATTTTGGGTTTTTTTTACCGGTTTTTTTTTGTTAACAAACGTGATTTAATTGCCGTTTTTTGCGTAAGGGTACGGAACCCTTCGTACGCGAGTCCGACTCGCACTTGGCCGATTTTATAAAGGGCTAATTCCAAGTTTTAGTTGTTTTATGTTGATTATTATAAATACCTGCATTTAACCTGTATAGTTTAAGAGCCCGGTAACGATTTTGGAGCAAAAATGTAAAATTGATAGATTTAGTCGTTGAAATTATTACGTTTTGTTACGTAATATCTACATAACAAGTATTGGTTTCTATTAGCAATTCTTCTCACCTTGCCTTTTAATAATGAGGTCGCGAGCGTGAATGTCCGGTAATATATGAAGAGAATTTTAAATAGAGGACTGCCCCCGGACTGTATTTAAAAATTCATCCAAAAATTATGGTGGTAAATTATACAAATTCATGTATAAGAACAGTTTAAGCAAATGTTGTAGATTGTTTAAGTATCAACGTATCAATTACGTTGAATTTATGTCGATTTTCAGAGAAATTGTCACTTGTTTTGAAGTAATTTCTGGAGAAAATTGATTTCGTCAAACTTTTATTTACACTACTTCAGTCTACTTCAAAGTCATCCATACTAATATTATGCGAAAGTCGCTCTGTCTGTCTGTCTTCCTGTCTGTTTGAATCGATTTAGATGAAATTTGGCATAGAGATAGGTCGAGTCCCTGAGAAGGACATAGGATAGTTTTTATCCCGAAAATCATCCATTAAGAAAGTAAAAAGCGGGGTGGAATTGAGATAAATAATGAAGTGCCTGCTAATTTGTGTGCATAATATGCTCAAATTGAATCATCATCATCATCATCATTTTTATTCAAGAACAATATTACATTGTGTTTGAAATCTTAAAACTAGGCACATGCACACATAAAAATATTACAAAAACAAACATCATAGCCACCAATAAAAATATTAATAAGACGTAATAAAAAAAAGTAGAAATTTCCAAAATAAACATGAATTAATCAATTATAAATAATAAAATGTCAACAATTAAAAAGTAAAAATAATTTAATTAAATCAGTTACATGTCAGAATAAGAAAAAATTTATTAAGAACAAAATGTCAAAATGTCAAATGTCATGAGTGTGTTAAAAGTAAAAATTAAATTAAAAATTAAAGTAAAAATTAAATTAAAAGATATTGATATATTATTGCTATGAGAATTTTTCCAGGCGCTATACTTACTTTAGCTGCTGTTACACTAAGTCCACGCAGACGAAGTCGCGGGCAAAAGCTAGTAATAATTAAAATGTAGTCTGTAAAAGGTGGAGTACAGGAGTGTGTAATACAAAATTACCATTTTTAGCCGTCCAGTCCAAACTTTACGAAATTTACAAATAAGACCACAAAATCAGTGCTTTACGCGCGTCTACTTAAACCTCCATCAGAAAAAAAATCATTACTAATTTAGTGAGTCTGTTTTCAAAAAATTGATCTGTAAAACGGCAAGATGAGAAGACGTGCTAATAGAAACCAGTACTTGTTATTTCTATTACGTATCTAAAGGTGTACAATTTTAGCGACTAAAATCTATCAATTTTACATTTTTGCGACTAAAATCGATAACGGGCTTTTTAAGATTATAAGAAGAGCATATACCATTACCGCAGATCTAATCTGGACTTTATTGGTTTGTACGTAGACATCACAATCGCGTGCACCGCGACAATCACAGCAACATGTCGGCCAACAGCATCGGAACCATCAACAACGTCGCGACCAACACCAACAACTCGAATAACAGCAATTTTGTTGATTCGCCCGGCGTTTGTGACTTAAGGTACAGTGGGGATTTTCTAACCTTATGAACTCAGTTATAGACTGACCCTTATATATACAGGATGTTTTTTTTAAATTATTTATATATTCAAATTTACAACTTACTTACTAAACATTTTATTCTCGCCAAACTGTTACGTTTGATGGCGAGATGCGCTCAGTTTTTATACACTAAACCTATTAAACTAATTTTTTAACTGAAATGCTTAAACTAACAGTTTCATCAGCCACACAATATACATAATATACTTAATAACTATTGTTCAATAAAAATGGCAAATAATGTAAACAAATATGTCAGGGTGTATGTGTTACGCCCTGTATATGAAGCTAATACCCTACTGTTTAACTGACCGTCAACTTTATCTTTTAGCTTTGTTCCTATGGTGAATCGTTATATGACGTCGCAAGGAACGCAGGTTTCTATGCAAGATACGAGCAAGATGTCTGCTATGTCGCCACAGTCTATCGCGTCGATATGTAAGTATACTTTCGCTTTATTGTTTCATATGTGTTGCTTCAGCTTCAGACATGTGAACCTGAACCGAACAGACGACTGAAAATGGTGGCGTGTCTGCGCCATTTATAGTCAGGCAAATAAGTTTTGTCACTGACAGTAGAATAAAAAACTATACTCATCCCTCTTTTTGAGGTTAATACTAACATAAGAAGAAAAAAGTAAGTACAATTATATGTATGCTCCACTGACAAACAACTACAAAACTTTAAAGTTGTTATCTCATATGGGCATAGTTCTTGTCTTCTTAAGTACATCTTTTAGTTTAGCTGTCTGAGATTTAATTAAATTGCACCGACAATTGAATCATCTTAGTATATCTTTATTTACTTAATGTACGTTTCCAAATAATGTTGAAATTGTTTGTATCTAGCTTCGCCGCCTCCGCCGCACACCCCCACGCCGCAGCCCCAGATGTCGGGTCAGATGCACCTGGCAGACTGATCGCCACAATAGGTAACACTTGTTTTGTAAATTTACCGACTTTTCTGCAAAAAAAAATAAGTTCGATTTCATAGAGGATCTTGTCGTTTTTATCGTCCATATATTTGAATTAGTAAGAAAACTTTCAAAATTTCTATCATCTAATGGCACGTTTTTTTGTTTCAGCTCTCGGTTGGCTTGTAAGCAGCCCGAGTGCAATAAAGTAGTGTGGCAGCCATCAACATCAACAAGAGCAGCTATTTACAGAATAAGATTAAATATAAAAGTCATCAATATCGAGGAGAGCGGTTGTTCCCGTCTGGATTGTGGGCATGGACCAGGCACGGATTGTTTATTTAGTTTAGCTACTGTTGAGTTCGTCGGGCGTGACGCGCGGAGCGTCGGGCGGCTCGGCCGCGCCACCGAGGTCCCGAGGCCGCCACGGGTGGACATCACAATAGGACGAGAGTAGCGAGTAGTCAGTAGCGGTACCGCCTATGATAAGCATTGTGATTTATATCCACAACTGTGATTTATCTATACCATCACATAATTATATTAAGCTTCGTGGTGGCATTCATAAATCGTTACTTAAAAAAAAGTCTCATCATATAGATTGTAGGCCTAAATTTTTGATCTCATATTCTAATTTGCTTAGTGGTAACTTTTGGATTGTGAATGGTAAATCTCCAACTGTGAAATTCTAAATTTTGACGTTCGCCGTTCGCTTGTCGTATACATACAATCTTCTTAAGGCGTAGTTAATTGTAACAATATCTTATTGCGATGCTTTAACTTAAATAAAATGTGTCGGTGTATAATGAAGTCGGATAATTTTATAGAGCTGTTACCGATGAGACGTAATTTGATCGCTCAAAAGATCAAATTACTAGATGATACTTCCCGTAGTAATCCATAAAACGGTTCCAGTTCATATAAACTAATAATAATGAAGAAGTACAAATAATTCCACAAAGAGCAGATTCCTCAGAGGCAATATTGAAAGCTTCACAAAATGAATAACTTTAATATGATGTTTATTGGAGAAATCCAGCGAAGTGCCTGTTGCAACATAAAATTGGCAATATTTTTGAATCGTATTGCGTTGGTTGGTAACGTTATGTTCAGTGTTGAATGCGTGTGACGCCGCCCACCGTGCGCCAGCGCCGGCGGTGGCGGCCGGTACAGTACCTACTCGTAGGCAATACGTGCGCCCGCGCCGCGCCGGCGGGCTCGCACGAACAGAACGTATAGCCGCCCACCGCCCACCGTGCGCCGGCGCCGGCGGTGGCGGCCGGTACGGTACCTACTCGTAGGCAATAAGTGCGCCCGCGCCGCGCCGGCGGGCTCGCACGAACAGAACGTATAGCCGCCCACCGCCCACCGTGCGCCGGCGCCGGCGGTGGCGGCCGGTACGGTACCTACTCGTAGGCAATAAGTGCGCCCGCGCCGCGCCGGCGGGCTCGCGCGGACAGAGCGTATAGCCGCCCACCGCCCACCGTGCGCCGGCGCCGGCGGTGGCGGCCGGTACGGTACCTACTCGTAGGCAATAAGTGCGCCCGCACCGCGCCGGCGGGCTCGCACAAACAGAACGTATAGCCGCCCACCGCCCACCGTGCGCCGGCGCCGGCGGTGGCGGTCGGTACGGTACCTACTCGTAGGCAATAAGTGCGCCCGCGCCGCGCCGGCGGGCTCGCACGGACAGAACGTATAATTTGTGAAGCTTCTTACTAAACTTTGTGTGCCTTCTAGCGGATAGCGACATTAGGCAATATCATCGTAACACCATTGATTAAACTTCATATACATTAACTAATTTTCAATGTGAATGTTCATGTAGAGTATTTTCTTGAAAATGTCGTACACAGAGTGTTATCGTTTACCAATTAGGATATAATATAGTATATATGCCCTTATCCGTATCACAAAGGAAAATCGATAAAAACCCATACTATTTATTTCCCTTAGTCGTTTGTCGAATAATAGTAATAACGAATAGTATATAGCGCAGTAGTCTTCCAAAATGTCGAGACGTTCGTGCACTCGGGACGGGTCAGTGCCGTGTCCGCTGCGGGGGTTCCTTATGGTTTGCCATTTTGATATCAAAGATAGATTGGTGCCATTTCTTGTAAATGAGTGGTAGAGTAAGTTTAGATAAGTCTGCAGGTCAGGGTAGAATTGGAAATAGAATATTGTAAGAGTCTCGCCTTCTCTTAGTGTGTTACGTACCGACATCATACTTTTATTTGTTTTATTTGGATTTATTTTTCTCCTTGTTATTGTTTACCTTGTTGCATAGATGCATTATTTTATTTCCATCTTGTTGCGTGTGTCCATGTGCTGGATTAGAAATTGTAAATATTAGTAGGGTTTATTTATTGATTGATATGGAAAGAAAACAATCCACGATAGAAATAATAGGGACTAACGACGAGTCGTCTACCAATAATACGAGTCGAAATTGAGGAAAACATCGTTCGACTAAAATTAAAATACTTAGTGCGGGACTACTTTTGGGTATTAAAAAAAAAAACAAAATTTCCTTGTAGATGTATGTACATATAATAATATACATATGGATGTTGTTTGATAGTCCTCGATATTTTTTTATATTTTGATAGTTCTGTATTTTAAAGAAAACACGAGAAAATAGGCCAATATCTCATTTATCATTTTAAATAAAAAATATGTACACAATATTTTAAGATAAAATACGGTAATACATATGAATACGACGGATGCATTTAGTTGCCCAGAAATAAAAATATAAGTTTAAATTACGACTATCAGATAATTGTCTTCAAGTTCTTGTACACTTTTAGTAAGTTTCTTACCAAGCCATTGAGAACAGTATTATTTAGACAAACTAACTTGAGTTTTACGAGTAGTATATATCTTTCAGCTACCATTGTAACTCACCATTGAAAATTATAAAACATAGTTTGTAACGACATTGTGTAGCACTACCTTTTAGGTGCTTCACAGCGTTGACACCATGTATTATCCATAGATATATGAATGGAAATAGGAACACCAACATAGCGATTTAGGTACATATAAAATATATAAATGTATATTGCGTTACAACTTCTATGTGGCGCGGCGAGGGTGATCGCGTTTTATTTTCTAGAATTAATAATATATTTTCGTTATAATTTGTTCACTTTCTTTATTAATGTTTTCACTTGAAATTATACATACATATATGATAATATGAGCTATGGTATCTCACCCTAGCCGAGCCATTCCAGAAGTTGGCGCAAGATCTTGTTTGTTACGAAATATATTTCTGACTTTTTCGATTAATGCAGGTACATTCGTCTACATAATCTGGTGAATTTGTTCACTGGGAGTATATTTCGTAAGACACTAGAACCCATATATAATATAACAGCAGTGAAGGAACATAAACTGTATGGTCTGGCAATAAGGTAGAGGATCTATTATTTTGTTCCTTCACGGCTAAACTATTTTACATACCGATGTTAGTTACTATATATAGAGAAGTAATGAGCCATTTCAATTTACGTAACCGTAAAAATAGTTTTTATCGTCTCCTCTACTTATTTTCAAACGTAGAAAAGACTGAATTACTTTAAAAAAGAATGAAATCCACATTGAAACGTAAGAATACTCACTTGAATTCATATTGGCAGCGTTATATTTTTTGTTATTCATTTACCGTCAGCGGTTGTTGCGATGGCCGTTGTTTTGTACGCCCCTTTTACATTCAGTTATTGAAATCGTACATATCCTATCCCGTGAGTGTAATGTATACTTCCTTGAGGCCGAGTCCTAGTCTAGCTCTAGAGGCGGCCCGCGCCGTCTACGAGTTACATTGGGTCGTGTAGGTTAACGAGCAGATAACAGTGAGCCTTGTGTAATCATAATGTCTAAGGTACATATATTTAGTTCTATTGTATCATTAGATTTATGCGAACTTCCGCTTTGCCAATTATTGCGTTGCTTACATTGTAATCATTATGAGAGTACAGCCTAAGGATTTTAACTTTTTTTTTGTATACTGAGAGCTATTTCTAAGTCACTATTGTTTTTACAATTATCATCTATATTATAATAAAATTATACGTGGCTTAAAGCCATACTTAACCAAATTTTGGAGTACTTTACATAATTTAATTCCAAATTTTTATTAAAAATGTCTCTAAGCAAACATCATGGCATGATGGTTTTGGTACGTTTGTCATTTAGTTATAGCTCTTCAGAGTTTTAATGACCAATACTTTTAACTACTAAACTGTTTTCTTATTGTTAAAATTTTTAGGCTAGTTTTAAGTTAGGTCTGTTAACTGTGGTGTATTAAACTGCACGCGAATATCGCTCTTACAGCCTCCTTTACAATAATCATTTATTTACTTGTTTATAGTCTGACTACTTGTGATATTTTATCAAATATTTTTGATTTTTTCTTATAAATCTTATATTAGGTATCCTTTTTGTTTATAATTGTTTATTGTTATACTTTGAGTATGCAACCTAAACAGTAGGCGGGGCTGTAAGAGTGTCTATGTAGTCAGCATTATGTATATGCTTTAATGTGATTTTTTAAATGTACTCTTTATTATAGTCTCATCCAACATAATTAGCGAACTAACAAAGTGTTTGAAATTTTTTTCAGTTTATAGTGATTTATATCGAGATCAAAATAAATACAGAGTTTATTTAATTTTATGGAAAAATATACATTGTAAAATTATTCTTTAGTGCTCATTTGCAGAGCTCTAATAAAAAAAGAAACTATGTGAAATGCAAAATAACAAGTCACGATTCTTTTAGAAGTCGCCATGTAGTGGAGAAAAATAAACGTGCCATGATATTTGTGGCTAGATCTTTTGTTTTAATTTATATCACCCTTAGCTAGAACCTGCTAATCTAAATATTTATGATGGAAAAGAATATCGAGTTATATATATAACAAAGATATATGTGACTCCGTACTATCTATTTTCTTTGATATATAAACATGTGGGGTCCCTTTGCTTGACATAATTATTGAAAGTCATAATGTAATGATGTCATATTATCATTAGTCATAATTCTGAAACCGTTAACTTTTCAGAATTTTCCTCAGGTTATCCTGTAGATAGGTTAGTTTAGGTTTGTTTTATGGCAATCCTAAAAAATTACGCGTTTCAGAGAAAAACCAAAGTATGACTAACGAAAATGTGGTTAAACAATATATTATGACTTAAAACTATATGAGAATTGGAAAACAGTAGAGACCCATAAACATGTATCTGGGGGCACGGTAGTGCCCCCGCCAAGACGAGCAAAGCGAAGCGCAAGGGCACTGCCTACATTTTCTCGAAGCGCTTCGTCGTTTTTTTTGAACCCTCATAACTTGGGTTTGGAACAGGGACCGGCCCGCTATCCCTTATCGGGGTTTTATAAGGGTATTGCATAAGGCTTAACTCACCCTTATACCCTTTGCCAGACGAAACCCTTTGTTTTGCTTTTAAAAACCCTTATATAAAGCTACCACATTTGAGTAATCGGTAGCCCAAATACCCTTACAAAACCCTTATCATCCACTCACCAACACCTTGCATATTGCTTATAAGGGTTAGCCTTATAAAGGGTTTCCCTTTTAGCATATAAGCGTGTAAATTTAAGTCATCTACCTTGTTCATAAAGCACACATTACTTCAAATCCGAGCGATCGTCGGCGGCGACGGCGGCGTTATTTGACTAGGCACGTATTTTCTTTCCTTTTCATACACTACCGTAGATATATACTAATCCTGTCTCTTTCACGCAAAGGGAAACCTTTATAAAAAGCGCTTAAAGATAAGGGTAACCCTTATTAAGAGCTAGCCTTATTTTTGGTTAGCTTTTCGGTAAGGGTTAGTCAAAGGTAAGGGTATGAATGGGCTTTCAGTTCGAAAGGGAAAGTCTTTCAATGTGTTAGCCGTGTTTAAGTGTCGCCCATTGAAAGGGTTTTATCGCGGAAAGGGTTGTCCGGTCCCTTTGGATTATACCAGATAAACAAAATTATCGGATTCAAAATATGATGTCATTAGTAGACTTATTAAGCATTAAAAAAATTCGATTACATAGCTCGTATACTTTAGATTTTATTCATATCTAAAAAACCCCGATTTCGTCACTCACTGATGATCATCAAAACCTTTAGGGTACTTCCTGAAATCCTAGGAAGCTGAAATTTGGTATTGTAAGATAGACTTAGTATAGGTACATAAACAACAGAAAAATTCAAAAACTTTAAATTTTTAGTCCTAAGGGGGTGGAGAACTGATTTAGTTGAAATTTGGCGTGTAGATAGTTTTTGTTATGGGGATGGATATAAAATAGTTTTTAACTCCAAAATAACCCCGTAAGGGGGTGAAAAAGAGCGTTAGGGGAAAAAGGAGATTGGAGTTTGTATGGGGAATCAGTAAAAACGGATGTGTAAAAGATGCCTCCAGTAGGGCTAAGATGGTCAGTTTTTTATCATCTGTCATCATGCCTGTCATGTTCTAACAAGTATGTAAGTACGAAAGTGACGCATGACATGACAAGTGACAAAAATGCGACCATGATACCGCCGCTGAACACGTATTTCAGGATTTTAATAGTAAATTACCCCCAACCCTTTAAATTAGGGGATGGAAGATAGTCATAAGCAACTTAAAAAACCGACCAAGTGCGCTTGACTGCACATTTCTAATAGGTTTTCCTGTGATCTATAGGTAAAAACCTATTTTGTGTAATTTTTCAAAATTTTAGACCTAGTAGTTTCGGAGATAAAGGGGGGGAGGGGATGGTCATTATTTGCCTATTTTCTTGAATAACTTCTAAACTGTTTATCCTAAAATTATAAAAAATATATACTTAAGATTCTTACAATGAGCTCTTTCATTTCATATGTAACACGATATAGTTAGAAAAACTTCAATTTTTAATTTTCTCATTTACCCCCCAAAAGTGGACCTGATGTTTAATAGTTATTTGTTATACAAGGGTGCAAAGTTGTATTTTACCTGCGAGTGTGGAATTGAAACACGAGCAAGCGAAAGGATTCTATAGTTGAAATAGAATCCTGAGCGTAGCGAGTGTTTTAACAAACGAGAAGTAAAATACATTTGCACCCGTGTGTAACACAAAACTTTTCCCCTAACTATAGCGAGGAAAGTGCAACATCCACAGGCGTTAGATTATCTTCATCAACTGGAGTCACTCTTTTTTTTACGATATTATGACAAAAAAAAACTGGAAATTTTGTACTTTTACGTGAGAAATTTTTAAGTAAAATTTTTGTTGACAATGTTGACATTTCTGACGTATGAAATGTCAATGATGCGTTTTGAAATTGCATCGACTCAACTTGTGCGTTCAGAATTATGATCAACATCATTATAAAAGAACAAAGGTTGGTATGGAATTATAAGGTTTATGACTTAAAATAATTAAATAAAGCTAAATTTGGTATTTTTTATTAAATACTCAAACCATTTATTTAATGATAATTAATATCGAACAAACCATTATTATGAGCGTTTTATGTTTTGTTATCTGTCGAAAGCTACTTAAACACGCTCCATCCAAGGTCAAATTACTTTCCCCACTAGTGGATAAAATGCGTTTTTCCCCGCTTGTTTTAAAGGATAAAAGACGGCTTTCCAAATTCATTTGTTTACGTTACATGTCCGTCTTTGGGTCACAAACTTACATATGTAAACCAAATTTCAACTTAATTGGTACAGTAGTTTCGGAGAAAATAGGCTGTGACAGACGGACAGACAGACAGACGCACGAGTGATCCTATAAGGGTTCCGTTTTTTTCATTTGAGGTACGGATACGGAACCCTAAAAAGAAGTGAACTCCCACCAAAAATATTTTCATGTAAAATGTTGCCAAGACGAAACCATAAGGCTTGCACTGTCAAAAGGTTATCAGATCAGATATCAGTTTGTGGGCTCGTAGAGTTAGAAGCTTGGCTCTACAAGAGATCTGATAACTTTTTGACAGTGCGAGCCTTATTATGGTTTTGTTTTGGCAACATTTTACATGAAAATGTTTTTGGTGGGATTATTTTATTCAATGGTTACGGTTTCGATTTCAGCTAAGTAGACTCCGACTGGGCAATTTGACTTGGACTAGTATGGTATACAGCCCGCTCCAGACTACGCGGCTTCGCGCCGCGATTCGCGCACGAGTGTCGGGAGTAGCACTCGAAAACCTTGCCCTACGTGACCACCGCTATACATGAGGCGGGGACAAACGCGTATTATATGCCCGGTGGGGACAAGTGGAAATACACAAACAACTGTTCCTAAAAGCATGTGACTTTCACATTGATAAGGCGACTCTCCGGGTATAAGGGTTTTCTAGTAAATAAAAGTGTGAAATATTGTTAAACTGAGAATCTTCTTTTTGTTAATAATAAAACCATTTAAAATTTCGGCTTATATAGAAACACAAAATTAAGAACTACTAACAGTCTACAACAATTTCTTCCTTCACCACATTAGCGTCGCCAGCAGGAGCCAAAGTATTGTCAACAATAGGTGCAGGACTCTTGAAATACTTGTTGCTCGCGTGGTGTTCCTTGAGGTACTCTCCCCCTAGCTCGTAGTAGTCTTCTTTAGACACGCACCAGTTTTCAAACTCGTTGCTGCCGGCGAAGTCGCGAGCGCCGTACCAAGCGTCCAGGCTTGCGTTTCTAGCGGTGACCACTTTGTGCGTCGATTGGAACGGACGCATTTCTAGGAGCTCTCTTTCTAGTCTTTCTTTTAAACCTGGAATTTAATAATGTTGATGTTTGACTACGTTCTAGTATCCCAGATGACAGTAGCACAACGCGTGAAGTACAGTAGCCAAAGTGAAACCTTGGCTGGACCACTATGGAACTTATAATAACGTTAATAAAGTTATAGCTATGACTTTATTATGCAGGCCTGCATGACTCTGGGATCAATATGGTTGATCAAACAAGTAGGGGTAATTAACTAGGAACGGTTAACAATAAAAGCAGCTACAAAGAAAATAATGCCGAAACCTATTTTTTTACAATGATAGGAAGTCATTTTGATTACCACATTTGCATAGTGCGTCTTCAAGAGGAAGTTTGGCTTTGCGAGCCATACCCGGGCCTTCCATAATGCGAAGAAGATTGATCGACAGAGTCGCTGTCGTCGGACACTGCGAGAGAATGAATGAATACTAATGGTGTTTACCAGGAAATTGCGAGCAGCCCCCCGTAAGAAAGACGTTATTGGCCAGCAGCAGCTGGTCCTCGGGGCTGAAATGTTTGAACACGTACTCCAGGGTCTCCGCCAGCCCCGCCTCCAGGTTGCCCATCATCGACGGCTGGAACATCAGCTCTGGAGCCCTGTTAATCAAACATATGGTACTTTATGAGTAGTCTACAGAACTTCGCCAAGGTGACAATCGTTAATCGTCAACACCAATCGAATAGTAAAATAAATCATATATGAGAAGTAACCATGTCACTTGTCATTTGGATACATTTTTTATTTTCAACTAGCGATTATCGATTGGAAACGCTCCAATGGGAGGAACCATGTATGATGATTTTACGACACATTAGGTAATTGATTTTTTATCAAACATGCGCGCAAATATTGTCTTTATGTTTGTTATAATACGCTGCGAAACATAGGTGCCTATGCCGACAATGAAGCTCTTTGCTGCACGTCACATGCATGCATTAAGCCTCCGCCCAAGCTCGTTTAAATTGGGGCACGAAGACGGGTAAAAACAGCGTAATAGATAATTCGTTTTATTTAGGTACAGTAAGTGCCCCAATTTAAGTACCTACCCACGTCGCCATACCAGCTGTATAGAAAAGTGGTTACTTATGTTAGGGCCGATACAGGACTGCAACCCGTTACAATTTGTATGGTAGCTGCACGCCGACTGTTCCCATTCAAGTTGCAGTCCGACTGTATCGACCCTGAGAGCACCGACTGTACTACTATGAAGACGTGACTAGCCTGAAGGGCTCGATGGCGAGGTGCAGCTGGTGGCGCTGGTCGCTGGGCGGCGGCGGCTCGTGTTCGCGCAGCGCCTCCTGTACTACTATGAAGACGTGACTAGCCTGAAGGGCTCGATGGCGAGGTGCAGCTGGTGGCGCTGGTCGCTGGGCGGCGGCGGCTCGTGTTCGCGCAGCGCCTCCTGTACTACTATGAAGACGTGACTAGCCTGAAGGGCTCGATGGCGAGGTGCAGCTGGTGGCGCTGGTCGCTGGGCGGCGGCGGCTCGTGTTTGCGCAGCGCCTCCTGTACTACTATGAAGACGTGACTAGCCTGAAGGGCTCGATGGCGAGGTGCAGATGGTGGCGCTGGTCGCTGGGCGGCGGCGGCTCGTGTTCGCGCAGCGCCTCCTGTACTACTATGAAGACGTGACTAGCCTGAAGGGCTCGATGGCGAGGTGCAGCTGGTGGCGCTGGTCGCTGGGCGGCGGCGGCTCGTGTTCGCGCAGCGCCTCCTGTACTACTATGAAGACGTGACTAGCCTGAAGGGCTCGATGGCGAGGTGCAGCTGGTGGCGCTGGTCGCTGGGCGGCGGCGGCTCGTGTTCGCGCAGCGCCTCCTGTACTACTATGAAGACGTGACTAGCCTGAAGGGCTCGATGGCGAGGTGCAGCTGGTGGCGCTGGTCGCTGGGCGGCGGCGGCTCGTGTTCGCGCAGCGCCTCCTGTACTACTATGAAGACGTGACTAGCCTGAAGGGCTCGATGGCGAGGTGCAGCTGGTGGCGCTGGTCGCTGGGCGGCGGCGGCTCGTGTTCGCGCAGCGCCTCCTGTACTACTATGAAGACGTGACTAGCCTGAAGGGCTCGATGGCGAGGTGCAGCTGGTGGCGCTGGTCGCTGGGCGGCGGCGGCTCGTGTTCGCGCAGCGCCTCCTGTACTACTATGAAGACGTGACTAGCCTGAAGGGCTCGATGGCGAGGTGCAGCTGGTGGCGCTGGTCGCTGGGCGGCGGCGGCTCGTGTTTGCGCAGCGCCTCCTGTACTACTATGAAGACGTGACTAGCCTGAAGGGCTCGATGGCGAGGTGCAGATGGTGGCGCTGGTCGCTGGGCGGCGGCGGCTCGTGTTCGCGCAGCGCCTCCTGTACTACTATGAAGACGTGACTAGCCTGAAGGGCTCGATGGCGAGGTGCAGCTGGTGGCGCTGGTCGCTGGGCGGCGGCGGCTCGTGTTCGCGCAGCGCCTCCTGTACTACTATGAAGACGTGACTAGCCTGAAGGGCTCGATGGCGAGGTGCAGCTGGTGGCGCTGGTCGCTGGGCGGCGGCGGCTCGTGTTCGCGCAGCGCCTCCTGTACTACTATGAAGACGTGACTAGCCTGAAGGGCTCGATGGCGAGGTGCAGCTGGTGGCGCTGGTCGCTGGGCGGCGGCGGCTCGTGTTCGCGCAGCGCCTCCTGTACTACTATGAAGACGTGACTAGCCTGAAGGGCTCGATGGCGAGGTGCAGATGGTGGCGCTGGTCGCTGGGCGGCGGCGGCTCGTGTTCGCGCAGCGCCTCCTGTACTACTATGAAGACGTGACTAGCCTGAAGGGCTCGATGGCGAGGTGCAGCTGGTGGCGCTGGTCGCTGGGCGGCGGCGGCTCGTGTTCGCGCAGCGCCTCCTGTACTACTATGAAGACGTGACTAGCCTGAAGGGCTCGATGGCGAGGTGCAGCTGGTGGCGCTGGTCGCTGGGCGGCGGCGGCTCGTGTTCGCGCAGCGCCTCCTGTACTACTATGAAGACGTGACTAGCCTGAAGGGCTCGATGGCGAGGTGCAGATGGTGGCGCTGGTCGCTGGGCGGCGGCGGCTCGTGTTCGCGCAGCGCCTCCTGTACTACTATGAAGACGTGACTAGCCTGAAGGGCTCGATGGCGAGGTGCAGCTGGTGGCGCTGGTCGCTGGGCGGCGGCGGCTCGTGTTCGCGCAGCGCCTCCTGTACTACTATGAAGACGTGACTAGCCTGAAGGGCTCGATGGCGAGGTGCAGCTGGTGGCGCTGGTCGCTGGGCGGCGGCGGCTCGTGTTCGCGCAGCGCCTCCTGTACTACTATGAAGACGTGACTAGCCTGAAGGGCTCGATGGCGAGGTGCAGCTGGTGGCGCTGGTCGCTGGGCGGCGGCGGCTCGTGTTCGCGCAGCGCCTCCTGTACTACTATGAAGACGTGACTAGCCTGAAGGGCTCGATGGCGAGGTGCAGCTGGTGGCGCTGGTCGCTGGGCGGCGGCGGCTCGTGTTCGCGCAGCGCCTCCTGTACTACTATGAAGACGTGACTAGCCTGAAGGGCTCGATGGCGAGGTGCAGCTGGTGGCGCTGGTCGCTGGGCGGCGGCGGCTCGTGTTCGCGCAGCGCCTCCTGTACTACTATGAAGACGTGACTAGCCTGAAGGGCTCGATGGCGAGGTGCAGCTGGTGGCGCTGGTCGCTGGGCGGCGGCGGCTCGTGTTCGCGCAGCGCCTCCTGTACTACTATGAAGACGTGACTAGCCTGAAGGGCTCGATGGCGAGGTGCAGCTGGTGGCGCTGGTCGCTGGGCGGCGGCGGCTCGTGTTCGCGCAGCGCCTCCTGTACTACTATGAAGACGTGACTAGCCTGAAGGGCTCGATGGCGAGGTGCAGATGGTGGCGCTGGTCGCTGGGCGGCGGCGGCTCGTGTTCGCGCAGCGCCTCCTGTACTACTATGAAGACGTGACTAGCCTGAAGGGCTCGATGGCGAGGTGCAGCTGGTGGCGCTGGTCGCTGGGCGGCGGCGGCTCGTGTTCGCGCAGCGTCTCCTCCAACTCTACCAGCCGCTCGCCGTCCGCTTCAGAGTCCGAGTCGGCTTCGCGGCTGATACTGGAAGAAACATTTTTACTTATTATTTTATTTGTTTTTTTTTGTCCCAATGGCGATGATCAAGTCATTGTATGTATAAAAAATTAAATATGTCTAATATTGATGCGGTTTTAACACCCCTTGGCACTGACTAAAATAACCGACTTGGTATCACATCACATTACATCTGAAAACTTTTTTGTAGTAGAAGAATTGCGTTGCGAGACTTTCATCTTTTTACATGTATAATATTTTTGATGGGTATCTTCTTCTGGATCTAATTCTATTTGACAAATACATTTCGACACATCCGAGCATGCATATTACGAAGTCGAGTGTCCGAGCTGTCCCTAGCTAAGGCCAATGGTCCGAGCACGCGCCGCTCCGAGTCCGAGGAGCTTGAATAATGCCGCGCAACACTAGCTCATACTGTAACATTTAGTCGGTAATTAGTTTAGTATCATGTCACTACCTGTGAGTTCCTATAATTGGCTTCCTGTATCAACTATAATTTTTATGTTAATGTCACAGCTGTTGGATCTCCAAATAAATAAAATAAAATAAAAATAAAAAATACCTCTTGTAGGCGTCCCAGTCCGAGTCCTGGTTGCCGAAGTCGTCGCCGGCGGCGGCGAGGCGCGAGATGACGCGCATGCGCTCGGCGGCGGCCGCGGTGCGCCTCTTCACCATGGCCGCGCGCCGCGCGCGCCGAGCTTCACGGCGAGTGACTAACTCGCGATACTGTAACAAAACCAACCTTAACTTACGCAATAGGGATGTTGAAAATTTTTTAGAACTGTTTTCATTTTACGTCGACTATAATCTGTGTATTACAACTTCATATGCAACACTACAACCTTACTCTTTTCAACGTTGGATAGTCTATGGCACTTCCGACTCGAGCATAAGAATTTTATCGATACGGCTTAGTGAATTATAAAAATTTTGAAAATAGAACTTCATACATTTGGATTAAATATTTCTTGTTTAAGGAGACTCGATTCAATGCAAATTAGCCTACATAAACTGCGTCGCATCTGCTTTGTGATTGGTTGGCCAACAAAAACATTTTATTTTATGTTGTAGTAGAAACAATTGCTTCATAAATCAGAAACGCGCATGTGACACCCTTCATATAGCAACATCCATACCCTACGAAAACCGCTTAGCGTTGCTTGTTAGTCTCCATAGGCTACGGTGGCCAAAATCGAGAAAAAAACTGTCTTAAAATTGAATTTAGCAAGGAGCAGGTGCCAGGGCCTCAAGAGTTACGGGTGTCGTTGACCAACCCGCCGGGGGCGCCGCCATCATTTGTGACTTTTGTATTGCTTTAAGACAATGGGTCCCATACAGACATTTGATCCTCAAAACAAACCTGACCGACTGATACCATTAAAAAAAATTGTCAACTACCCAATTATAGAGTTTTAATAATAAGTTAATAACCAAAAGAAACTTTACCTTCGTTCTTGTGTCGTTGAGCCATATCTGGAAAGCTTCAGGGTCCGATGGAGGTTGGAAGCGACCGGTGGGACGCACTTCAATATTTTCGTCGGCCGTCGCCGCCGCTACAATACGCTGCTTATTTTTTTCTATACGTATGTTTAGATTTGTTATTTGTTTCTGTAATAAAGATATACAGGACGTTAGAATAATGATGGGTAGCAATAGAGTTGTGTTTAAATATTTGTGACCATTTACAGATTACTCATAGAGAGCGTCCACTTATTATGTAAGAAGCCCCCCACCCAGACATTTGGGCCCCCCCTCTCTTTCTAGTGTGATTTGGCTCCAATCGACTATTTACGTGAGGCGTTTAGGGTAGGGAGGTGGGAAATGTAACCAACCAATCCACCTCGAGTTATCAAGTATATACCATAGTCTGTCTAAATCTGACTAATACTAGTCTAGACATTTTATTGTTTTTGGGAACGTACCTGAAGGTCCTCATAGCTTTTAAAGTCCAATCCTTTGATGGCCTCGTTGAACTCATCCGTGTCACCGCCCTCTATCATATCCTGCACAATAAATACTTCAAACAAAGTATCGCATCGCGTAGTTATTTTTAAAAGAAAAAACGTCAGAGTTTTATACATTTCAGTTTCTAACTTAACACATACGCGCTGCCTATATTTCAATCAAATTATTTACCTGTAATGAAAGTAAATGGTTCAATTGTTCCTCGTCTTCCGCCAGTCTTTCTTCTCTTTTTCTCGCGTTAATTTCCAGTAGCCTCCGAGCCATCTCTTTCTTTCTTTCTTTTTGCTGTTCAGCTGTAAGAAAAATAGGTATAGTTTGTCAAAGGACTGTCTCATTTCAAACATAGACAGAGAGAATCATACTGTCTTTGTCTTACACTAGTACTAGCACCCAAAAGAAAACGAAGAGGATCGTTTTTTTTTTGTTCTTGTTTACTGACAATTCGGTTTGGCCAACTATATGCAGGGACCGGCCCGCTATCCCTTATCCGGGTTTTATAAGGGTATTGCATAAGGCTTGACTCACCATACCCTTTGCCAGATGAAACCCTTTAATTTTGCTTTTAAAAACCCTTATACAAAGCTAACAATGGCTTATTAGTAGAGTGTTCTACAGCATAAAAGAATTTCACGATTATGATAATAGTGCATGCATGTATTAATTTTGTTATTTAGTTATAGGTTAGTCTTAAGTATATTGTACGTCCGTGATGGATAAACTGTTGCTTCCTAAATGTATTATTGCCAACATCTCTGTACACAGTTATTCAATAAATATTGAGTAATCGGTAGCCCAAATACCCTTAAATAACTCTTATCATCCGCTCACCAACACCTTGCATATTGCTTATAAGGGTTAGCCTTATAAAGGGCTTCCCTTTTAGCATATAAGCGTGCTAATTTAAGTCGTCTACCTTGTTCATAAAGCACACATTACTTCGAATCCGGCGGCGACGGCGGCGTTCTTTGACTAGGCACGTATTTTCTTTCCTTTTCATACACTAGCGTAGATATATACTAATCCTGTCTCTTTCACGCAAAGGGAAACTTTTATAAAAAGCGCTTAAAGATAAGGGTAACCCTTATTAAGGACTAGCCTTATTTTTGGTTAGCTTTTCGGTAAGGGTTAGTCAAAGGTAGGGGTATGAATGGGCTTGCAGTTCAAAAGGGAAAGTCTTTCAATGTGTTAGCCGTGTTTAAGGGACGCCCATTGAAAGGGTTTTATCGCGGAAAGGGTTGTCCGGTCCCTGACTATATGATGATGATGATGTAATCCTGTTATCCCTCATTAGGGACATAGGGCTCTCAGAAGAATTTTCCATTTGTCGC
Organism: Cydia strobilella; assembly: GCF_947568885.1. NCBI lineage: Eukaryota > Metazoa > Arthropoda > Insecta > Lepidoptera > Tortricidae > Cydia > Cydia strobilella. The sequence goes on from NC_086053.1 coordinate 8,006,931, forward strand.
GATCCTGAGCGGCGACTTCCAGCTCTTTCCAGCCGAGTCCAGTTGAGCCAGCCTGCTTCTCAACTGATCGCCTCCATGTGGTACGAGGCCGCCCCGATCGTCTACTGCTGACCAACTATATATACATATATAATTTAAAACTCTAGGGTTTATAGGGATAAACAAAAACACTATCGTTTTAAAATATCAGTATTTTATAAAATCTCACCATAGATGAAAACAGTAGCCTATCAGCTAATCAACAAAACAATAAAATTCAGCTGTGTATTGTTAGCCAATTTCTTGATTGCCACCTAGTAGTCGTAGATAGTCCAGAGCTATGATACAGTGTTCCTGCAAGATCTCTTCATCACGCCTCATTATGTTTTTTTTATACTACGTCGCGGTAAACAAGTAGTCACCGTAGCCTATGGACGCCTGCGACTATAGAGGTGTTACATGCGCGTTGCCGACCCTAACACACACATGATGGCAGTAACATACATAAAATAATGTATTCTAACAATTGTTACCTGTCAAACCCGACGAGCTAGCTGTCTGCACATAAGGCAGTTGTATCTTCTTCACATTGGCCTCATAGTAGTCAGGGTTGGCCCACTTCTTGATCTCCTCCTGATAGTCCAGGGCTATGGTGCAGTGTTCTTGCAGGATCTCTTCGGCTCGCGACATGGTGATGGCGTTCACGTGCACCGGGTACTTCAGCTGGAGAAGTTTGTGGAGGTAGCTGACCATCTCACTACCACCTGGTTTAATATATGTGCCATTATAAACCAAACGGGTACTTATGGTCGCTTGTCAATAAGGTGCCATTTCCATAAAGATTGAATTTAAAATCAACCTTATCGACAACTGACAATGTAGTACCTTTTAGTTGAAAACATTACATATGATAATAATCACTTAGTCAGATTAATGATCAAGTTTCTAGTTGATATTATATTATGGTGCTCTAGTAATTTTAGGTACTATGGGACTGTGGGCATAAGATACTTGTACAACTTTTGTTGAATACATATAGGCCTTGAGGAAACGTAAGCACAGTGTAGGTAGGTACTCTAGGTACTGAGAGATAATTATCAAACTCCTTATAGAATTACGCCTATGCAGGGTACCACACTCACATTTCTATTAAAAAAAAAACACTGGTTTACAATTAATGGTTATGATTTCCACTTCCAGACAAAACTATAAAAGCTTGGCTTTATGGCAGCTTAAAAATGGAGATGGCACTTGGAAATTAATTATTATATCTGCATTTAATTTTCTGTTCAATGTCTGAGTGACCCATACCTAAATTAATTCTCCTTGCATGCTCCTCAATAACCTGTCCCCTTATAACAGGAATGATGTGTATAGTGTGGTAGCCGCAGTTGACAATGAGAGCAGTGTCCCCAATGTCGTTCCTGTACATGCCGAACAGGGAGTCCACCCCGTAGCTCACCGCCGGCACGCCGTAACCTTCAAATAGCAGCTCAGACATCACTGAAATCGAAGATTTTTGTAGTAGGTGAACCTTTTTTTTGTGGAGGACTCATTTGTATGAATTTAGGATTATAAGAAAAGGCGTAATCTTTCCTGCCAATTAAGGAACTCAAGAATTTCAAAAAGTAAAAAAAAAACTTTAAAACAGCTTTCAGCCTATGCCAAGTAACAGTTCAAATACTTGGGCCATTGGGTGACTGCGGACCTCTCAGATGGCACAGACGTGGAAAGGGAGAGACGCTCCATGGCTGCGCGTTGTAATATGCTTGCCTGCAGCGCAGGTTTGCACGGTGTACAAAAGAAGTCAAAATAACATTGTTTAAGGCCTACTGCCAGAGCTTCTACACGTGCAGCCTGTGGGTAAGATATACGCAGAGTACTCTCAACACCCTGAGAGTACAATATAATAATGGGTTTAGGATACTGTTGGGTCTGCCGCGCTTCTGCAGTGCATCAGGTATGTTTGCGGAAGCTCGAACTGATGGATTCCAGGCCATAATGCGTAAGTGTACTGCCTCACTGATGCGGCGGTTGCGCGGTACAGTCTGTTGCATGTGCTGGCCGAGAGGCTGCCCGTTCCAACACCACTGGATGCTGTTGCATGTACAGCAGTAGTGTTTGGAATGTGGCAGTCTTCATTATGTAAATAGTTAAAAGTGATATATATTTTTATTTGTAATTTAATGTGTGTTTACTAACATTAGCATATTAAGATTAATTTAATTGTATTACTAACAAATTATATGGGCATTTGCCTGAAATAAATAATTGAATTGAATTGTATACATAAGTTGAAGTTTTATTTATTATTTATTTGATACACTAGCAGCTCTTGGAGCTGATGCGTGTATATAGCACTTGTATTTTATTTTGCACTTTTCAAAGTTCTAAAATGTATATCTAGTCTATTTTTGAAAGTGTTCACTGACGGTGCACTAACAACAGTTTCTGGTAGAGAGTTCCACACATTTACCACACGATTCGGCAAGAAGTGTTTCCTAGGGTTGCTAGTTTGTATACTTAAGTACTTGAATTTTGACGTAAAATTATTAATAATCATACAAAGCTACTTAGACATAGGGCATATCCAGTTTTTTAGGGTTCCGTACCCAAAGGGTAAAATGGGACCCTATTACTAAGACTCCGCTGTCTGTCTGTCTGTCGGTCACCAGGCTGAATCTCATGAACCATGATAGCTAGACAGTTGAAATTTTCACAGATGACGTATTTCTGTTGCCTCTATAACGACAAATACTAAAAAGAGAATAAAATAAATATTTAAGTGGGGCTCCCATACAACAAACGCGATTTTTCTGGCCGTTTTTTGCGTAATGGTACGGAACCCTTCATGCGCAAGTCCGACTCGCTTTTGGCCGGTTTTTACCTATACAACAGTTAATAAATTTGCACATGTCATGCAAAAAAGATACACAGCAACAGCATACATTATAGGAAATAACTTACACTGTCGGCAGTAATTTGGGGTAACAAAAGCTTCCGTCATAACAATTGGATGGGGTACACTTCCTTCATTGTCTATGCCCAAGTGAGAGAATATATAGTCACAGACTTGCTCCTGCACCTCAAAATGTGTCACCACATTCTTATCAAATTGGGTTTTTAACTGAAATCTGAAATTACACAAAAAATATTATTATAAGAAAGCTTAACAAAACACACACACACGCAAACATTTTGTGTACCTATACATGTTATAAAATCTATTTTGTTAATTATATTGGTCTGTACCTCACTGCTTCTATATTAATAATATCATTTCCGATTTGTATTGGCGGCGTTACCGGCGGCTCAGCATCTTTCTTCACTCTATCTTTGCGAGGCCTTGCTATTAAATTCTTGAATATTAAATGAGGTTCATCGTATATTGACCAACCCACACGGCACTGGTACGATCCTGATAGAATTTTCCAATTTTTAACATTCGTACAGAAAAGAATCATTTCAATAAATTATAGATATTACAAACAACAACTTACCATTATCAATAACTAAAGGTATATGCCCAAATTTTAACGTAGGCTCATATTCAAGCACTACGTCTGGTACTGTTTTGTAGTCTTTTAAAATTAAAACGTTGCTATCCATTATTTTTCACTTAATATTTAACGCAAAGACAATGAAATAGACCCTACAATTCGTATAAACCAAATACAAATTACAATTTGAATTAGAATGTCAATTTGACGTTTCTTCATTATTTTTTTCGTCATTCTGGGGCATCTGGACAGGCTAAAGCTCTAAGCCATACTGCCTTTAAAAATAAAATAAAAAAAGTTTTATTTCAGGCAACACGTACAGTTGTGCACCCATATCAACATACAATTTAAAAGTTACAATGCCATAAGGAATACTTAACTAAAAACACTAACGTTTAACGTTTCTTTCAACTTAAGTATTGTCTGTTTGAGCTACATTAAAAAACATTGCATATATAGTCTGTCAAGCTGGATATGTCTGTAGCAATGTAAAGCAAACTAAAGTATGGTATCCCTAGGAAACGCACAAAAAGCAGCAATGTACATCGAACAACGATGAAATGTGAACAAAACAGCTCCACAGATAAGATATAAATGACACGCGATTTACGAACAATTCAAACGTAGTGTTGCTAACCCGCGATTTTTCAAATTTGCCGCCTTTTTCTACTGACAAGATTTGCTTGACCAAGTATATGTTGCAGGTTGATTATGAGGTTCATACACGATAGCAAATATAAAAAATAATGAAAATGAATTAAAGCCGCGAAAGAGTGATAAAATCGTATATTACTCTCGTTCTAAAACATGAATGTGTTTCGAAAAAATGTAATCATCTCTACTAATATTAAAACCGTTACACACCATCGCACCGCACCAAGGTCATTGTGCGACGCACCCATAAGTAAGAGCGAGACAGAGATATCGCTTTATTATAAATGCAAAAAAAGTAAAGGGGATATTAGACCTGTCCTTTCACAGCACATTTTCTGCTATCTTGGTAATAAGCGACTTGACAGACTTTATATCTCTGTCCCTCTCAGCAAAATGTGTTTGACAACGGACGTGTTGCATAATAAACTATAGTTGGTCAAGCAAATCTTCTCAGTAGAAAAAGACGCGAAATTCAAATTTTCAATGGGACGATCTCTTCGCACCTACATTTTTTAAATTTGCCGCCTTTTTCTACTGACAAGATTTGCTTGACCAACTATACAACTAATATTACAAGCGGAATTTCTTTTCTAAAAGTGAAATTAGAAAAGGAGTTCCGCTTGTAATATTAGTTGTAGTTTATTATGCAACGGCCCTGATACCGCTAAACAGTTAGATGAAATTTTGTTTGGAGATATTTTTTAGTCCTAGGGAAGGACAGGACAGTTTTATCACGGAAATCATCATTCTACTCGGACGAAGTTGCATGCAGGAGCTAGCAAAGAGCATATAATCACTACGTTCTAGTATCCTATAAATTTAACATTTTATTGTGAAGTACCTATATAGGTAGTTTATGTGAATCATGTAAACGAGTTATAAAACTGGTCTTCTCAGTTGCTAACTTAGTAAATGAAACTCTATTTGCGCTATTTATTTAATTTATTCACAATACTGTCGTAGCTCTCAACAACTTTAAGTTGCTACGTAATTTCTTCTAACACTTTATTTACTTTTAATAATTATAACAGTATTTTATCTTGAAGCATACATTAATCGTTTTTATATAACAATTATAAATAGGAATGTGGATATTGACAATCATTAGACTTTCTTACTTTTAAAAACAACTGTAGGTGTACAATAAATAAATCAAATTGCTTTTAAAATATCGACTGAACAATAATACTCTGCTAATATTTGAAATTAGGTAACATCAATTGGGACTTATTTACAAGTTTGGGCGTGTAAAATGTATTCATGGTCACACTCAACAGCGTTAGATCATATCATTAGTACATTTGTAACAGTAATAGAAGCCCGTAATCTAAATACACTATAACAACAAAGCTTTAAATATATTATAGATATTGCTTAAGCCTTAACTCCGACAGTGCTCGCCTGCTTGTCGATTTGTTCCTTTTCGAGCTGCTTGCCGAGGTACTCCCTAAAAAAAAACATAAGTCAAAAATTGCGTAATATTAGGCAAATATAGTTTTTCAAAGGACTGTCTCATTTCAAACATAGACAGAGAGAATCATACTATCTTTGTCTTACACTAGTACTAGCACCCAAAAGAAAAGGTTGAGTATAGTTTTTTTTGTTCTTATTTACTGCCAATTTGGTTTGACCAACTATATGTCAAATGCCGCGATCTTGTTCGAAAAAGTAATTTGAGTATGTATTGAGTGTTATTTATTTATAAAAAGACTTTTAAACATTGAATATCGCATCGTGTAAATTGTATCATTATTCATTAAAAACATTGATACGCTTTAAACGATTGTTTCATTATTGTTTCAATTTCCAGTATAAATTATAAGTCATATATTATTATACCGCTTATTTTTTGCACCCGTGTTAAATATAGTGTTGCTTAAAATATACTTATCTAAGTTATCTAAAGTGATAAGTAACCCTTTACCTGACTACCTCTGGCTTGTCGAAGGTCACTGCTGGATTTTCTATTGTTAGCGTCGTGCAACGGGTGCATAGTTGAAAAAACTAGCGCGAAAGAGACGGCAAACAGTGTCCCTTTATTAGTTAATGCCATCCTTTTCTACTAGACTTATATTGACCGGGATATAGACCATGATTACCTTTTGTATTATTTGTGAGCTCCCGATATTTCGACGCAGTTACATGCATCATGTTCACGGGTGAGTCTAGTGAAACTAACCGTGAATCATTCAAAACTCTCATGCTTTTCTAGTTTAATGATAAGGAATTGGTTAAGAACCCATTTCTAGTAGAAAATATGTTTATTTATGTTCCTCGGATCATTAAGTTCGCACATCACGACTTGTGATTTAAAGTGTAATGCTCAGTGTTTGTTGTAAAACCTTCACCCCTGTTAATTATTATACTATACTCTAATATAAAATAATTTCATTAGGTTATTAAAATTAGAAACAATGTAGTAGGAAGTATATGCAACACGATTCCCGGGATTCCCGCGGCATATCCGTATTAGCATAATGATTGAGGTCATTAACTCCGTGTGGCACCGACTTTATCACTCATTATCATCACTGTTAATCAGGGTCTAGCTATCACGGTTCATATGATACAGCCTGGTGACAGACGGACAGACAGACAGACAGACTGACGGACAGCGGAGTCTTAGTAATGGGTCCCGTTTTTACCCTTTGGGTTACGGAACCATAAAAACTGTTTTTGGAAAATTTTCAAATAGTAAAAATAACTGTTTCTTGATCTTAGGTTCGTAACCACACAATTACTCAGCTGGATGCCAAATTTCAACTTGCTAGGTCATGTTAGGTGAGCCAGTCAGTCAGTCAGTAGGAAAAATCCCGATTATTCGATTTTAGATGTTTATATCTTAATAACCGGTTGAGTGATATTCATGAAAATTGGGGTTCTAGTTAGCCCTAATAAATGGTCTTATTAAATGAACCAAATTTCATATGTTTATATTTAATAGATATTAAGTTACGCCGGGGTGGCTCCAAATAGTTCGTGTAATATAACACACGGTCGCTGCGTCGCCAGTTCTCTTTTGAACTTGGCTTGACACGCGTTTCTAGATTTTTGAGCTAATATAATTTAATTTTTGTCATGTTATTTCAAGAATTATCATGTTTCAAGACCAATGAATTCCAATAAATCCTATTATGAATGTCAACATTACGTTACGTACCAGTTGTGCACCATAAGCTTCTGCACGGCGAGGAGCGCCTCGTACCGCACGTTGGGGTCCTCGTGGCTGAGCAGGTGCATCACGCGCTGTTTGCCGCCGAGTGTCTCGATCACACTGCAAATATTAATTATAAAACTTTCGAGGCTCGGACATATTGTACTTATATATTAAAACGGATCACTGTGAGTGTCCCGTTTTAATATATTTAATCCACTGTTAATATCATAATATTGATAATCCGCGCTATATTCGAAGTGCGTAGGGAAACTGCACGCAAAGTAATAACTAAAGAAGTGTTAGGACATCGTTCGCCGCTAGGCTTGTGTAGTACATGTACTAAAGTCAAAAAGACAGTATTCCCTCCGTTGTACTAGACTGAACTATTCCCTAATGATTCTGCTCTTAGAGCCGTAAGTAGCGCACCGCACCGCGACCCACCCATATATAGAGAGAAAAGAACATATAAAGAGATCTCTTTCTCGCTCTCACTTATGGGTGCGGCGCACCAAGGTCGCAGTGCGGTGCGGTAGTCTGTTACGGCTTTTAGTACATTTTAGTACACTACACGCGAAACGGGATGGGAGCGAGGAGTGACATTGACAGCAAAGCATGGAGTTTTAAAGCGATCCGAGTGATCGGACCGAACTACATAATGCCGAGCGCTTGCCAAACCGACCGAACGGTTCTCGTTTGGCTAATATGAGCGAGATAACACGTAGCCGACACTCCGTTGCAACTGCGCTCCATTCCGTTACATTATTATTTTGCTCAGTTTCTCTCAGTAAACTAAAAAAAAGTCAAAAATAAAAATAAAACCGAACTAGTACATTTGTGAGATTGTACTAGTTTGGTGCGATCTTTTCAGTGAACGAGCACGCACAACTATCCGCCGGAACGCCAGGTAGGTGTGAGCACATTACGAGCGCAGCGGTTTGATATAACTATAAAAGCAATATTAGCACTTATGGGTACGTTAAAAATTGAACAAAATTTTCGTACTTTATCTATACCCCTTCGGTAGCAAATAAAGTTAAGGCTAGTCTGATGGTAAGCGGGGACTATGTGACGCGGTCGACATGGCGAGTAGCACCGGCACTGGCAGGTGTAGGTGTACTCACTGCTTGCCCCTGGGGTAGTGGCGCACGTACTCGCCGACGTCGTAGCAGGCGACGGCGAGCACGACGGGGTCTTGGCTGCGCTCGAGCAGGTGCACGAGCGTGCGCAGCAGCTCCTGCCCGCGCTCGTTGAGTTGGTGAGTGGCACTGGCACCGGCACTGGCAGGTGTAGGTGTACTCACTGCTTGCCCCTGGGGTAGTGGCGCACGTACTCGCCGACGTCGTAGCAGGCGACGGCGAGCACGACGGGGTCTTGGCTGCGCTCGAGCAGGTGCACGAGCGTGCGCAGCAGCTCCTGCCCGCGCTCGTTGAGTTGGTGAGTGGCACTGGCACCGGCACTGGCAGGTGTAGGTGTACTCACTGCTTGCCCCTGGGGTAGTGGCGCACGTACTCGCCGACGTCGTAGCAGGCGACGGCGAGCACGACGGGGTCTTGGCTGCGCTCGAGCAGGTGCACGAGCGTGCGCAGCAGCTCCTGCCCGCGCTCGTTGAGTTGGTGAGTGGCACTGGCACCGGCACTGGCAGGTGTAGGTGTACTCACTGCTTGCCCCTGGGGTAGTGGCGCACGTACTCGCCGACGTCGTAGCAGGCGACGGCGAGCACGACGGGGTCTTGGCTGCGCTCGAGCAGGTGCACGAGCGTGCGCAGCAGCTCCTGCCCGCGCTCGTTGAGTTGGTGAGTGGCACTGGCACCGGCACTGGCAGGTGTAGGTGTACTCACTGCTTGCCCCTGGGGTAGTGGCGCACGTACTCGCCGACGTCGTAGCAGGCGACGGCGAGCACGACGGGGTCTTGGCTGCGCTCGAGCAGGTGCACGAGCGTGCGCAGCAGCTCCTGCCCGCGCTCGTTGAGTTGGTGAGTGGCACTGGCACCGGCACTGGCAGGTGTAGGTGTACTCACTGCTTGCCCCTGGGGTAGTGGCGCACGTACTCGCCGACGTCGTAGCAGGCGACGGCGAGCACGACGGGGTCTTGGCTGCGCTCGAGCAGGTGCACGAGCGTGCGCAGCAGCTCCTGCCCGCGCTCGTTGAGTTGGTGAGTGGCACTGGCACTGGCACTGGCAGGTGTAGGTGTACTCACTGCTTGCCCCTGGGGTAGTGGCGCACGTACTCGCCGACGTCGTAGCAGGCGACGGCGAGCACGACGGGGTCTTGGCTGCGCTCGAGCAGGTGCACGAGCGTGCGCAGCAGCTCCTGCCCGCGCTCGTTGAGTTGGTGAGTGGCACTGGCACCGGCACTGGCAGGTGTAGGTGTACTCACTGCTTGCCCCTGGGGTAGTGGCGCACGTACTCGCCGACGTCGTAGCAGGCGACGGCGAGCACGACGGGGTCTTGGCTGCGCTCGAGCAGGTGCACGAGCGTGCGCAGCAGCTCCTGCCCGCGCTCGTTGAGTTGGTGAGTGGCACTGGCATCGGCACTGGCAGGTGTAGGTGTACTCACTGCTTGCCCCTGGGGTAGTGGCGCACGTACTCGCCGACGTCGTAGCAGGCGACGGCGAGCACGACGGGGTCTTGGCTGCGCTCGAGCAGGTGCACGAGCGTGCGCAGCAGCTCCTGCCCGCGCTCGTTGAGTTGGTGAGTGGCACTGGCACCGGCACTGGCAGGTGTAGGTGTACTCACTGCTTGCCCCTGGGGTAGTGGCGCACGTACTCGCCGACGTCGTAGCAGGCGACGGCGAGCACGACGGGGTCTTGGCTGCGCTCGAGCAGGTGCACGAGCGTGCGCAGCAGCTCCTGCCCGCGCTCGTTGAGTTGGTGAGTGGCACTGGCACCGGCACTGGCAGGTGTAGGTGTACTCACTGCTTGCCCCTGGGGTAGTGGCGCACGTACTCGCCGACGTCGTAGCAGGCGACGGCGAGCACGACGGGGTCTTGGCTGCGCTCGAGCAGGTGCACGAGCGTGCGCAGCAGCTCCTGCCCGCGCTCGTTGAGTTGGTGAGTGGCACTGGCACCGGCACTGGCAGGTGTAGGTGTACTCACTGCTTGCCCCTGGGGTAGTGGCGCACGTACTCGCCGACGTCGTAGCAGGCGACGGCGAGCACGACGGGGTCTTGGCTGCGCTCGAGCAGGTGCACGAGCGTGCGCAGCAGCTCCTGCCCGCGCTCGTTGAGTTGGTGAGTGGCACTGGCACCGGCACTGGCAGGTGTAGGTGTACTCACTGCTTGCCCCTGGGGTAGTGGCGCACGTACTCGCCGACGTCGTAGCAGGCGACGGCGAGCACGACGGGGTCTTGGCTGCGCTCGAGCAGGTGCACGAGCGTGCGCAGCAGCTCCTGCCCGCGCTCGTTGAGTTGGTGAGTGGCACTGGCACCGGCACTGGCAGGTGTAGGTGTACTCACTGCTTGCCCCTGGGGTAGTGGCGCACGTACTCGCCGACGTCGTAGCAGGCGACGGCGAGCACGACGGGGTCTTGGCTGCGCTCGAGCAGGTGCACGAGCGTGCGCAGCAGCTCCTGCCCGCGCTCGTTGAGTTGGTGAGTGGCACTGGCACCGGCACTGGCAGGTGTAGGTGTACTCACTGCTTGCCCCTGGGGTAGTGGCGCACGTACTCGCCGACGTCGTAGCAGGCGACGGCGAGCACGACGGGGTCTTGGCTGCGCTCGAGCAGGTGCACGAGCGTGCGCAGCAGCTCCTGCCCGCGCTCGTTGAGTTGGTGAGTGGCACTGGCACCGGCACTGGCAGGTGTAGGTGTACTCACTGCTTGCCCCTGGGGTAGTGGCGCACGTACTCGCCGACGTCGTAGCAGGCGACGGCGAGCACGACGGGGTCTTGGCTGCGCTCGAGCAGGTGCACGAGCGTGCGCAGCAGCTCCTGCCCGCGCTCGTTGAGGCGCGCCGCGTTCTCGCGCCAGAACTTGGCGGACTTGTGCACGGGCGACCATTCCAATCTGCGAACAAACTTTTGTCTCTGTATGCTGCCAAATACAGTACTTACTCTAGTGCATGTCATATATTTTTTTGTTTAAATTTGAACTTTAAATAGCTGTTAATAGAGTTGCATTTTATAACTGCCGTAAGGTAACCGTCCGAGTGCTCGACGCGGTACTAGTATATGGCTTGGGCACTCTATGTGAAAGTGACAGGGCTTAAATTCAAACTAAGAAGATTTTTCTTCATTCGAATGCCATGTCACTTTGACATAGAGTGCCCATGCTGTTCAGACACACAAAAGGCCCACTGTGCACCGATAGCGGGCTGCACTATTGGATGCGCCCCACCTCCCAAAACCAGACGCGATCCGAGCGCGGTCACGCGAACACACATAATACTTACCTATATATATATTGTAATTTTCCAAAGTAATAAAAAATTAGTTACATCATAAAAGGTGAATTTATTGAAGAGAACCTCATAGAAGATCGAACATAATTTTGGCGACCGTGACAGGACATTGCGCGGAGGCGCAATAACTTTAAGGACAACGTAACCTGCAACCACGAGGTCCACGAGGAGGAGGCGTGACGTGGAGGCAAAGTGGACTCCTGCCTGCTGCCTGCTGGTCTACGTATTTCAGGGGAGTGCCCGTTCCATCCTTCCACTCATTCTAACTCCTTTCCACCGAAAAAATAGTGAAACGAAAGTTACCCTTTTTTTGTGCAAAAGTAAGACATTTAAAGTAAAAGATCAAATCCCTTTAATAACATATAGCCATTTAGCTATCAATAAAGAATAAATTTGCATTGTAATTGCATAGGTACTTATTGCACTCGCCGACTATTCCAGGTTTTGCGTAAACAAGTCGAGCGGCCGGGCCGACAGTTGCCACGCGGCGCGGAGAACAAAGGATCACGCGCATCGGCCACTCCATCGGCGTGATAGCACATTCTTAAGACTATCAACGTTGCACGGGTTTGAATCTGAACTGCAAGGTTTGCCGGATTAAACGGTATTTATAACATTTTTATTACTTGTTGTTCATTACAATGTCTGAAGCAGAGTTAAAAGATTTATTAAAAAAACGTAGTGTAATTAAGGGTAAAGTAACTGTGTTTAAAAATAAATATGCGGAATTTGAGAGCAATACAAGTATTACTTCCAGTCAAGTTAATGAGCTGGCATTGCGGTTGAGCAGATTTGAAATTGTTTTTAATAATTTTGATGACTTACGGGAAAAGATAGAATCGATAACCAGCGATAACGATCAGCTGACTGAAAATATACAGATTGAAAACGATTTCTTTGATCTTATCAATTGCGCGCAAGAATTTATAGAGATGCACAAACAAAGGTTTGCTGATGCTGACGATGGAAGTGTTAGTAGCCGAAATTCAAGCCATCAAATTAATATTAAACTCCCCCAAATTAAGCTGCCGTCTTTCGATGGAAATTATGGCAAATGGCTTGAGTTCCGTGATACTTTTACGTCTATTGTGCATAATAATAGTTCTTGAAATGATATAAATAAGTTCTATTATCTGCGCACCTCCCTTGAGGGCAGCGCCGCGCTTGTAATTAAATCGTTGGAAATATCTGCCGCCAACTACGCCGTCGCTTGGAGTTTATTGTGTAATAGGTATGACAACAAGCGTCAACTGGTTCATAACCATTTGCAGTCCTTATTCCGCATAGAGTCTTTGACAAGAGAATCAGATAAGTGTTTGCGTAACATAATTGATAATGTAACAAAAAATTTACGAGCGCTTGAGAGCCTCGGCGAGAGGGTAGATTGCTGGGATACGCTTATTGTTTTTCTTTGCTCCTCCAAGCTTGACCCGATCACATTAAGAAAATGGGAGGAAAAAAGAAACAGTCTAGAAGACTCGCCGAAGCTATCTGAGTTCACTGACTTTCTTCGTAGCAGGGCCGATATACTGGAGTCATTGGCTCGAAGCGGCAGTCACTTTGAAAGGCCTGAAACGAAACAGCCTCAAAAGAAATTAGATAAAATTCAAAAAACATTTGTCGCAGCCGTTTCGAACCCAACGACAACCAGCTCGCCTCAATCATCGTGCTTGATATGCAAAGGTGACCACCGTATATCTACGTGTAATAAATTTCTCGAAATGACACCAGAAGTGAGAGGTGACGAAATATATAAGTCAAAGGTGTGTCCAGTCTGTTTTCGAGGTGGTCATCGTGCATTTCAATGCCGAGCGAATCCTTGTAAAATATGTGGACGTAAACATAATTCATTATTACATCGAACGTATGTACCAAACAATTCACAGGTACCTAGTACCTCTCAGGCTAGTACCTCAACAGCCGGTGACAATCAAGTAAAAAATGCATTTCCGATATCATTCTGTTCGTCGGACGCAACGCAGGTGTTGCTATCTACGGCTATGGTAGATATTGTAAACAAAAATAATCAGTGCCATCGCGTACGTACGTTACTTGATTGTGGAAGTGAATCTTCGTTTATAAAAAGGTCATTACAGGAAAAATTAAATCTTCCTGTTTTTGAATATGAGACTGAGGTCTTTGGCCTTAATAAATTATCTTTTACAACGTTACGACGGTGCACGATAGAAGTGCAATCCAGGGATAGGTCAATAAAAATACCTATAATTTGCTCCGTAGTCGATGATGTAGGCAACGAAGTCCCTGAAAACGAGGTCGATATTTCATCATTAAATATACCTAAAAACGTAGATTTGGCGGATGAGTCATTTTATCGTCCCTCTGCAGTAGAATTGTTACTAGGGGGCGACGTTTTTTGGGGTCTTCTTATATAAGAACAAATAAAGCTAGGAAAAAATAAACCGTTCCTACAGAACTCGCAGTTCAGATGGCTTGTTGTCGGTCCAACCACTTTTATGTCAAATAATAATAACGGGCTAGGCAATAAAGTTCATTGTAACTTCAGCCACGAAATCAGCGTCCAGTTAAGGAAGTTCTGGGAACTAGAGGAGCTGCCACCGCAGGAGAAGTGGACAGCCGAGGAAGAAGCATGCGAAGCTCATTTCCTCGAAAATACCTACCAATTGCCAGACGGCAGGTTTTGCGTGAGTTTGCCTCTAAAAGAGTCACCCGAGAAATTAGGTGACTCCTTTCATATTGCTAAAAAACGATTGCATTATTTAGAAAAACGATTTGAAAGGCAACCTCACGTAAAACAACAATATTGCGATTTTATCCGCGAGTATCAAGAGTTAGGGCACCTTACGCCAATAGAAAAACCGGAGGTCGCGAATTTTCTTGCCCACCACCCAATTTTACGTGAAAAATCGGCCACGACACGTTGTCGTGTCGTCTTCGACTGTTCAGCGAAGACATCGTCGGGTATGTCGTTGAACGACATATTAATGGTTGGGCCAACAATACAGGATGACATTTTTTCAATTCTCACTCGTTTTCGTCAACATGAATATGTATTGATCGGAGATATTGAAAAAATGTATCGCCAAATCCTAGTAAACGAAAATGATAGATATTTACAGGTCATTTTATGGCGCGAAAATAGTACGGAACCCATTAAATATCTGCGCCTCGATACCGTTACCTACGGCATGTCGTCCTCGCCTTATTTAAGCATAAGATGTTTATATGAAATTGCTAAGACTTGTGACGATCCGCATATAAAAACTATAATTGAGAGAGATATGTATGTAGATGACTTAGTTACGGGCTCGGACAGTTCCGACCAGTTAAAATATATTTTAACATCGGTCTCACAAACCTTAGCAAAGGCGCAGATGAATTTACGTAAAATAAAATCTAATTGCATTCAACTCTTTCAAGATGAGGAAAACTTTAACGAGCAATCGAATGTCGACTTTAATGACGAGTGTTCTACGCTCGGAATTCGTTGGAACCCAGCGGCGGATAAGTTGTTAATCAGCTGCTCGAAGGGCGTTAAAGATGTAAACAATGCCGATTCTAAGTGTACAAAACGTACTATCTTATCCACGATTGCAAGCATATTTGACCCTTTGGGTCTGTTAAGTGTTTGCACAATCACATTTAAATTACTTTTAAAGAATATCTGGGCATTGCACCTGGAATGGGACGATGAAGTGCCTTCCGATATAAAGCAAACGTGGAATAAGATCGTGCGCGGATTAAATATTTTGACTTCGTTCCAAATTGATCGTTATGTATTGCAACCTGAGGCGGAAAATATTGAGTTGCATTTTTTCTCGGATGCTTCCTTATTGGCCTACGCCGCGTGCGCATATATTCGCTCGATAAGCGATAAGGGAGTAGTGGTTCGGTTGCTCTGTGGCAAGGCCAAGGTCATGCCTGCTCGGCCAGCTGTTACTATCCCACGTGCGGAGCTACTGGGCGCATTGTTAGCCTGTCGACTTTACGACAAAATAAGGAAGTCATTGCGACAGAATATTGATAAAGTGTATTTTTGGGTCGACTCGAAAATCGTACTTTCGTGGTTAAACATTTACAAATCAAATAAAATGCAACTCAAGACCTTTGTATTACATCGAGTGTCTGAGATAACGGAATTATCTCGCGGCGCTCAATGGAACCACGTTCCGTCTGGTCAAAACGCAGCTGATGCAGCTAGTCGCGGGTTATTGCCCGATCAGCTGACATCTGACGGTATGTGGTTTCAAGGGCCGTCTTTTCTAAAGTGTAACGAAAGTGACTGGCCTTCTCAAGACAATTCAATTGAATTAAATTCAAATATACCGGAAGTTAAATCCACTGTTCAAGTAATGAGCGCGAGTCTGAGGAAGAACGCGTCAATGGATTTTATTAAATTAGAAAACTTTTCGAACTTCAATCGCTTGAAAAGGTCAGTCGCGTACATATTACGATTTATAAATAATTGTAAACAGCCTAAGAATAAATTTCAAGGGCCATTAAGTGTTTCAGAATTGCATGCGGCTGAAACTAAGCTTGTACAATATTCGCAAGAGACTTCATTTCTTGACGAATTAAATTTATTAAAAAATAATTTACCTATAAGCAAAAGGTCAAAGGTCTTGTCCTTAAACCCATTCCTAAATGAAGATGGTGTTATGCGAGTTGGCGGCAGATTATCCAACTCGGATTATATATATGATAAAAAACATCCGATAATTCTAGACGGTAAACATTATGTAAGTAAGTTAATATATGGACATTTCCATAAACAATTAAAACATACCGGGCCACAGCTGCTACATTCAAGCGTTCGCGAAGAATATTGGATAATAGGCGGACGATTGCTAGCGCGCAAAACTTATCAAACATGTATAACTTGCAAGCGCTTGCGAGGAGCAGTTGCGACTCAACTTATGGGAAACCTGCCCGCTCAGCGCGTGACGCCAGGGTACCCATTTCAATCCACGGCCATTGATTATGCTGGTCCGTTCTTAATTTTAAGTAAAAAAGGGCGTGGAGCCCAATTAATAAAATCATTTTTGTGCATAATGTGCTGTCTGAGAACAAAGGTGCCTTGAACTCGCCAGTGATCTCAGCACGCAAAGTTTCATTTTGGCTCTTAAGCGGTTTATTGCAAGGAGAGGAAAGCCTTACGAGATTTTTTCGGACAATGGCCGAAACTTTCTGGGGGCTAGTAACGAAATAGGCCAAGTTATTCATAGCTCTTATAACTCTGTCTCAGAAACGTTTGCTAATGAACACATTCAGTTCAGATTCGCACCCGCAATATCACATTAAAAGAATAATTGGTAATATGCACTTCACATATGTCGAACTGGAGACGATTTTTGTTCAGGTTGAGTCGATTTTGAATAGTAGGCCTTTATGTCCCTTATCCTCCGATCCTCACGACCTGTCCCCATTGTCCCCTGGGCACTTCCTGATCGGACGATCGTTGACTTCGCTGCCAACGCCAAACCTCGAAGAAGCCAAACCGAGCCAGTTGCACCGATACGCACGGATGGAGCAAGTGCGCCAACACTTTTGGGCCAGATGGAGCCACGAGTATGTCAGCCTCCTGCAGCAGCGTACCAAATGGCGCTCGCGACAGCCTAACCTCCAGCCGGGTCAGCTCGTCTTGGTGAAGCAACCCCACGGCCCGCCGTTGACATGGCCGCTCGGCCGCATTGAAAAGCTACACAAAGGCTCTGATGGATTATGCCGCGTTGTAGATGTACGCACACGAAAGGGCCTAGTTCGACGTGGTATTTCCTGCATATGCCCTTTGCTGAAGGACGGAGAGGATACTGACCAACAACAACAATGTTGAAAGCAGGAGCTTTCAAGGCGCGGAGCATGTTCAGACACACAAAAGGCCCACTGTGCACCGATAGCGGGCTGCACTATTGGATGCGCCCCACCTCCCAAAACCAGACGCGATCCGAGCGCGGTCACGCGAACACACATAATACTTACCTATATATATATTGTAATTTTCCAAAGTAATAAAAAATTAGTTACATCATAAAAGGTGAATTTATTGAAGAGAACCTCATAGAAGATCGAACATATATACTATTACCGCGTCGAGCACTCGGACGTTTACCTTATATGGCTTCGTATGAACTAGACTAGGCTAAAAGTGCTCGACGCTAGTGAAATTTACTTCACATGTTTGAATCAGAAAACTCAGCATTTTAGCTACATATACATGTCATGTGACCCATATACCGAGTTCGATCTTTTTGACAGCGCGTTTTAGCGTAGTTATTCTACAAATATTCTAATAATAACACAGATGATGTCCTCGTCAACGGAGCGCTTCTAAAACACACTAGACTTAAATAACTTACCGTCCACTCTTGACCTCAGTAGCATACTGGTCGAAGGAGCTCAGGTCCTGCACGGAGGCCTGCAGGCGGTTGTTGAGGAAGTCCACGTCGTTCATGATGTCCTCGTCGTCGGAGCGCTTCTGTTCCAGGATCGCCAGTTGCTTCAGGACTTTGCATTGCACCATGGCGATGCAGTGCTCCTTTGCCACCTGGACAAATAACATACATTCATTTGTATGTTAACTTTTTTGTGGCGTCAAGTGCCGATCTTTTCAGGATCAAATGTCTTCGACTGTATTAAAGAAACACAAAAGCTAAAAATATAATTCGTAACGTACAATGGACTCAAACGCTCTAAACCTAAGGGCCCTTACACACCGCGACTTTTGAGTTGACAATAGCCGACGCCAGAAATTTTCATCAGACATAGTTGAATGTATGGAAAAAGCAAATTTCTATATTGACCATGAAATATTATGTTAAAGTATTTAAAAAACCCTATTCAGCGCTGGACCTTCTTCTTGGCCGAGTTGCTCAGGATGTCAGCCAGGAATGTCAGGATAAAAATGGCATTGAGCTTGTTTATCTTATAAGGTTTAATATCAGCACAACTGTCCCTAGTGATGAATAGATCATACCTGGACGTCCTCCGGCTTCTCGATGAGGTTGCGGAACACGGCCAGCACGATGCGCGTGACCTTCTCCTTGACGGAGTCGCTCAGGATGTCGGCCAGGATGGGGATGGCGTTGAACTTGTTCATCTTCTCGGCCAACAGCGGGTTAAAGGTCAGCACCCAAAGGCAGAACACCAGCTGGTATTGGACCTGAGAACAAGGACATAATTTGATGCGTTTCATCACATACTGCATTCAATAGACGTTTGTGTCCTTAAGTTACCAATGAATCTAGCTTGTATCATCTTTCCCGCGTGATTCAAAATATCGTATTTAAGCATAAGACTAAGATACGTATTATTGGAAACACTCTAAACTAACCATTAGTCGACTTTATTACGCTACGACACAATTAGTCAACGATGGGACTCATGCTAAACTACCTACTGGGTGAATCAACTTTTTCTTGTCACTCGTTGCCATGGTTAGGGTTGCTGGGGTCCCTCTTTAAATCCTGGTTTTTTGGCATTTAAATTAACCAAATATGCATTTTTGTGGTAGTCATAAGCCCTTTCCACAATTTACCCTACAACAAAATGTTAAGTGTAGGTAATAATAGATAAATTCATATAAATAACAATACCTGGAAGTTGACCCTAGAGGCGAGGATGGACAGCAGCGTGGAGATGCCGTCAACGGAGAGGAAGGCGAAGCGGTACTCATCCACGCGGAGCATCATCTGCAGGCAACGCGCCACCGACTGGATGTAGTCGATGTGCTGAAAACCACGCAAGTCCAACTTTAGCATATGCTGCTTGAGAGTTCAAAGGACCAGCGAACTCGACACGTATTGCTTGGAACGGTATTGATATAACCCTTTCAACGCCACGCCTATCTGAACGTGAACCTTCTCGAAATGCACGAAGGTTGATATTGCATTGTAGCCGCGCGCGTCAGTTGCGAGATACTGGAACGTAATTGAATACGCGTCAATTTGACTGGACCACGGATATGGCTAAAAAGCAATGCCGTAGAGTTATTCGTATTCCTCTTTTGATAAACTAAGCCCATTGTGCTTTAAGCTTCACATTTAAGTAATCTATAAAACAAATAGCAACACGGGAACCAAAACCCCATCGTAATTAATCCCTTAAGTAATTACATAAACATAAAATTACATTACTTTTTTTTATAGATAGGTTTTTATTAATTTAGTTTTACTATAACCGGCTAGGTAAGTGACCAGCACATTGATTGAGTTAATTGCGAATTTTACTTTCGTGCGCTGCGGAAAGCGCCGGCGTAACCGCTATTTGTTGTGCAAATTATAAATAGACCATCTATTTGCGTTTATTATTATTTACACAAAGTCTGAAGCTCAGGCGTATACTGTATACTATACACACAACACTCTACTTACAGTTGGTTAAGATTTAAGCCGGTCTTAAACGATTAATGAGCACAAGAAATATTAATAAATTAGTAACAGCTTTAAAACCAGGTTAGCATAGTTATTACACACTCTTGAGAGCTGCGGCTACACAGAGTACCTTCTTGGAGCCCGGGGGCAGGTCCTCGAGCGGCGCAAGGTCATCGAAGGAGGCGTAAAGGTTGTGGTATTTGCCCTGGGCTTCGGGGGCCTTGTCCTTGTGTTTGTGTTTGTCCAGAATCGGTTTCTCGTGAGCCAACATAACCTGCTCGGCATGCGCTAACTCGGCAGACATTTTCTCCGCCTTACCAGAAAACAAACCTCTCAGTAACAGTGCACATGCGATTGCCCCGGCGATGATACGCGATGAACACGACTTGTTAACTGCTCTAGATTAATGACTTTATTTACTATATTTTAACATCATGGTTTTCTGCTACAAAGAAGTTGCATTCAGATCGGTGAATGCTCCGATCATCGTAATACGAAATGTAGGCAAGCAGTTAGCGATCCTTTCGCAAATGGCGCTTTAACAATATCTAGACGCACCTTAACTAAGTAAACTGCCAGCAGTTTTCCATAATGTTAAAAATATTTGTTTAAGAAATAAAGTCTGTTAAGGTGTTACTGCAGCTTTGATGAAGATGCACATGCAGCTCCGCACTAAAGTTGTGCAAGTATGTTAATATTATTAAATATCTAGGTGATTTGGTAACTTTGTGTTCTGTGTGGTGTTGAATCTAATTTCTAATAGAAGTAAATATTAAAATCTGTTTAAATATAAAAGATCTAGACATTCTACAGGATAGTCTGTTAGTAATTTTATTATATTTGACGTACTACAACAGGAAGTATTGAAAATAGAAACAGTGCAACAGATCAAAATAAGGGTTGTAACTTGTACCAAATGGAAGTTCCTATCCATAAAAGAAAGTATGAAAGAGATTTCCGCTACTATTATAAGTTACAAGCTTTTGTGGATCATAGTTTGTTTAATAATTTGTACAAATTTGAATTTGTTTCCTTGCAAATAAATCAAATAGGTGCAAGTGCCTGTCAAAATAAAAAAACTGTTCAGTGAAGTGTAGGTGCTAAAATTTCATGCTAGCAGTTAAAATAACAGCCAAGCAATGATGTTATCGACAAAATGACATGTCACTCTATAACTCAATAAAAAAAAACAAAATCACAAATTATTTGATGCAATCAAACATATAAATCATCTATAGACTTTATAAACTCTGTTTATATTTTCCAGTTACTTATAAAATCCCAACAACAATATAAATGTGAAATGACAGCCAAGTTCAATATATACAATGTGTCGTTGTTGACTCGCCGACAAAAGAATTGATATCTATATGGGTGCCAAATTCTGTGCTGTGTAGAAACTCCTGAAATTATAAAGGATTTGACTAGGCTAGTTTTTACTAGGTATCAAAGTCAAAGTCAGTGTTTATTTGTAAAACATAGGTAAAACTGTTACAGTGGTGTATAAAATTATAAAATTGGCCTCACTATATTTTGCCTTTTGGCGTACAAAAACATGTTCTTAAAATAACTCAACTAACATGATAAATCTTAAAAATAAAAACATTAAAAATATTGCCAAGCTTAAATTATAACAGTAAAATCATTCATTACAAAAAATAAATACATTTCAAATACATTGAAAAGAGAAAAAAATAATAATAATAATTGAATTACATGTCAAGGTATTTTTTATATATGTTACATTTTGAATTACCTATAATGAAAATGAAAATTATACATTTTGCTCGCTAAGCAAAATACGCTTTTGCGTTTTAGCGCGGTGTTTGCGCGTTCTGTAAATAGGTTATTACCATACCTGGTACTTCTAGGAAAGACCTCTGAGACCGTTCTAAATAATGTTAAGTTTGCTTTGACGAAGACTGCAGTTTCAAGTATGTAAAGGCACGTATCGAGTTGATATTAAAAGTATTAAAACCATATACTCAGGTCTACAGCCCCTAGCTGTGAAAAAATCATACTTCTACGTTCTAAGTTAACGTAAGAAAAAGGTACGGCCGTTTATGCCGCAAAAAACGTTTATTTTGACGCTCAAGGGAATTAAAATTAACAGAGTACTTCCCGTTGACCTAGAATTATAAAATTTGGCAAGTAATACTGTCTTACACTACAAGTACAGGAAAAAAGCTGAAAACTATAAATTTGTAAATAAAAATAATTAAATTTGTACGGAACCCGCGGCGAGCGAGTCCGACTCGCACTTGGCCGGTTTTTTTGTGCTATTTTATTCTTATTAGAGTGCATTTCCCAGTGAATGCATTTAATTTGAGTGAGTGAATTTAAAATATTCGAGTGATTTCCTCCTCACGACACCTTAATTTTTTTTATAATATAAACTACATACTACGTCGAGTCATTATCACAGCGAACTCACAATGGTCTTAAGCGCCATAAAGCCTACTGGCGCTTAAGTCCTTTATGACATTTCTGTCATTTTGAAAACCTTCCGAAAAACAAAACGACAAAAAATTATATCTATCAAACCTGCTAATAATCTAGTCTAGAGAATCGGTTGAGAAATCGGTCAAACACAAAACTGTGTTTACGTCTTTCCTGTAGACATACCCAAAACTTAAAGGTTATAAAGGTTAATTTTCTTATTTAACGTTCGTTTGGGTATGTCTACAGGAAAGACGTGAACACAGTTTTGTGTTTGACCGATTTTCCAATTCTCGTGGGTTTGACCCAAATGCGACCTCCAGATGAGAACATCTGGACATACGAAAGCAGTTTTGCCCAAGTTGAAAAGTAGACACTCGCTAACGCTCGGCCAATAGGGGATATTACTGCAATGTTCTGCCACCAGAGTGCATCACTAGCCCGTTTAGTGAACCATAGAGTAACTTATACATACTGTGCCTTTAACAGTTTTTTGACAAGTTTTCAGAGATAATAAGATACGTCAATGATGATGATGCATCTGCATCAAGGCGGTTTCTTTACAGAGTACCTACCGGGAAACGCGAATCCGAAATTTCGCTATCTGCCTCTTTACCGCTCAAATATGCAAGAGTGACAGAGATGTTAGATAATGAAATTTCGATATTCTTGTTTCGCGATAGACTCTCAGGTTGTGGTAGTGGCACCTTCTGCGCTAAGTTTCGCGCAATATTCCCTTTTGTCAAACATTTTCAGTTTTTAGATTTTTAGTTTTACCTTTGTATAAGCCTAATAGTCTACCTTATGCCAAATATCAAGTTTCTAGGTCATCTAGAAGTGGGTTAGGTTTTTGGCAAGTCTTAATTAATCTAATATTATCAAGATATGATTTTTTCCATCGAATTATAGATTCATTTTCAATTTTCAGATTTTACCCTCTATATAAACCTAATAGTCTACCCTGTTGCCAAATTTCAAGTTTCCAGGTCATCTGGAAGTGGGTTAGGTTTTTGATCTATAAGTGAGTCAGACAGTCATAAAAATGCCGGTTTTTAAACGTGAATTTATCAATAACTGTTAGAGCTATGTTTATGAAATTGTGTATTCTAGACAAGGTAAGATGCTTAAATAAATGTGTCAAATTTCATGTGTGTAAGTTAAATAGGTTTCAAGTTGTGAAGGGGTCAAAAGTAACTCGAAATGGTTGTTGTAATATTACACACGGTTGCTGTGTCGCCAGTTATTTTTTCTTTGAACTTGGCTAGACAGGCTACCGCATGTCTAGATAACAGTTAGTGTATTGCAGTTGTTAATTTCTAAGTGGTAATTTTGTAAGTGATAATGTGCTCAACTGAGATTAAAATACCCTGTATATTTTTAAGCTATTAATGTCAGATTTCAACTGTTATAGTATGAAGATAAAAAGAATAGTAATGGACACATGCCTTCTGCCCAGTTTACTATATGGATGCCAAATGTGGAGTTATACTAGCAAGAACAAACAAAAAATAAACACTACACAACGAGCTATGGAAAGAAGCATACTGAGAATTAACAAAATGCATAAAATTAGAAACGAAACTATAAGAAGTAAAACAAACGTAAAGGATGCGCTCACACAAGCTCTAAAGCTCAAGTGGCAATGGGCAGGACACATCTCAAGGTATACAGATAACAGATGGACAACACTAACAACAAGATGGAAAGGACCATTACCAGTGAAGAGGAAAACCTGTCAAACGGTGGACCAATGACATAGTAGTTGCCGGAAAAGACTGGATGTACAATGCCAAACATAGATATTTATGGAAGAAATGGGAGGAGGCCTTTACCCAAACGGGATCCACACCCCAAGAAAGAAAAATCAACAGAAACAACAACACCTTAAAACATATTTTAACCAAATTTAAAAACTAAAATAGAAACTAAATAATTGAAAAGAGTATGGAAATAAAGAGGCTATAATAAAATATATATAATAAACAAACAGAATATGTTCACAAAGTATCAGTAAATTCCGGCAATGAAATATGAATTACACAATACGTACAATTACGTAATACAAATACAATAATACGAATTGAACATTATTTTTATAGTCAGTATCCAGAAATTATCAACAGAGTTTACAAGGCTCATAATTAAATTAGTAACTTACATTGTGTTTGAGCTGTTCCTTAAGCCAGGTCAAGTAGAAGTTGAGGTCACTCTTGTCCATGAGCTGCGGGTGCCAGCAGGCCAGCTTTGCAATGATGCGGGCAGTCATGTGCTGCACAAACTCGTCTTGGCGGTTCAGCAAATTCAGGAAAGGCTGCCAGACTTGTCCCGACTTGTTGTGCTCGCGGAAAATCTTCACTCTGTTTTTGTTCTCCTGGAATGATTTATTTTCACCAAAATTCATGAACCTGGTATGACATTGATTTCAATTTTTTGTCCTGTCTTCTTACTATAAATTAACAGTAACTTGCACAACAAACCATTTGCTAGCTGAAATCTTTAATGTTTGTTTATAAGAATAGAACAGAAAAGTGACATACTACATGGCAAGATTATAATTAATTAAAAAAAGTTAAAGAACTAAACTTTTTTTTATTAATTATAATCTTGCCATGTAGTATGTCAATTTTCATCTCAATAACGTTACCTAAAAGTTAAGCAGTCCTTTTAACTATAGACGGACAATGATCACAATAAAAACAAAACTTTATTTTGTCACATCCATATACCACAACTAAAGTTTAGTGAAAAAGTAAGTGAATGGGTCTAACTTGTAGAAAAATAATATTATCCAAGAAATACTTACAGAAAGGATATCATCAATCATGACCAGAATGTACTGGATAGTGTGGTCCTTGCTGACATGGGTGAGCAGGTTGATAAACACTGAGCAGCACTCCTCGGGGTTCTTATCAGGGAGGTCCTTCTTGCCATGGTCTAGGGCCGACACGAAGTCGTGGTCGCGCTGCGTGATCATCTGTGACCTATAATGTACCTCACATTTACCTAATTCTATAAGCACATCTATGGATTAAGCTGGAATAATTTAGTTTTACTTACTGCAAATAAGACTGCCATTTTATATCCGTTTGACGGATTTCACTGGCCCTTAGCTGCAGGACGCTGGTGGCGGCAATCATATCTGCAAAACAAGGGAGTGGTAATCACGTTATCTTTTCCATTAAATTGGTCCTAGCAAGTTAAGGTACAATGGGCAGGAACTTACCGATATTCTCTTCGCCAATAAGTTTACTAACATTTTCCTCGTTGATGTTAGCCATTTTGGCTAGGATATCATAGAATTATGATCAAGCCAATAATAATTGGAATAAAGATCAAGGAATTCAATAAATCCCAAATACAAGTAAAGACGACAGCCTCAGCTGAGAGGTCTTGTGACTACATAAAGTGACGTTGGTATAGTGCGAAAACATATATTTTCTTACCTTCTTTGTTGTATACCCTCCATGCTGAGAAAAAAAGAGACAAATATATAACTTTTTATGTTGTCTACCTTGGGAATTGATCAGAGCTGCAATATTAGAAAAAGGTAAAATGTCATTTCGTTTCGTTTAGGAATCAATAAACCAAGTCCATCAGGACGAAAAAAAAAATCAAGTACCTATTCTCTATGGTATTCAGTAAACGTCAAATTTACTGTCAAAGCAGTCAAGTCAAAGTCAAAAACTAAATGATAAATTTAGCAAGGTCGTTTGGATTGGATTTAGCTATTTAACGGTACTGGTCTGTGTTTAAAACAAAAAGTACTTACACTGATATTCTTCTACATTATCTTCTTTCTTGCGTCTACTTGGTTCAGACATTTTAACAATTTCGAAACCGTATAATTGTTGCCGAAAATTTATAAGTGCATAATAATGCCGAAACTACCAAAAAACTGACTGATACATGAAATTTGCGTTTGAACTTGCTGGCGTGACACATACGACTTTAAATAAATTTGGGAACCGGCCAGTTCTATTGTCATGACTTCTTCACAAACACAAGACGAATGTCAGAGTAATGACCCAAATAACGTGCTGTCTATCGCAGTGGAATCTGCCCGTTTTCCGGTGGATAGCTCGATGCGGATAGTATTTACTGGATATTACAATGGATTTAATGTCGAGGTGAGATCGCCAGATGAAATGGCTCTGCTGTATCACATGGGGTGTTTTGGCAAGGGCTCCGTTTCGCGTTCCAAGCCAAGAGCAGCTCATAGTGCTTATAGCCTAATTATGCGCAAACGGCAGTTTCTCAAACGGAACTATTGGTATAAAAAGTTTGCTGATAACCATGGGAAATCTGTTGTAGACAAATTATTAACAGACATGGATGGGTTGATCAGTAAGATAAAGCATGACAGCCGAAAAATTGGCAATAAAGATGTAATAGACTTGGTGTCTAGTGATGATAGTAATAGTGCTAGTAATGATGCTTTGGACAGTGAGCAGGGCCATTTTGATAACTTTGAGCCACATAGTGACCAAGAATTGGTTGCTATTGTTCCAGACAGTGATACCGAAGAGGGTAATTATATTGAAAATCTAAAACCAAAATGCTGCATAAATAATATAAAGCTTCAAGAAAAGCTAATGCTGAGTTTGGAAGAGGCTTTTTTCCTTTCTTATGGTCTTGGTTGTTTACAAGTTATAGGTAGTGGTAATAAGATGCTCACAATAGAGCAATGCTGGAATTTGTTCACAAATATGGATAAGAAGTTTGTCCCCAAATATGTTGTTTATCATTACTTCAGATCTAAGGGTTACATTGTCAAATCAGGAATCAAATTTGGTGGAGACTATGGTAAATACGGCTTTTGTATTGTAGTTAAATTTGGAGCTACTGAATTTTCCTATTAATGGCTCATTACATTGTATCTATCTTTGATGATTTCAGTGTTGTACAGAGAGGGTCCTGGAGTAATGCATTCTGATTACATAATAGTAGTAAAATGCAAAAAAGACCAATTTGATTTTGTGTCAGTTCTTGGGCATGTGAGAATGGCCACTACTACTACAAAGGTAAATTAAAATTAATACATAATAACATTAAATGATAGATTATACAATATGCCCATGAGGAACCCGAGAGATTTTAACAGTATATTGCTGATCATATTTAAAGACTAAAATGATAAACTTGGAATTCGTATAGTTTCAGTTAAAACCAGTAAAAAAAACATATTTTCATTGTTATTTAAGTAGTGCAAACTCATACATTAATAAATTAGAAAAAAAACCTAAATATATTTTTTTTTGGCAAAATTGACCCAAACAACTTTATTTCCTTTTTTTTGGCCTCAGAAATCTGTGGTTAAAATCTCTCGAGTTCCTCATGGGCACCTAGTATACACAGGGTAATTAAAAATTGAAAGCCCTTTCTCTGTTTATATGTTAGGCATGAGAAATAATCTATAGTTTGTCAAAGGACTGTCTCATTTCAAACAGACAGAGATAATCATACTTATCTTTGTCTTCACTAGTACTAGCACCCAAAAAAAAGGATGAGTATAGTTTTTTTGGTTCTCATTTACTGCCAATTTGGTTTGACCAACTATAAATGTTGAGTTAGAGTGAGGTCTCTAAATCTACTTAGGTTGGGTTGCACCAAACCGTCTGTCACCGTTTTAGCGTTTGCTAAATTTCATTGTATGGGAAGTTTCATAGTTTTCTGCTGCTTGACGTTGATCAGTCTGTTAATTGTGGTTGGTGCAACTGACCCTTAGTCCTATGTTGTAGACTGTAGAGGCTCTGATTAAAATATAAATTTTATTTTTATTTACAATAATAACACAATTATGAATGTTTTTTGCTAACTTGTTTATATTTCTATGTACATTTTATTATTTTCTACTCTTCAGGAAGTATTGATTGCAGAAGTTGATGAGCCCAGTGCATATCCAGAAAATATGCCAGAAGGATTAAGGGAGTACAGTGTGCGGGAAATACATCTTACTAGGAACATTCCAATAATAGTAAATGATGAAATTGATTAATACATTTGGTATCTTACAAATAAAATATGATTAAGCCCTTCTTATTGACTTTTTGATTCCGGTTTTCCTAAATTCACTTCTTTCTTTTAAATATTCTTCAGTGCACAATGCTCTAAAGCTTTCATTGCGATACCAACTAGAGAGGCAGTCCTTTAGGGCAGCATTTTCTTTCCGGCATTTAACCACCATTAACAAGGATGCCTCTTTACCACATTTCTCAAATTCTGCAACCTCTTTAATGCATTTCTCTGCTTTAGCTTTATCCCTCATTAATTTGGGTATCATGACTTCCAATTCGACTTTTCTCAGGCTGCGGTCATCAGGATCACCTAAAGCATAAATGTTATAATTTACATGGGTAGTTTCGTTTTACTATTGGATGAATAGTTTACGTAAACTTGAACTAACCTAAGCCATGCGGTCCTTCAGATAATTTTTTAGACAGTACCGTCTTCTCCTCTGTCATTATTAAGTAAGTTTCAAACTTTCATGTAATTCAGAATTCTTGAATGTTGGGCTATTTGCTATTATTTCGATTACTATGAGAATGGCAAGATAGTATTAAAATATGTATGTTGACAATGACATTGACACTGACATTAATATGATATTTATAGTTGGTCAAACCAATTTGACAGTAAATAAGAACGAAAAAAACTATACTCATCCTTTTCTTTTGGGTGCTAGTACTAGTGTACGACAAAGATAGTATGATTCTCTCTGTCTATGTTTGAAATGAGACAGTCCTTTGACAAACTATATGACAGTTGTTTACGAGATTAATGGTCTAAAGGGCCCTCCACACTCGTGCGCGAATTGCGCCGCGAAGCCGCGAACGTGAGTGTGGAGTCTAGTTCACTAATCAGCAAAATCGACTCCACCCTCGCGTTCGCGGCTTCGCGCCGCGTAGTCTGGAGCGAGCTTTAAACGAGTAATCACCAAGAAATCAATCGTTAATATTTTTGTCTTAAGGGCCCTCCACACTCGTGCGCGAATTGCGGCGCGAAGCTGCGAACGTGAGTGTGGACTCTAGTTCGCTAATCAGCGAAATCGACTCCACACTCGCAAACTTCACGGCGATTATGCAGTTTGGTTCGCGTAAAGATGGCGGAAAATCATCAGCTGATCGAGTTTAACTGCTAGTTATCTATGGCATCATACGTGATTTAGCTATCTATTTTTCCATATTGTTTTGTTGTAAAACCGTAAAATATTCGCGCCGCGATTCGCGCATGAGTGTGGAGGGACCTTTTGACGCAGGCTAATAAACCGACAAAAAACGGGGAACTAAGCGCGAAGGCGTGAACAATCTGCGAAATCGACGCCACACTTAAGTGGCTTCGCGCCGTGATTCGCGCATGAGTGTGGAGGGCCCTTTACACATTTTACAAGCACCCAAAAGAAAAGGAGTTTTTTTGTTCCTTTTACTGATAATTTGGTTTGACCAGACAGTTATTTTGAAATGTTTATAAAAAAAAAATGCAAAACAGTTGATAAAAAATATTTTGAACATAGACATAGTATATACAAATAGTTATAGACGCGCCACCGAGCGACAGGGGTAAGAGAATGAATATTCATATAAAATGTATAGATATATTACTACTCAATTTATCCGGTTTGCATGTCCAATGTCTTTCTCTTTCACTCTTATAAATTTCGGTATTTCGCCATAGCCTACTTGCTATGATGCCCACATGATGCCATAACTCGACCATGAAAAAATGCCCGGTCGGTGATAGAGACAAAGCATGGCACTATTTTTTCTTTCCTCTTATAGGAATCGCAATAAGACATAGACATAGTATAGTAGTTATAGACATGAAACCGAGCGACCAGGGGTAAGAGAAAGACATATTCATGTATTGACAGGTTAATGTATGGCAGCATAATCCTTTTTCTCTTTCACTCTTATAAATTTCGGTATTTCGCCATCGCCTCCTACCTATGCTGCTATAACCCGACCATGAAAAAAACCCGGTCGGTGATAAGGACAAAGCATGGCACTATTTCCTTTTTCCTCTTATAGGAATCGCAATAAGACTATCTTTCTCTATCAAAGTGTCAGGCCCTTGCAATAAGACTACAGTCTGGCAAAAAAGAGTAGAAATGAAAAAGTGGCAACCCTGCGTGTCATTAGGGTTAGCCGAGAACGCGAGTGTGGAGTCGATCGCAGATCTGCAAAGGCGCTCCACACTCGCGGTCGCGGCTTCGCGAGTGTGGAGGGAGCTTTAGCAGTTACGTAGGAAGTGGCGCGGGTTGCCAACTGTCACTGGTTTGCAGAGATGGCGCCATCATAGCTTGCCCCTTTTTCTACGAGATTTGGCTTAAAGAGCTGGCATCCAGGGCATTAAAAAAACAAAAATTTGACACAATGAGGGCTATCGTTTTTTTGCTCACCAGTTGGCGCCTCTGTTGATGGTGGTCCAAAAGACTAAAGAACAGCTGTCAGTCATTGAAGTGACAAGTGACATTTGACATTTCGAACTATGGAAAAGACCACCATCTACACTAGCGCCCCTAGCGGCGAATTCATACGCGTTAGCCCTCATTCAGGATTGGGCAAGCTATGCTGGCGTCATCTGCTAATGAGGGCTATCGTTTTTTTGCTCACCAGTTGGCGTCTCTGTTGATGGTGGTCCAAAAGACTAAAGAATAGCTGTCAGTCATTGAAGTGACAAGGGACATTTGACATTTCGAACTATGGAAAAGACCACCATCTACACTAGCGCCCCTAGCGGCGAATTCATACGCGTTAGCCCTCATTATTTCGACCGGCCAACCTCATTTCTTGTCAGACATTATTGCAAATCACATGCCTTCTTTGGCGATGTTGGAGAGGCCATTACAATTTTTAAAACTCTAACCAGACTACTATATAATCGAATTTTGCAGCTACTCCAACAGAATTGCAGTTCTCAAGTTTCGGCTAGCACCAAACCAGACCCTAACGGTGATCCAAGTCTACGCACCTACATCCGCGCACTGCGACGACGAGGTTGAGGACTTTTACGACCTTCTAAACAAGGCTTGCGAGGAGCATCGAGGATCCTGGAGTATTATCCTCGGTGACTTCAACGCTAAGATAGGGCCCAGACAAGAACTGGACAGCGATGAAATTCTCGGACCATACGGGTTGGGAGACCGGAATATACGTGGTTCTCGCCTGATCCAGTTCGCATTTGGGCAAAGGCTAAAAGTCAGCAACAGCTTCTTTCCAAAAAAACTACAACGCCGCTGGACTTGGGTGTCGCCAAATGGGCAAACCAAAAACGAGATCGATTTCGTACTTACCACAAACAACGACATAATAAGTAATACAGGAATTTTAAATAAAATGCAATTTAACTCAGACCACCGACCTCTTCGGACCACCTTAAAATTTAATTTTAAAATACACCGCAAAAACATATTCTCAAGACGACACAAAAAACTAGACAGAGCCACACTAACAGCTAACTACGATCAGTATAATTTGGAACTGCAAAACAAATTTAGCACATTAAATACAGGCGTCGACGATACAGAAACTCAATATGACAACATTTTGAATGCGATTCAATCCGCGAATAGTAAAATCAAGACCATCCAAAAGAAACGCACTGTATTATCAAATGCCACCAGAAATTTAATAAAAGAGCGGACTGGTTTCGAAATAGGCTCTGCTGAGTACCGTGCAATAGACAGGAAGACTAAACGAAGCATCCGAACCGACCTCCGCAACCACAACACTAATCTAGTCGCAACAGCACTAATTAATAATAGATCACTTAGAACCGCAAAAAATGGAATAAAGAAAGGGAAATCATGGATCACCAGCTTAAAGGATGAAAATGGCCAAAAGCATAGTGACAGGAACAAAATTATGGACATCTGCACACAATTCTATACTTCTCTATATTCGGAGCCATCCAACTCACATAGCACACCAGAGTATTACTGTGCTGAAACTATCTCTCCCATCACAACCGAGGAAGTGGGTAAAGCCATGTCCACGATGAAGTTCGATAAAAGCCCTGGAGCTGACGGAATTAGCACAGAAGAACTTGTTTTCGGAAAGACCAACCTTTTACTTCCCCTTACCAAATTATTCAATAACATCATAAAAACAGGAAAATTACCCCAAAAGCTGCTTCATTCTCATATGATACTCTTGTATAAGAAAGGCGATAAGTTCGACATAGGCAACTATCGCCCCATCAGTCTGGTTTCTCATATTTACAAAATATTTATTAAAGTTATCGAATGTCGTATTGCTGGGCAGCTCGACCGACATCAACCCCCCGAACAGGCAGGCTTTCGTCCCGGATTTTCCACCACCGACCACCTCCACACACTCAACCAAATCATTGAAAAGTATAATGAATTTAAGATCCCCCTGTATTTAGCATTTGTTGATTACAGGAAAGCATTTGATAGCTTAACCCATTCTGCCATAGTAACCGCACTCATAAATCAAAACATTAATCCTACCTATATAAACCTAATCAAAAATATATACAGTAATAGCACCGCCGATATAAAACTTCAGTACTCCGGTCCGTCGTTCCCTATACAACGAGGTGTTAAACAGGGTGATCCGCTGTCTCCTAAACTATTCACAAGCACCCTCGAAGAAGTTTTTAAGAGCCTGGCGGTTTCCTGGGGGGCTGAGGGAATAGTCGTCGGTGATAGGAGGCTATCTAATCTTCGATTCGCCGACGACATTGTTCTCTTTGCCCCTTCTGCAGCAGAACTACAGAAAATGCTCCAAGATCTGAGCAACGCAAGCCTTCAGGTCGGACTTCAAATGAACCGCGCAAAGACAAAGGTGATGACCAATAGCAAGACACGAGATAGTGTCGAGGTAGACGGGCAGATCATACATTATGTTGACGAGTACATCTACTTGGGCCAGCTAGTTTCTTTCAGTAACAGGCAAGACAAGGAAGTTGAGCGCCGTGTTCAAAATGCCTGGAAGAGCTACTGGTCTATGAAAGAGCTAATGAAGGGTAACCTTCCATTGTCACTGAAGCGCAAACTCGTTGACATGTGTGTTCTGCCTGTTCTAACCTACGGCGCCCAAACTTGGTCACTCACAGAGATCCAGAAGTCCAAACTGAAGGTTTGCCAACGCGCTATGGAGCGCAGCATTCTAGGTGTTAAACTAGCTGATCGCATAAGAAACACCACGCTGCGCTCAAAAACCGGCATCGCTGACGTAGGCGAGAAAACCGCTAGGCTCAAATGGGACTGGGCCGGTCACGTCCACCGCATGCATCCGGAGAGGTGGGCTAGCTTAGCAACCAAGTGGATGCCGGTAGAGGGGCGTGGACAGGGCAGGCCCAAACGGAGATGGCGGGATGACCTGGACAGCTTCCTGAACAACTGGCCCGAGGAAACACCAAATCGGGAGTCGTGGAAATCAAGGGGAGAGGCCTTTGCCCAGCAGTGGGACACTTAGTAGGCTTAAAAAAAATAAAAACCAGACTACTGCACAGCATCGCGACCTTGGTGCGGTCAAAATATCTCTTTCTCGCTCTAACTTATAGCTGCGTTCTTCCCGCACGTACGGCGACCACCTTAAGGGTCCTCCACACTCATGCGCGAATCACGGCGCGAAGCCGCGAACGCGAGTGTGGAGCCTAGTTCACTGATTAGCGACTGGCTTCGCGCCGCGATGAGTGTGGAGGGCCATTTACATTTTTTGTACACATAGTGATACGTGCGCCCGCGCCGCACCAGTCGCGGTGCCGTGCGGTAGTCTTTTACGCTTTGATTTTTTTTTTCTACAGGCAACAGAACAGCTTTACGTGAGCTTGCATTTTCGACGTAAACGAATTGTCATTCACATTCACATTCATTCATTTAGAAAATCCACGAACTCACAGATTTATTGAAATATCTCGAGTACAGCCAATGAATCTAGTTTTCTGTGAGTAAAGTTTAGTTTGTCATAGCGTATTTTTATAAAAAATAAACAAGTGTTTTTGTTTTAGTGATGTGTGAACGGCATCGAGGAAGCTGGTGCTTACTCGTTATTGCGCTTTGATTAGTGTTTGTATTGTTTTACAGAAAATACAAGTAATAAGAGTATAATGGACCGTCTTTTACGTCTCGGCGGAGGGATGACGGGGCTGTCGCAGGCGCCCCCGCCTACAGACGCTCCGGTGGTGGACACCGCCGAACAAGTATACATTTCGTCTTTGGCCCTCCTTAAAATGCTGAAACATGGTCGTGCTGGTGTCCCCATGGAGGTCATGGGTCTTATGTTAGGTAAATTTTGCTTTATTTTATTTACAAGTTTACTATTGTAGCAACAAACAATCATAACCTAAATTTGGTTTACATGACACAAATATGGGCCAGCCTTTTTATTCACTCATAAGTAATGTTTTAGTCCATTTTGACTGCTTAGGAGTTAGATTAAGTAGAAAATATGACCATTTGTAGATTTGATGACATGGCATTATTGAAATACCATGATCACCAAGGATTGTCTTAAAATGTTTTTGTTAAGAATTACCTATTATTTACTAATTTATAGCCCTTTTATTTCAATTTAATACAAATGATCAATGTTTTTTTAGTTTGAAATACTAGTATTCTAGAACTAAAGACCTTACCTTGTCTCTCAGTTTGGTGTGCCGGTTACCTTGTCTCTCAGTTTGGTGTGGCGGTTACCTTGTCTCTCGGTTTGGTGTGCCGGTTACCTTGTCTCTCAGTTTGGTGTGCCGGTTACCTTGTCTCTCAGTTTGGTGCGGCGGTTACCTTGTCTCTCGGTTTGGTGTGCCGGTTACTTTGTCTCTCAGTTTGGTGTGGCGGTTACCTTGTCTCTCGGTTTGGTGTGCCGGTTACCTTGTCTCTCGGTTTGGTGTGCTGGTTACCTTGTCTTCTTCAACAACTTCCACTGTTGTCTGTTTTTGATATTTACCTTCACAAGTTAGGTCCTCTTAGCAATTTTAATTCATCTTCTTTTTTTGTGATTTTCTTTTCTATAAGGCTTGTTCCATTCTTATACCTAAATCTAGTTTATCAAGTTCCTAAAAAACCTTATTTGCCCCAAGGTCTTTGAGACAAGTCCATTTAACATCATGCTAACCTTTTGTATGCAGGAATGTGAACCTACGAAAATGTTCTTGATAACGGCACAAATATACACGGGTATATGATGTGTTGTGATTACAGTTTATGGGCATATTATTTTTATGTTAGGACCAGAGATAATATTCATGGCATTATAAATCGCAATAATGTGGACATGATATCTAAAAAGCAATAATTTCTTAACTGAAATTTCTAAATAAGTATCAATGTTCCTATTCATTCAGCTATACATAGATGCTTCTATTGACAATAAAACTTGAAAAACTTTTGTCATAATACTATTGTTTATGAATCCTGCCAACCATCTTGATGTGATATTTCCAGGTGAATTTGTGGATGACTACACAGTTCGCGTGATAGATGTATTTGCGATGCCTCAGACTGGTACAGGTGTGTCAGTAGAGGCTGTAGATCCTGTCTTTCAAGCTAAGATGTTGGACATGCTGAAGCAAACAGGACGCCCGGAAATGGTGGTTGGCTGGTAAGAACTTGTCCCCTACTTATTATTATAAATTCAATATACGCGATATAATCCGTTTTCATAGTTTTATTTCAGAAATTAATATTGTTGAGTAGTGTTCATTCCTACAATATTTCAATAGTTGATGGTCTAAGACCAGAACTGTATGCATATGCAGAAGGTAGCATGTAGCATTCGGTTCTTGACGACCGCGACGCACGACCGCGGCCTTGCGACCACAGTCGCCTGTCGGTCGGCGACTGATAGCATATGGATCATCGCTACCAAGGCGAGGCGACCGACGACCCAAGCTCACTTTTGCTGCCTTTGCCGTACAGGACGGTTGTTTCAAGATGTCGGAAGTTTTAACTACAAATAGAAATATAATTATTCAACAGTTATAAATATTTATTCAATGCTTTTCCTATTTCTTCCCAAATATTTTGTCTCACAATGTTATCTTTGTAAGATTTGAGCCTTACATCATCTATAGGTGGGTTTTTAGACACTAATTCCACCAATATCTCATCCTTCTGCGAAGAAAACGCCGCCATTTTGCGTGCGTCTCGACTCTCGGCAGTGTACGATACTGCCTCTGGAGCGACCGCGTCGCGCGGCTTGTGTCGCTCGCTGGCCACACCCACTGGTCGCGCGACGCGGTCGCTTGCATCCGTCAGTGTTTCATAGTAATCCATACAAAACAGTGGGTCGCGGTCGCCGGTCGCGGTCGCGCGTCGCAGTCGCCAACAACCAAATGCTACTGGAATATTGTAACATGTGAATAGCTCTTCTTATTAACCTAGCAATATATTTAAAATAAAACGAACTAATTCCGCCCCAGGTACCACTCACATCCTGGATTCGGTTGCTGGCTGTCAGGCGTCGACATCAACACACAGCAGTCATTCGAGGCCCTCTCCGAGCGCGCCGTCGCCGTCGTCGTCGACCCCATCCAGTCCGTCAAAGGAAAGGTCGTTATCGATGCATTCCGTCTCATCAACCCTAACATGATGGTTCTCGGCCAGGAGCCCAGACAGACCACCTCCAACTTGGGACATCTTCAAAAACCCTCAGTACAAGCGCTCATCCATGGCCTGAATCGTCATTACTACTCCATCAGTATAAACTACCGTAAGAACGAATTGGAACAGAAAATGCTGCTGAATCTTCACAAAAAGTCCTGGATGGACGGACTCACACTATCAGACTATAAGGAGCACTGCGCGATCAACGAAACCACAGTTACAGACATGTTAGACTTGGCTAAGAATTATAACAAGGCCTTGGAAGATGAGGAAAAGATGACGCCCGAACAGCTCGCCATCAAGAACGTAGGCAAGCAGGATCCCAAGAGGCATTTAGAAGAGAAAGTAGATGTCCTAATGTCAAACAATATAGTTCAAAATCTAGGAGCGATGCTGGACACCATGGTGTTCAAATGATCGTGACGTGGGACGTTTTGTACCGTACAGTGTTATTTAAGGCTATAAAGTGGCAAATAAAGGAATCCATTCTCGCAGTACACCGTGTCTCATGTCCACTTGTGTATATTACTTATATATTATTATGTATTAATTTACTTAATTATATCGCAATAAAACAATTCTTATTTTAACACATTAATTTTAATGGAAAATTTGTCGGGGCGCTATCTCCTGACGAATATCTTCCAGTCTTTGTTTCACAGTGGGGTAATAATCAAGATTATTGGCGAAGTCAATGTCAAACATTGGGCCCAATCCCTTCTGTGAGTTGACGATATGTTTTATAATGCTCTTGGCTTTGCGGAAGGCTTCCTTAGAATCATCCAAGGCAATCTGCAAGCGAGGTACATGTGAGAAGCCAGATTATGGAAATTATAATTAGTAGACTAATGGTAATGTATGTACATACATATTCTAGACAAATTACGCTACATAGGAAATGTAAGCAGATCAAAGTATTTCGCACATGCGGAATCTAATTTGAACCTTACATCAAAGTACCAAGGTTGATTTCTAATAAAAGGATATCGATATATTAGGCTACACGCCTGAAAAAGGGATACATTTATATTTGAAGTTTGTTGTATTGTAGTTGATTTATTCCAATTCCGTATATGAAAAGCGCGAATCAAATATTATAATAGCTTCTGTGAGGAATTTAAGAGGCCCACTGACTATCAGTCCGCCGGACGATATCGGCCTGTCAGTTAGAACAAAAATTTGACAGTTCCGAACAACTGACAGGCCGATATCGTCCGGCTGTCCGAAAAGCAGCGGTCAGCATAACGAGAGATATTCCCATGCGGGCGATTGTCTTCTCTCAGAAAAAGTATCTACTCCCATTGATATATAAATATTACTTTTCCCCTCACTAGCTCGGAAAGTTGTCTTTTATCCTTTAAAACAAGCGGGGAAAAACGCATTTTATCCACTAGTGGGGAAAGTAATTTGACCTTGGATGGAGCGTGTTTAAGTAGCTTGACAGATAACAAAACGTAAAACGCTCATAATAATGGTTCGTTCGATATTAATTATTCGATATAAATGGTATATAAATATAAATGGTTTGAGAATCTAATAAAAAATACCAAATTTAGCTTTATTTAATGATTTTATGTCATAAACCTTAAAGTTCCATAAGAAACGTTTGTTTTTAATAATGATGTTAAATATAATTCTGAACGCACAAGTTGAGTCGATGCAATTTCAAAACGCATCATTGACATTTCATACGTCAGAAATGTCAACATTGTCAACACAATTTTTACTTAATAACTTCTCACGTAAAAATACAGTTTTTGTTATAATATCGTAAAAAATAAGTGATTCCAGTGATAAAGTGTGATCTAACTCCTGTGGATGTTGCACTTTCCTCGCTATAGTGAGGTGAAAAGTTTTGTGTTACACACGGGTGCAAATGTATTTTACTACTCGTGTGTTGAAACACTCGCTACGCTCAGGATTCTATTTTAGAATCTCTCGCTTCGCTCGTGGTTCAACTATAGAATCCTTTCGCTTGCTCGTGTTTCGATTCCACACTCGCGGGTAAAATACAACTTTGCACCCTTGTATAACAAATAACTATTGTAAATGCAGGCCTTACGGGCACTACGTAGTGGCCAGAAAATTGGTGCGCAAATGGCGTTTGTGCACATTCCGTTGGTGCGCATGTTCGCATACGGGCCTAACTTTACTTTTGAAATCTGTGCCTACTCAGCGGCAGTAAACCTCTTCGTGTCTCTATGACTGTAGGCTGGATACATTCGAGACAGTGTTCCATTTTTCCATTATTTCAAAACGTATTAAGCAGTCTATGCTGAATAAAAAATTGATTAATAAAAGCGGCTCGCATTCACACGGTGTCTCATATTCCTAGACACGTAGGTTTCCTGCGCCATGAAATAGCAGGGTGCCTAGCCAAGATGCCAATCGTTCGCGCCGTAGCGAACGATATGGTCATCTTTCTTTATCACTCTTTTATATTAGTGCGACAGAGACATTGACGTTTCGTTCGCTACAAAGCGTAAACGATTGGCATTTTGGCTAGGCACCCAGATCTCTGATGGCTTTCCCGCCGCCGTTTGGACAGACGTCAAAATAATAAACATAACAACTCGCTGTTTATAAACTATTTACTAACAGTATCATGAAACAATCCTGGACACAGGCGGTGTATACTCTCGTAGTCGTCTCTCAAAGTTGCGGAAACTGTCGCCGTGGGCGTCTGGAAAGTAATATGAGCCTCAATTATTTTGCCATGGCTTGGCAGTTGGCTACGAATAGTGTCGACTTTCAATTCTACCAATAGGAACTACATTTAATGCTGCTGGTTTTCCTTTGTTCCCGGTAAAATGGAAATTGATATCTTATTGAATTAAAGCATAGCCTGCAGCGTCTGTTTAATAGTACCTAACGACGGCGGAAGTTAAAAAAAGCGAGTCGGACTCGCGCACGAAGGGTTCCGTACCATTACGCAAAAAACGGCAAAAAATTACGTTTGTTGTATGGGAGCCCCACTTAAATAAGTATTTATTTTATTCTGTTTTTAGCATTTGTTGTTATAGCGGCAACAGAAATACATCATCTGTGAAATTTTCAATTGTCTAGCTATCACGGTTCATGAGATACAGCCTGGTGACAGACGGACAGACAGACAGACAGCGGAGTCTTAGTACCTAATAGTTTTTGCCCTTTGGGTACGGAACCCTAAAAAGTATGTGTCACTAATGTCACTGCTATGATCCCGATAAACTTCGTTCGTTTCTCTATTTGATTTGAACTTCGACGTTGACTGGTAGAGAATGCCCTGTGGCATTAAGTCAGCCTTTTGTATTGTAAGGTTTTCATTTGTGCAATAAAGGTTAAATTATTAAATATCTGTTAAGTTACCCGCTTACTCACTGATTTGACAAATCTTAGGCGCGACTGATTAATCCTGTCGCGATCCTGTTAAATCCTAAGTTAACAGAATATTAGGTACCTTGGTGTAGTAAGTAAGCTGCTGAAGGATAGATTCTGGGCTGTCTGCTAGTGTTAGCCGACGGGTGGCCACCCGAACGGATGGGCTTGGACCTGCAAAGAGAACCCGCTAAAAATCTTCCTAAAGGTTCAGGCTACCGCGAACATTGACAATTGAAATTTCATATTTATCTGTATTTTAGTAGTACTCGCAGTTAAACTCGTTCGTTAATACTTACCTATGGGTATTTGGATACTATAGAGTTGAAGTCACGTATACAATAACGATATTGGGTACTAATAGTTGTTTTATAAGGGGGCAAAGTTGTTGTTTAACCGCTCTTGCTAATATTGACACCCGAGGAAGCGAGATTCCATAATTGAACCACGAGCGTAGCGAGTGGATCGAAAAGTGGAATCTTGAGCGTTGCGAGAGTTTCAAGGCAAATTTTGCCACCAAGTGAAATACAAAACTTTTCACCACACCAACGCGAGGGAAATTCTAACTGTAAAATATCAAACAAGATCAAATCAAATCTAAATGAAATTTATTAAACATTTTTCATTCCAAATCATCATTTTACTGTTAATTCTACCAGCCCACACAAGGAAACAACTCAAAATTTGCATGAGATTACTTTGCCCCCCATGTGGATAAAATGCAACTTTCTCATCAGTTTTTGAACAATCAAGAGAGCCTTTACCAGCTCGTGTGGTGAAAAATGATAGGGAGTTTTTAAAATTAGTATTCTTTTTCGTAAGATAGCAAGTTGAACCGCAGCCAACTGCAAAATCGACCAAAAAGTTTCTTCAAGGTTTTTTTAATTTTTTTTTAGGTTACCTAATATCGTGCGCTCAAGTCACAGTCAGTAGTCACTCATTCATTCATTCAATATACTGTTTTTCCGACGCTGTGTTGTGTGTAATCTAATCATATGAAAATGAATGTTTTTTTAATAACTATCGTTACAAGTTTGTTTAGTCATAATCATTCGCTCAACTCTTCTGGCGATACCTATACCTAAGTGTTAGCTGTGCTTTTGATTTGAACATTTTTAGCTATAATATGTACATACAGATGTTTATAAGTGTGTGCGAGACGAACGGCGAATAATGTCGATTAACATTAGTCAATAACCTGCTTCACTCATCTCAAGCAGTCCCGTCTCCAGAAGAAACGCAAGCCACAGGTCCGCATCCTCTAGATTATCGTAAATTCCCTTGGTTGGCGAGCCTATGGCCGCTGGTGGACTATCGGCGAGGCATTTACTAATGGATATGCCTTTACTTTCCTGATCTGCAAAAAATGGGATGATAGTTCATAAGTTCATAGCTTATACAACTCGGGGAACAAGAGGTCCAGCCGAGTAGCTGAAGATGCCGGTTCGTATCCAGCCTAACGCCACTGCGGTGCATTCCCATTTGTCCCCGCCTGATATACCTAGCTAGTATTACAGTGTGGAAGAATGAATGGGCCCTGGAGGGAAAGTACCCCAAAACCTTAAGTTAGCTCATTATGCTTAAAGGAAACATTCTTTTATTTTTGAAAATAAACAAAACTGCATTCAAAGACTTCATTTTTTTTTTCAATTTTGCTTGTCTAA
This sequence comes from Cydia strobilella, assembly GCF_947568885.1. Lineage (NCBI taxonomy): Eukaryota > Metazoa > Arthropoda > Insecta > Lepidoptera > Tortricidae > Cydia > Cydia strobilella. Next base: position 8,048,984 of record NC_086053.1, read on the forward strand.
AATAATATTCGATTTTATGGATATTTTGTACGACAGACGAGTGTAAGACCTAATGTTTCTTGGAGAAATGTTATCATTCATTAACTGTATCGAATAATAGAATAAAATACCGTGTTTATTTATTTTTATTTTTAGTCGGTTCGATTCAGGGTGAAACAAGCGAATTTCAAAAAATCTTTGAATGCAGTTTTGTTTCTTTAAAAAAATAAAAGAATGTTTCCTTTGAGCAAAATGATCTAACTTAAGGTTTTAAGGCACTTTCCCTCCAGGGCCCATTCATTTTTTCCACACTGTATACTTGGGAAGGGACTTCGGGCTTTTACAGTAATATATACATACATCATACTTGTCAGAACGATCCGATAGTACCGGATCGGTGCGATCCTAGTCATTTAGTCATTTATTCAATATTGCATTGTCATGTACATAATAAGGTATTACATTTTATATAGCCAGTTCATGACACCCTGTAAGGGCACACAATAGTACAGTTTTTCTATTCTATTAATTCTAATCTACATATTGTAATTAAGGTAACATAATAAAAATAACATATTAGCGTATCAGTAACCTATTAGTTAGTCTCATAAATTAATTTAGTAACTTCAACAATAGCGACGTCAACAATGCACCGATAATAATGTCTGATTGAATTAACTTGTCAAATTATTATAATTATTATTTATTTAATGAATGTCAATTAATATTAAAGTTATGGCAGCAATATGTCAAGTTAACAGTCTTACACTAATTCGATGTCATATTTATCTAACGTATTATCTTCCAGGAATGATTCGACTGTGTAATAGCAGCGTTTTACCTGAAATAAAACGCATATTAAAATACTTACCTCACTGGAAGCTTTATAATTGAGAGAGCATATCTGTTTCCGTCGAATTATCACCAGTCTAGTGCTTTATTTGACTCTTGTTTCTGGCAACAGTGGCGACACCTGGCGGACCGCGCCATTTTTACACCAGGTAAAAGATGTCCGGTGAACTGTTTGTCATTGGCTCAATTTCACCAGGCAGAAATTAAATGAAAGCTTCCAGTGAGGTAAGTATTTTAATATGCGTTTTATTTCAGGTAAAACGCTGCTATTAAATTACTCTACCGTCACTGGAAGCTTTATAATTGAGACCTGTTTGTTATCGCCTGGTGTCGCCCCTTATTAGATTAATTCTAATGTATTATAGCGCCAATGTGATTGATTAGTATCTGAATTTATGATGACTGAAATATATGATACTGAAATATCGATTTCAATTATTTTATTCTTCAAACAGATAATTTTACACTTAGTAGTTCAAATGTAATGATTTATAGTTATTCCTTATTATAATTTATTTATGTACTTATTTTAATTGTATACGCTTGCCTGAACGATCAGGTACAATGATTGCAACCAGGCACAGTGCCTGAGAAATGAAATTTACTTTACTATTACTATATTATATAAATCAATGATCGTAATACCTATACAGAATTAAACAATTGTGTGACATTTGTAGAAGAAATACTTGTTCTTGCTACCTGTCTCCTGTAAAATCGCTGGAAATGTGTTAGCTGATTGCCAGTTTCCACGAGCCATAATGTCATCAAGGGAATGATTTTCCCACCAACTTTTTGAAGCTGCAGCTGATCTAATACTACCTTGGGCAGCTGCTATGTTCGGTTTAAAGAAATTCGCTTCTTTAAACAAAGTTTTTATCTAATTAGCAATGATCGTCCGTGAGGCTGGCTGCGGCCGATTCTTGACACTTGTCATGAACAAATTAAATGATTTATTTAGCAGCATTACGTCTGTCATTTACAAGTGATATGGTTCTTTCTATCCAAAAAAGGGAGATTTAGCATACTGTTACTCGTATTTGCTAATAGTTTCCAACCTGACTGCCTGTAATTACTAGTCTATTTTTGAGCCAAACTGTGGCCAAAAAATGATACATTTATCTGATCTTATACAGTTGTCATAGTCAATCGTAAGCAAGGTTAAATTATGTATGCGCCTACCAGAGCAAAGAAGTAGTAAAGTGGCAGTATGACACATTATTTGGAAAGCATTGTTAAAGAATTATCAGTTAATCAACATCCCAAAATGGGGGTTTAGTCGTTTTAGGACACGTTAAGGAAATCGACTTAAGAACATGTTTTATCAGAACATGTGAACTCAAACAACTTGATGTTTCAGTGTTACACAATGTAGAAACGACTGACTTGTGTAAAAGTATGGTATTATACTGATAATTTATTTATTTGATGTAAATCCGATAAAAATTGTGCTAGTTTATATATATATATTTGTACATGCCAAAGAAATCCAACGTTGCCAAGCTCAAGCTTTTTTGTAAGTTCTTAAAGTCATTTTTCTGCAAGAATTGTTAAGCAATGATAATTGATCTGAGCTCCATGACTAGAGAGTATACTTATACAGAGTATACTTCCAAACCTCGAGAATCATTTCCTCGACTTAGGGAGGTGGTAACCCTGTCGACGTGTCGATGAGATTGAGTTTCTTCCGCAGGTGTCTCAGAGTAAGCGGCCTTGCTAGCGCTCGGGCTTTGAGATCTGCCCGCCAGAACATTTTTTCCCTAGCAAGGCATCATTACCAGAAATATCCCGGTCGATTGGTTCAAGTGAGCGAGGACTATGGGCATCAGAAAAGGTGGTGGGAATACCCACGCGAGTGGATAGTTCCACGGAATACTGAATGCGTGGTACATCGCTTGAGGGTCTTTCAGGTCTCGGGATACATAATATTGTGTACCATGTGGGCTGTTGCCTAGGCGAATAGATCCACCACCGGTATTTCCCACTTCGCAAAAACTGTATCCACGCAAGCCGGTAGTAAGTGCCATTCCGGCGGTAGGTGACGACGCGATAATTGATCGGCTTGACAATTGTACTTCTCCGGTAGATAATGTATGCTAAAGTGTATTTGATTTTGATCTAGAAGATCTAAAGTCCGATGGGTTATGTTTACCAGGGCTAACGATTTCGATCCCCCTTCTTTCATTAGACGGATTACGGCCGTCCTGTTGTCGCATTGTATACGCATCAAACTGTGATGCAACAGGTGAGCGTAACCTTGAAGAACATGAAGAATCGCTAACATTTCTTTCTGATTGCAATGAAGGTTCCGAAGCTCCCGAAAGAGCTAGGTCGTTCAACTGCGACCCGGACATCGGTTTTAGAAAATTGGTGGGGAGGGTGATGTAGAGTTGTTGACGCCTGTCAACTTTATACCCACCAATTTAATCGCTCGACACACTTTGCGGTATTAGGAACGATGTGTTCGATGGGTCTGGCAGGGTGAAATTTACTTACCATCGATACTTATGAGGGTTCGAATAAAGATTTTGACATGATCTAGTAGTATGGCATTTTGATGGACAATCAGAAAATCGTCTAGGTAAACTACAATTCTGACATTCCATTGTTGCCGCAAGGTCTGAGCTACCCAATTTGTCAGTATTGACAACGTTTTTGTCAATTTTGTCAGTATAGAAAATACACTTGGCGTACGTGCGTGAAACGTGAGACTTGTACGTGGAAGTATATTATGATTATTATGGCATATACCTGCACACCCCGTCATTTGGTTGAGGAAGTCGGGTATCCGATGCATGTTTATGTGGTGAAACGGTTCGATCAGTATATAAACCGTTTAGCGCTTTCAAGTTGAAAATTGGTCGAGCTGATCCGTCCGATAAAAGGAAAAGAGGAGAAATGAAGCTTGGTGACGGTTAGTGCTACACTTAGAATGCCTTGAGCCTTCATTTTGAGCACGGAGCATCATTGACATCATTAACTATATATTGACGATCGGTCTGCAGTGGGTAGTGACCCTGCCTATGAAGCCGATGGTCCCGGGTTCGAATCCCGGCAAGGGTATTTATTTGTATGATGAACACAGATATTTGTTCCTGAGAATCCTGAATCATGGGTGTTTTCTATGTATATAAGTATGTATCTATACATATAATAAAGCGGAAGAGGGTCGAAAGTCTGTACATGGAAGATATTCGAAAAAAAATTGGCTGGGGATACTTAGAATCGATAACAGAACACATTCCAACAGTTTTTAGAATTTTTGTCTGTTTATCTGTTTGTCTGTTTATCTGTTTGTCTGTTTATTTGACCGCGCTACAAATGAAAACGGCTGAACGGATTTTGATGCAAACTTTACTAATCTGTCGAAAAAATCCACGGCCAGGTTATAGGCTATAAAAATTTGAGAAATTTTACCCCTAAGGGGGTTAAAAAGGGGATGAAAGTTTGTATGGAGTTCAAGATTTATTTTAAGCTAGCAATTTGAAACTTCGTAAGAAGATATATTATTGGAATACAAGAAAACTAATTTCAGCGTTTTTGAAAATTCATCCCCTAAGGAGGTGAAATAGAGGTTGAAAGTTTGTATGGAGTTCAATTTTTTTTGAGTGCGTTACTTGAAACTTCGTATAATGGGCATATTATTATAATACAGGAAAAGTAATTTTAGCGTTTTCAAGAATTCGTCCCCTAACAGGGTTAAAAGTAACAGGGTTGAAAGTTTGAATCCATTACAAATGCTTTGAAACTTCTTAGAAATGTATGACAGACGATTACAAAAAAACTAATTTTGACGTTTTTGGAAATTTAACCCCTCAGGGGGTTGAAAAGGGGATGAAAGTTTGTCTTGGGGTGCAAATTTTATTTTAAGCCAGGAACTTAAAACTTTGCAAAACGTTAATTATATTAAAAAGCAAGAATTTTTTTTTTCAGCGTTTTTAAAAATTCATCCCCCATGGAAAAAGGGGTTAAAAACTTTATCTTGATAACTATATCATTTTAGCTACTAGGCCAAGTTAGGTATCGTTTTTGTATAAATCGGGTATGCCGAATTCATTTATGATATCAAAATGACACCATTCCCGAGTGAAAACACAAAAAATATGAAAAAAACTTTTTTTAATTTCTCTTTACGCTTAAACCGCTAAACCGATTTAGATAAAATTTGGTATAGAGATAGTTTGAGTCCCGTGGAAGAACATAGGGTAGTTTTTATCCAAAAAATGGAGACTGCGTTTGCATGGAGAAGCGGCCGTGCCCTTTCCTCTTAATAATGGTCACGAAGGTGGGTACTTTAAAAAAAAACATTTTTCAGTAAATGTCAAACGATTTGGGACTTATACGCGTTACCATGCCTTCCCGAAAAAAATCGAATCTTTCGCGAAAGTCTCGCAATGCATTGCGGCCACAAGGGGCACGGTCTCAGGAGTCTAAGAAAAACCACGGTGAGAGACTCAGTGGCGCTCTAGCCAGGCAGGTCGCTTCGCTTTCGGCTGAAACGGCAAGCCAGCGCGAGTCTCAATTGTGATCCCAAATACATCGTACGCAATACATATGTAGACGCAGATCCTGACGGAGTGTGGCGCCGGAGAAGCCGTGTTCATCCTGCGTATCCCCCTCATTCCGAGCAACTTCCCGTTCCGCTTTAAGCGCCTACAGGTCCCCGTGAGCGTCTGCTTCGCTATGACTATCAACAAGTCGTAGGGGCAGACGCTACGCAGTTGCATTTCCCACTCCGAAAACAAAAAAAAAGGGGCAGACACTGCCCGCCGCCGGCGTCATGCTTAGACTGATTTGACTGGAGGACCGATTTGGATGACATGATTTTAATGGGAACACCCAAATATTCCGAAATACGTTTTTCCGATTTTTATAACCACGACTTTCATAATCCCGATTATTTATAAGTCCGAAATATCAAAATTACGATTTTTAAAAATACGATGGAATAAAAGCACGAATGTGCTATTTCCGAAAACTTTAAATCCGATTGTCACTTGACAGAAAGCTTAAAGTTCCGATTTTACACTTTTCCGTAAATATTTTTTTTCCGAATTCCTAAATTCCGAAAAATCATTGTCCGATCGGAAATAAAATAATTCGGTATTCAGAAATTCGGTTTTTTACAAGATTGGAAAAATGAAGTCCGTGATATTCAAATGAAGACTCACGTTTTAGTAATTATTACGGGTACCTGTCGTGCCGCGTCATGTTAAATTCGGCATAAAATATTTTTGGCATAAAAATTCGGCATAAATAAATTAGAACTGCGAACCCGAACTGTTGCTAGAAGTGGGTTAGGTTAGGTTAGAACTGCGACCCCCAAGAAAACGAACTGTTGCCAGAAGTGGGTTAGGTTAGGTTAGAATTGCGACCCCCAAGAAAACGAACTGTTGCCAGAAAAGTGGGTTAGGTTAGGTTAGAACTGCGACCTCCAAGAAAACGAACTGTTGCCAATTTTGAAAATCGTAAATGTAAAATTCGGTGTTTGCCACCATCGGAATTGTTATAGTCGGAATTATGTAGTTCGGAATTTACAAAATTCGGCTTTTTGGGTTTTCGGAAATATAAATCTTCGTGATTTTCATCATTCGTAATTATGACAGTCGGAATTTTGATGGGTCGAGCATTTAAAAATCGGAATGATAAAATTCGACATTCTAAAATTCGGAATAATTTTTTTTCGGAAATATGTAGTGTACCCGATTTGGATAGGTACAGTCAAGGACGTAAAAATACAAAAATGGTACTGTATCGTTCGATATACACCTACTACTCAATGCCGTTTAATTCACGTCAAAAATTTGAATAAGGGCAAAAAAAAACATTTTGGAGTGTAATTTTATTTAGTGGTAGCAAAGAGAATGTAATATTATAGAGCGGTACTGTCATAGTAAATTTTGTAACCACACTAAATTCACTGCCATCTATCGACACACTTTAAAACTAAAAATGAAGATTTATAAAAATACGATAAAATGTATTTAAATATGGATAAATGTTTTTTATTTTATTTGCATTAATTATTTTTATTATTTTGACCCATGTTCTTTCACTGATATGCGTTAAAATTGTTAAATAATAACAAACGAAACCGTTAACGCCCTCTATACGAGAGTAGGCAAAAGGTAGTAGCGACATCTGATCGAGAATCAAATTTTCGTGATTTTCGAGGCACGTTTTTTCCTTAGACTGTATCCATCTATTACGGAGGTACCTAATTGTAAAATATTTTATCTGGACTACAGTCCTCTAGAGTCTAGCGTACCCATTTGTCACTTTACTTTAAGTTCCGTCTCCAGGGGACAGGGAGATAAATTAGGGGTGAATTAGCCGCTTACTGACTCAGACCGAATTCCACGCAGGCGAAGCCGCGGGCACAGCTAGTATTTCTATATATGTATATAGGTATATATCGTCGCCTAGTACTTATAGTACAAGCTTTGCTTAGTTTGGTGCTAGGTCAATCTGTGTAAGATTGTCCCCAAATATTTATTTATTTATATAATTCACCACTAACCTCTGACAGGATTGACTCGTTATCAGGGAAAGCAATTTTTGAGGCAACGTTTGTTTTTAAAACAATTATTATCTTGGCAAAGAGTGTTGACATTGCCAACTGCAATATGCTTGCGAAGCTCACCCATTCTCTGATCACTATCCATTTCTTAAAATAGCAATGCAAATAAATAAATATTAATTCTAGTGCACAATTGAAGAAATTTTCTTTTGACACAGGAGTGTGATGAAAGGGGCCTGATTTTAAATTGGGATACACCAGAAGTGGTTATGCAAGGAATGGTATGCGATACCCTCGTATTAACTTTAATGCAATAGCAAATGAGACAATGGGAGCACCAGAAATACTGGTGCTCCCATTTTCTTCCACTGTATGAGGAAGTGCGCTACCGGCCTACTTGAAACGGTTCCGAGTCATGGTTTCTGCCGTTTCTGGTTGCCTTTGTAACCTCTACTGGAATTTCCTCATCCTCTAGTACTTACCTCCACGACCGGGCCGCGAGCCTCAATTTTGAAACTACGCTCTTCCACTTGTGTGGTAAGCAAGGTGGTTTTTTTGAAGGTTGACCCAAGGGTAATTTGGTTGTTGACAATTTTGCCAATGACATACACCCCGCGAGGGTGCGTCGGTACAGGTTTGCATATGCGTATTTTGCAAGGAAAAGTACCCTGAGCTCGCATTGCACTGAATTCCACGCGATGGAATTGTAGGTTTTTGTATGCCTTGCCCCCGCGAGGGGCGGCTGTTAGGCTGATTTGCCTTGGTAATATCATTATGTTTAAGAGGCCAAACATGTTTCAAACTCCTCCTGCCTTTTCAAGAGGTGATGTAAAAGAATCAGCATCAAAAATGTTATTAGTTGTGCAAGGGGGGATTTTGTTTACTAATGCCTTGACAAGTGGCTCTTTAATTTGGCTTGTAATGGCCTCTCTGCGTATTTCAATAGCTTCGGCGCGGTAACCACAAACTAATTGCAGAAGATCAGAGGAAATCTTTTGTAAATCGAGCTCATCAACTAGTATTTAATTCATAAGAAAAATTTCATACTTTTAGCCCACGATAAAAGACTACGAAATCTATCTTGAATCGCCTGTTTTTGTTTCAAAATGGAGTATGTAATAGCTGCATATGATTCTATCAGAATAAGCTAGATGGCGTAAAGTATCTGTAATATTAAATAATACTTTTATTGAGATATATAAGATTTATTAACAAGAACATTGTACATTGCATCATCATGCATGTATTGACAATAATGACAGTGACAGATGGAAAACGCGGGAGACCTCCGGCCGGCGTTAAGGATGCGTTCCATGCTTCCATGTCATCCTTCCTTTTCAGCGATATCTAGCAGGCGTGATGATTAGCCGGCCACTGCGAGTACTTCGAGTTTGAGGAGCTGTCAGTAGCTGCTGTATTTCTGGACTCGACACAGTCAGTGTGGGTTTTGCTGGTGATATAGGTGACAGCTGCCCTACAGCGACTGGTGACTGGTCTATAGGTGATGGCTGCCCAACAGTGTCTGGATCTTCTGTTCCTGGCTCTGGTGCCTCTGTGGCCAGCTCTGTAGAATTGGCTGTCGGTTTTAGGTGCCAGGAGTTTCTTTTATAAATTGCACCATCATCAGTCTCTACTTTGTAGGCTCGATGACCTTCTTCCGTCACTATTTTTGCGGGGACCCAGTTTTGATGACCTTTTCGTAGCATCACGTTTTCATTACTAACAAACTCTTTATTTTCCTTTTTTCCTCTGTCTGCATATTTCTTTTCCTCTTCTTTAATTTTTTGTAATTGTTTAGTGACATTTCTTATTATTTTTGGTATAAAGAGTTTACTGTTTGTAGGAAGTAAGGTTTTAGTCCTTCTATTAAACATCCTTTGTGCCGGTGACCCAAGATCTAGTCGGGGTGTGTTCCTGTGATGTAGTAACGCTAATTGTAAGTCTGTGTTGTCTTCCATACATTTTTTCATTAAGTTTTTTGCTTCTTGAACATAGCGTTCCGATAATCCGTTGGAGCGTGGAAAGTGTGGACTTGATATTCTGTGTTCAAAGTTCCATTCCTTTCTGAATTGTCTAAACTCTTGGCAGTCATATTGTTTACCACCATCAGTCAATAGTATATCTGGAATTCCAAATGTTGCAAACCAAGATTTCAGATTGTCAATTATGTCCCAGCTGGTAACTCTTTTCAGTTCCTTAAAGTCAAAGAAACCTGAGTAGCCATCTGCTATCACTATATAGTCTTTGCCTTTCAAATGAAATAAATCCGTTGCCACAAGACTCCAAGGGCGTTCTGGTGCTGTTTGTACAACAATAGGCTCCATTGGATTATCATTTTGTACTTTTGCACATGCTGTACAAGATTTCGTGTAATTGACTAAATCCGTAGTCATACCTGGCCAAAATACGTTATCTCGGGCGAGCCGTATTGTGCCTTGAATACCTTTGTGACCCAGGTGGCATTGTTTCATCACTAGTGGTACCATTGATATGGGTACTAGTACCCTGTCGTTTTTGAAAATGAGGTCGTTGTATACACTGAGTGTTTCTCTATAGTGCCAGTATTTTTTTAAGTTATCTGGTAATTGCCCCATTTTTTCAGGCCACCCATCTTGTATAATTTGTTTCAAGTTTTTCAACTCACTGCTATTCTCAATTTCTTGTTTGATTTCTTCTCTGCGGTTTTTTGAAAATGGCACAATAGCACATATTTGTAAGTTTTCTGAGTTAACATCTTCACAGTTTAGCTTCTCACAATCTCGACTCAAAGTGTCGGCTACATACATCTCCGAACCCTTTTTATATGTCACTTTGGGATTATATGGCAAAATCTGGTATAACATTCTTTGTAGTCTTGGTGGTGCACTGGTAAGTGGTTTTCTGAAAATTGTTTCTAAAGGTTTATGATCAGATTCTATTGTTAAGTCCTTGCAACCCCAGATATAGTTATGGAATTTTTTACAAGCCACTAAGATTGCATTGGCCTCTTTTTCCAGCTGACTATAGCCTTGCTCAGTTTTAGTGAAAGATTTAGCACAGTAAGCAATAGGTTTTTCTTTTTGAATCATTACACCACCACAGGCATAACTACTAGAATCAACTGAGAGCAAAATTGGTGCTTGAGGATCATAAAATCCCAGAACAGGTGGGTTTTTTAACAGCTCTTTTAATTTGATGAATGCTTGTTCTTGTGGTTGATCCCAAACCCATTCTACATCTTTGTGTAATAATTGTCTCAGGGGGCTGGTAATGTCTGCCATATTTTTTATGAATTTTGACAAGTAGGTAATTAATCCTAGAAACCGTTGCAGTTCTTTTACGTTTTCTGGTCTCTTAATTTTTGTGATGGTTTCTATTTTTTCCGGATCAGGCTTTAAGCCTTCGCTGGTTACTATGTGGCCCAGAAATTTGACTTCTTGTGTACTGAACACACACTTTTCCTTATTAAGTTTAAGACCTGCGTTCCTAAACTTTTCTAGTACTCTCTGTGTAGTCTTCTCTAATTCGTCTTTACTGGGAGCATGTAGAAGTACATCATCCATTGACACCTCTGTATTTTCCAGGTCCGCTAAGAGTGAGCTCATAACTTGCTGGAAGACTTCTGGAGCTGATGCTAAGCCGAAGGGCATTCTTAAGCAAGAATATCTTCCAAAGGGTGTACTAAATGTGAGATACTCTGATGTGCGGGGTGTCACTTGCAGTTGCCAAAATCCTTTTCTACAGTCTAGCAGTGTGAACCATTTTGAGCCATGAATTCTGGCCGCAATTTCTTCAAGAGTATTAAGTGGGTAATGTCTCCTTTTTAAATTTTTGTTTATATCTGAGGGATCTAAGCACAGTCTTATTTTGTCATTTTTCTTCACTACAACCATAGGTGAAACAGCTGGTGTAGGCTTTGTCACTGGTTTTATTATTTTCTGTTCCACCATGCTATCCAACTCAGCTTTTACTTTTTGTCTTATGGTGTGGGGAATTTTACGTGCCGGGCATATTGGTAAATTTGGATTGTCTACTAAATCAATATCATATTTGTACTGTTTCAGGCAACCAATTCCTTCAAACAAGTCATCATTTATTGTAATAGCATCAATTCTCTTTACTAAATTTAATTTTTCACATGTTTTCCTGCCAAGAATTGGTGTCACTTTTTCATCAACAACATAGTATTTAATCAGGTTTTGCTGTCCTTTACTAATAGTCATCAGTTTATGCATATAGCATATACATGATTACCTCTTCGTTTGTTTTCAGGTCTATGAAACCTGGAGTATGATTGTAAATTTTTTGTATATCAGAGTATCTACCCTCAGACCATGCTGCGCTTCCCAAGCGTTGAACGTCAAGAAGCATTTTAAATAAAATACTGGAGTCTTAGGGACCGAAGGTTCCTTTAATTTCGTTTCAATATCAAAGTGAACGGCAAATTTAAATTTGCGTCTTGACTCTCAGCGTTCGTCAAAAATGCAAGCGATTGTATAATTTCTCACAAAAAGTATAATCGGATAGAAAGATCTGCAAATAAAGCACTATAATAAATTGGTTAATTATTTGGCACAATAATTTAAAATGTAGGTAGTGGTCCGAACAGAAAAACTGTTAAAATATATGACCACATACTCATTTTACTAATATTAGAAATCAAGGTACTTACGTGACGTGGTCACTTTTTACACTTAAATTCACTTTAATTAATATAACGTATTGATTTAAGGAATCACACGTAACAATTTCATTTCATTTTTTAAAATTTAAATTGTAATGGCCGCAGGGTCAGTGAGCCTGACTCGCTGCGGACTTGTTGTTTCGACGGGAAACTGAATGCCAATGACAAACAGTTCACCGGACATCTTTTACCTGGTGTAAAAATGGCGCGGTCCGCCAGGTGTCGCCACTGTTGCCAGAAACAAGAGTCAAATAAAGCACTAGACTGGTGATAATTCGACGGAAACAGATATGCTCTCTCAATTATAAAGCTTCCAGTGACGGTAGAGTAATTTAATAACAATTTTCTATTAATAGGCTTTTCAGTTTAGAGTTAAAAGTTTTCTCATTTAGTTCGTATTTGATTGCATTAGGGATTTTATTAAAAATTTGGATACATTTATACTGTGGTCCATTCTTATACATAGCTAAGTTAGGTCTAGGTAGTAGCAGCTTATTTCTATATTGACTTCTAGTTTTACACGTATTGACTTTTAATGGAAATAATTCTGTGTGTTGTCTGACAAATTGTACACCTACCTAACCTACACCTACAGTGAGTATTGTGGTGTTGTATTTTGGTGCTCACCGTATTTCGAGTTTTGCTGGTCTTGTTCGGTTTTTGGTTCAGTGGCCGGACCAAAGGTATTCGGAAAAGTAACAGATTTTGATGACTTGGTGCTGTCGAAAGCTATAACATAACAATAGTTATTTGTGCAACAAGAGAGGAAAGTTGGTTTTTCTTGCGAGTGTTTATTTTGAGTCCCGAGAAAGCGAAAGACTCAAAAACACGAGATGTAAAATAACTTTGCTCTGGTGTTGCACATATAATGTTTCACCTCAGTAGTGAGAACATACTAAAGGTTAAAATGTATTTCGAAGTACACAGAATAATACAGAGAAACAAAAAAAAAATTGTAATAGAAGTATGAAGTGGCAGTTCATGGCCTTCACTAAATTAAAAAGCTACTTTGTTTCACTCCCTGGAGTGAGGAAAGTTGCACTTTCGTCACTCCAGGGAGTGATTAAAGTAGGCTTGTTCGAGCTGCTGAGGTGAAAAATTATATTAAATACTAGCGACCCGCCCCGGCTTCGCACGGGTGCAATGCTGATATACCTTCCTCTTGAATCACTCTATCTATATTAAAAAACCGCATCAAAATCCGTTGCGTAGTTTTAAAGATCTAATAAGCATACATAGGGACAGACAGACAGCAGTACGAAGCGACTTTGTTTTATACTATGTAGTGATGTATGCAAATGCGTGGGTGTTCCAAAGTAAAGTGAAATAGATTTATATGAGTAGGGCACAGCGGAATGTCATCTCGCTCTTATTTATTATAGGGTTAAGTTACTGCAATCTACTATCTAGTCTAGCTATCACGGTTCATGAGATACAGCCTGCTGACAGACGGACAGACAGACACACAGCGGAGTCTTAGTAATAGGGTCCCGTTTTTACCCTTTGGGTACGGTACCCTAAAAAACATAGTAATGATTATTACTTATCTGCCGTGATCCTGATCAGGGATGTTGCGGATGCCGATTTTTTGACATCCGCGGATGCGGATGCGAATGTCGAGATTAGGCACATAAAAAAACGTCACTAGTAATTTTTATTTAAGAATAAAACGAAACTTAATATTTGAACAAGAATATAGGTGCCCCACAATCGCATTACTATACTAAATTCCAAATAAAACAAATTATTCACTTCTTGTCGCTATCCGTCACAGGCTAAAGTGCTCGATCGACGAATCACAAAAACGAAACGAGATTCCTATTGGCTAATGACGAAATTACCTAGCACTTACGCCGCCGTTTGGACTGTACCTACCTGTTCCACATCCGCATCCGCATTAAGCTCCGCATCGATTTTATGCGGATGCGTATGTTGAAAATAATGCGGAAGTTTCGCGGTTGCGGATGCGGATGCGAATATTCGCAACATCCCTGATCCTGATCTAGTACCAGGTCCAGGATCGGTTTTTCTGCGCCCAAATGCTGTTTTCGGTTGATCAGTTTCTTTCTTTCTGCTACCGCTGTACCATATAAGAAGTTTAGTAGCTACAAGGTCAAAACTTACTTCGGAAATAAAAGCGAAACTATATACCTAGTAATAGGATTTAAACAGTGAACGGAAATACATTTAAAATCCTAATAAGTAGGATAGGATACCTATACCTACGTATTTGTTTCCAATAAGTCAGTGTCAAAAAAATAAAACCCGGCCAAGTGCGAGTCGGACTCGCGCACGAAGGGTTCCGAACCATTACGCAAAAAATAGCAAAAAAATCACGGTGTATGGGAACCCCACTTAAATAACTATTTTAAATATTATATTTAGTATTTTTTTGTTATAGCGGTAACAGAAATATATACATCATCTGTGAGGACTGTGAGAATTTCAACTGTCTAGCTAATAGCTAGTAGCTATCACGGTTCATGAGATACAGCCTGGTGACAGACGGACAGACAGACGGACAGACGGAAAGCTGAGTCTTAGTAATAGGGTCCCGTTTTTACCCTTTGGGTACGAAACCCTAAAAAGACACGATTAGGCAGCTGTAATGTGAGAAACACCCACTGAATCGGCAGCTTACGTGGTACGTGGTTACCTGTGCCTTTAGAAGAGGAGTCGTCAAACTACGGCAACAGCCAATTCGGCGTGCGAAAAATACCAAATTTGATACAATCCGGCCCACGAAAAAGAAGTGGAGGCTGGCTGCAGCCCTCGGGGCCAAAATTTGGAGAAATGTACCTATCGTGTTTTTCGAATAAATTATATATATAATAATCTTACTTCTTTCGTTCGTCGCACGACATGTTCATAGCCGCCGAGGAATCCTGTGACCGCTTGTAAATAGAGTAGAGGCTGGCGTCCATCTCCTGACTGTGCATTCGCTCCCTCCTCCTGCGGTACACAGATGTCTCGCTCTGCAAATACAGCAAGAGGAGCCGCTGAAAGCTAATTGTAGGTGTTGTATTGTGCTCTTCTAGATTCCAAATCATAAGAAAGAAAGAGATAAGATGGGTGGTTTTCCTATCTAATATAGGGAAACCATACAGGTACAATCATGGAAGCTTCCCTTCCTATGCTTTTGATTTGGGCGGTTTTCGGAAAACAGCGGATCCCCATGTCTGAACAAAGCCGAGATGGAACATTAAGCGGGCAATTTACGCAAAACAACTTAAAACTGGTTTCGTACTTTCGTCGTTCAAGTTACCTCGTTTAAGGTTTGCTCATAGTTTTCTCATTGGGAATGTGATTTTGACAGCTGCCTTCCCCATTTAAGGGAGTTGTCGAGTTCAAATGTGTTGTTGCAAAGTTATCATTCGTTGAATATAAGCATTCTTCTGTGAAATGACCTTGTTTTGTTTAGGTTAGGTACCTACTTACATATATGTAAGTGCAATAAAGAATTAACTTACTTTAGAATTCAATTGTACCTACTTATGGGCTGTAAGTATTAAGTGGGCAGTATGAGTGTCGGGAAATCTGATATGTCAAGTAGGTGGCTTTGATAATCTTTTCTATTTTGTGGCTTGTATGAATCATTTTAGGGGTGGACACTTGGACGCTTCTAGCCCACTAATCCGTGTAGGAATTAGGGTTGTACTTAGTACATTCATTATTAATATTAATAATAAAATGCTGTTCCCATTAGCTGTAACTTTGTATTGACATGTAAAATATTTATCAATAAAAGATTAATTGGTTGATTGATTGTACATAGTATATTAAGCAAATGGATACTAGACAAGATTATTGTAATGAAGACGTTTAGACAACTGAGTAGGTACCTCTTAATGCCCGTTGACTGTAGCATGTAGGTACATAACTACTTTTTCCGGTATAAGTATAAAGGGTATGTAGCCAAAATGTTTCCTAAAGGAGCGTGTCGTGATTATGTGTTAAATTGGGTTAATTTTTCACTGCCTTTCGTTGCAAATATCTAGTAGCTATGTACTTCGCATATTGGTTGTTTCCCATTAGCAACGGTAAATCGTTTCACAATAATGAGGTAATTTGGAGAAAAAATTAAGCAAAGCAGGCTGATCATCAAATTATACCTAATTAAATTTGAAATGAAATACATTTCCATCAAGCGGAAAAACTTGCATAGAAAATTAAATATCTAATAAAAAAAAATTAAGCGGTCCTCGCGAAAAGCTACAGAAAATACCTGGGCCAATTTTAATGCAGTTTACTAAAGTGGGTACCATCTGGGAATGATTACCTTGAGTATGTTCTCGAATTTTTTTAATATGAGGTACGAGCAATATAGACCTGTACCAATAACTTCTGAGGTTATAAGAATATTAATGTTGCTTATTTTTTATATATAGTTTCCAGACCATATACTAAACCTAAAAATAATATTTTGTGTCATCCTAGGTATTTGCTTAGGTAGAAATTTAGGTATTTCTTTTTTCAATCAGCATTCTGTAAAAAAAATATTAGAGACGAAATTCTTTGTTTCCCTGTAAAGGCAAAGTGGCTTCCGACGTACACACGCATTTTGTGTCATTTTCATCCACGGGTATAATAGCATTTAATAAATACCTAATATTGATCCTAAAACGCCTAAAAAAATATTAGAGTCGGTAAGTGAAGTGTTGTACTTTAGAGAACATTGTTATATGTTATTCAAACAAATCTGTGTCAAATTCATCCACCGCTTTTATTTAAAAACATTTTTTTTCTAATTAACACCCTGTATCTGCCACAAAAAAAAATTCATATTATTAAGTTTACGTCTACAATATTATAATACCACATTGAGACATCATTCATAATTTGGGTCATTTTGATCCACGGTTTTTTTACTATCTGGCAAAATAAAACTCAATTGAGCAAGAAGGGCGTGCGCGGGGAAGGGTACCTACGGGGGTGGGGTGCTTATTATACTTGCCGCAATATCAGCTTGCGACTGAGATCTTAATACTATCTCCTTTACCCTTGTTAAGACCAACCAAGAGTGAAAGAGATGGCATTATGAGCTGTCTCGCCACTTAGTTTTGCGATACAGTGTATTTATTTCATTCGGAGGCATAATTACATTGTCTTATGAATCTTACCGTAGTAGGTATATAAATATAATTAAAAATAAACTGTAGGCTGCACTCCTCATACTGACCAACATTTGTGACGTTCCTAATCAAAAGGTACCACTTTCTCTGACAGGTTATTTGTATAAAGATATAATCAAATTTCGTCTTTATGGTAAACGACAAAGTGGTACCTACCTTTTGATTGAGAATGTCACATCAGCGACTTAAAAATTACTTTTGTTTCGATTTTTAGTAGACTTTTTAAGTTTATTTTAACACGCAATTTATTGTGATTTTTGTTATGTTTAAGCGTGGCAAGCAACATTAATTACAATGATGATGATGTTAATTAAATACAATATTTTTTCATACTATACTGAACTGTCACCCTATACATGAGAATGAACAGCGCCCTCTTGACAATGATCATATATTACTGGTCAGGCTTTAATATGTGTCATAATTTAGTAAAGTCCCCTTTGTGGATTCTAAGTTTCCGAGTTACAGCAGTTTAGTGAAAGCGTTTTTTTTTTAAATATAAATTAAGGGTTGAATAAAGAGGAAAGAAAATTTGATTATTTTTGCGCTACGACGCACGGTTTAGGAGATACAGCCCTATAAAGTTTTTTTTCTTTTTTTCTTTTTTACATTGTGTTTTTTGTATATTACTTTGGGGCTTCATAAAGGGGAACGAAAATTTAATTATTTTTGCGCTACGACGCATGGTTTAGGAGATAAAGCCCTATAAAAAAAAAAATCTCTTTTTTTTGCGTTTTTTTTGTATAAATTAATGGTTACATAAAGGGGACCGAAAAGTTGATTATTTTTGCGCTACGACGCACGGTTTAGGAGATACAGCCCTATATAAATTTTTTTCTTTTTCTTTTTTACGTTTTTAAATCTTAATTAAGGGCTTCTTAAGGGGAACGAAAATTTGATTATTTTTCGCTACCATGCACGGTTTAGGAGATACATCCCTAAAGTTTTTTTTGTTGTTTTTTTTTCTTTTTTTTGTCATTGCGTTTTTTGTTATTACTTTGGGGTTTCATAAAAGGGAACGAAAATTTTATTATTTTTGCGCTACGACACACGGTTTAGGAGATACAGCCCTAAAATGATTTTTTTCTCTTTTTCTTTTTTGCGTTTTTAAATCTTAATTAGGGGCTTCTTAAAGGGGAACGGATATTGATTATTTTTGCGCTACGATGCTGTTGTAAATAATTAACGCGTTTAACTTGTTTAACTAACTTTATTATAATAAAAAATAAGCAAGTACATAAGACTGAATTATGTCGTGTCACGTATCGGCGTTAGCAAGGACTGACATTTGTGTACATGCATCAATGCGTAGATGCGTGTTTGCTCGACGACATTTTCAGGCGCTATGATTTGCATTCCTTCCATCATCCTCTCCTGAATGCAAACCCATTGCAGCGGTGAAGTTACTTAGCTTCAGGCGAGGTAGTCCTTTGGTAAGTGCATCAGCTATCATGCCATTGGTGCTGATGTATTCGACGTTTACTTTTCTGGCAGCAATCTTGTCCTTCACAAAATGGTATCGCACATCGATATGCTTGCTCCGAGCATGATAGGCACCAGAACCTGAAATACTAATAGCGCTCTGATTATCACAGTACAAAGTTATTGGCGTACCTGAAGATTTATGCCAGAAATCATCTTCAAGTTGTTTAAGCCAAAGCGCTTCTTGAACAGCCGAGCTCATAGCCATGTATTCTGCCTCAGTAGTTGAGAGTGCTACTGTGGCCTGTTTTTTAGAGTTCCAACTTATGGCAGCACCCTGAAAGATAAAAATATATCCTGTGCAGGATCTTCTGTCTAATGTGTCACTGGCCCAATCTGCATCACAATAGCCAGTTATGCCATTGCTGTCTTTCTTGAATGTGAGTTTCAAGTTAATTGTCCCTCTCAAATATCTAAATATTCTCTTGACCGCTGCCCAGTGCTGAGTTGTCGGACAATTATTAAATCTGCTTACAGAATTGACGGCAAAAGTTATATCCGGACGTGTACCCTGTGATAAGTACAGTAAACATCCCACAGCTTCTTGATAGGGTATGTTTCTTTGAATTTCATTTTCATTTTCAGGCTTCTTCAACTGAACGCCAGCTTCAAAAGGTGTAGGTACTGGCTTGCAATCATACATCTTGAATCTGTGCAATATCTTCTCAACATAAAGTGATTGGTCGAGGGAAATTGTATTCAGATTATCACTCTGTGTTATTTTAAAGCCAATACATTGTTGAGCTGGACCCAGATCTTTTATTTTAAATTTTTCTCCTAGTTTTTCTTTAATAAACTTAACAGTTTTTTCATTGTTGAATAGACAGAGTATGTCGTCAACATATACTGCAATAAACAATACATCATCTTCACTTTGAAGTCTATAGTATATGCAAGGATCTATGCTTGATCTCTTTAAACCAATTTCTAAGAGAGCAGCATTTAGCTTTTTATTCCACTGTCGACTCGCTTGCTTTAAACCATACAAGGCCTTGTTAAGTCGACAAACTTTGTTTTCTACTTCATAACCAGGTGGTAACGCCATGTAGATTTCTTCCTCTACATCACCCTGGAGAAATGCTGTGACCGCATCCATCTGGTGGATTTTTAAGCTGTATTTAGCTGCTAGGCCAATGAGATATCTTACCGATGCATAGCGTACCACTGGAGCGTACACTTCGTGATAATCAATGCCTTTGGTTTGTCTAAAGCCTTTAATGACGAGGCGCGCCTTGTAGCGAGCAATGTTGCCAACGTCATCCCTTTTAGTTTTAAATACCCATTTGCAGGGAATAATTTTCTTGCCCTTTGGTAAATCTACAACAGCCCATGTGTTATTTTCAATTAATGATCGATATTCATCTTCCATTGCAGTTTTCCAAAAAGCTGAATTTTCACATTGTAGGGCTTCTACATGGTCTTGAGGATCATTATCCAATAAGCTCATTGCTGATTCAGAGCTGAGACATAAATATGACTTCGATTCTACGTTATCAACGACATGATGGCGTTGGCGAGGTCTCAAATTCACACGACGCACTTCAGGACTTATTGCAGTAATGTTATCTGAAGGGACATATGTCTCATCTATATCACGTGAGTCTTCAAATACCTCGCTAAAGTCCTCATTGTTTTCAGTGTCACTTAATTCACTCTGATTTTCTTCATTATTAGGCTGTTGTATGTCTTCTTCTATTTCAAAATGTATTTCCTCGTTCTCATCCCTATTATTCTTTATTGCCCTTATTTCTTCATTTAGCTTTTCATGAGTTTCATTTTCTTCAGGCAATTTTCTTATTTTTTCAGTTTCGCATTTATCCATAGTTTTGTTTTGTCCAACTGTCTCTTCCAAAAATACTACATCACGGCTCATTATTACTTCTTTACTTCTTTTATCAACAAATCGGTAGCCTTTGGTACAGTCACTGTACCCCACAAATATTAATTCTCTAGATTTTGGATCAAACTTGTGTCGCTTCTGTTTAGGAATGTGCACCATAGCCCGGCATCCAAAAATTTTCATGTGGCTTAGGTCTGGTTTTGATCCGGTCCATAATTCTTCTGGAGTTACTTCAGGTAGAGAGCGACAAGGAGATCTGTTGATGATGTATGCGGCTGTGGCTACAGCCTCAGCCCAGTACTCCGTCTGTAATGAAGCATTAAACATCATGCATTTAGCCCGTTCTACCAGTGCGGTTCATGCGTTCGCTCAATCCGTTTTGTTCTGGTGTGTAAGGTATGCTTGTTTGATGTTTTATCCCGAAACTCTTCAAACATTGATCAAACTTATGATTTTTGTATTCTGTTCCACAATCTGTTCTAAGAGTTTTTATTTTCATATCAAGTTCATTTTCCACTCTTCTTTTAAATTCTAAAAACTTCTCTAATACCTCTGTTTTTTGTTTTAGGAAATAGACAAATACTTTTCTCGAATAACCATCTATAAATGTTAAAAAGTACCTGGCACCTCCGATAGACTGTTTCTCCATTGGGCCACAGAGGTCAGAATGAATAACTTCAAGCAGCTGTGTTGCCTGAGAACCTTCATTCTTGAACGGTTGCCTGGTCTGCTTTGCTTTTAAACATGAAGTACAATCATCTGGTTTTCCCTGTGGAGATAACTTTACACCAAGTGTATACTGTGGAATTTTCTCTAAGTCATTGTAATTAATATGACCAAGACGCTGATGCCAGACGCATTTGTCCTCTGTTGTGGCTGCCATTGCATGCCCACTTGGGCCGGTTATTAATTCATAAGTATTATTTACTTCTTTTGCTCTTGCCACAATATTTCCACTCATATTGATTATTGAACATCCATATCGATCAAACTCAACTCTGTTTCCACTTTTAATTATTTGGCTCAATGACAGTAAATTTTCGGCTAAATCAGGAATGAATAATACATTTGTTACCTGTATCTGATCAAACTGTCCTGAAATTTTACTTGGTACCCGGATGGTCAACGTTCCGCAGTCTTGGACTCTGAGTATTGTCTTGTCTGCTATCTTGACACTCTGCACAGGTGGAGTTGTTTTAGTCTCTAACCATTCCTCATGCATTGTCATGTGGTATGAACAGCCAGAATCAACTAGCCATTTGTCATCAGCAGAATTACCGGTAGTAGCTGAAAAAGCAGCAACAAAACCATTTGAAGTGCTTTTTTCTTCTTTTTTGTTATTTTTAAACCAACAATACTTTCCCAAATGCCCATAATTGTTGCAATTATAACAACGGGGGCCTTTAGATTTCCCTGAGTGACTATCCTTGCTTTTACTGAACCGATTCGGATATTTCTTTGACTTTGCATAAAAAGCGGTAGTAGTATCTGCTGTTTTTACTTCTTGTAGTAGCTTAGTCTTAATCAGATCTGCACTAATTTTTATGCCTGAGCTCTCTATACCCATAATCATTGGTTTGTACTCATCGGGCAATCCTGCCAACATTAATGTCCCGAGCCACTCATCATCGACGCTGAAACCTATATTTCTCAACTTGTGTGCTGCTGACATAATTTTATTGATATAATCTTCAATGTTTGTACTTGATTCTAAGTTGGTATTTATTAAATCTCTTAGTAGCCCAACTTTTCTTAGTAAACCTGAGTCTTCAAACGCTTTGCACAATTTGTCCCATACCTGTTTTGCTGTTGTTGCTTCTTGCACATGTACATATAACTGTGGTTCCAACGATAGTATTATTTTTGATCTCGCTTTTGTATTTTTTTTCTTGTCACTATAATCTTCTGTAGTGACACTTTCATACAAATCTTCATGTTGCAAATACGCTTCCATTGCAAACTTCCATGTCGAGAAATTATCTCTACCAGTTAATTTTTGTATTGATAATGTGTTTGTAGCCATCATTTTGTCAATTTTTTATAAATTTGAGCTGAAAAAAATCTTGTTTTTTTTTTGTACGCGGCAATTGAGGTTATGTTAATTTTACTTTAACTTTCGTTTTCACTTTTATTACACTGTACTTTTCAAAAACTATATCAGGCAGGGACGGCCCATAACCTGTTGTAAATAATTAACGCGTTTAACTTGTTTAACTAACTTTATTATAATAAAAAATAAGCAAGTACATAAGACTGAATTATGTCGTGTCACGTATCGGCGTTAGCAAGGACTGACATTTGTGTACATGCATCAATGCGTAGATGCGTGTTTGCTCGACGACATTTTCAGGCGCTATGATTTGCATTCCTTCCATCAGATGCACGGTTTAGGAGATACAGCCCTATAAAGTTTTTTTATTATTTTTTTCTTTTTTTTTTTCTTGTGTTTTTGTATATTATTTTGGGGCTTCATAAAGGGGAACGAAAATTTTATTATTTTTGCGCTACGACGCATGGTTTAGGAGATACAGCCCTATAAAGATTTTTCTTTAAATTTTGCGTTTTTTTAAATATAAATTATGGGTTGCATAAAGGGGAACGAAAATTTTATTGTTTTTGCGGTACCACGCACGATTTAGGAGATACAGCTCTATAAAGTTTTTTTTCCTGGTTTTTTTTTGTTTTTTTTTTTTTAAGTATTAATTACGGGTTTCTTAAAGGGTTTTTTTAAATTATTTTTGCGCTACGACGCATGGTTTAAGAGATACAGCCCTATAATGTTTTTTTTTTTAAATTTTGCGTTTTTTTTATATTAATTATGGGTTGCATAAAGGGGAACGAAAATTTTATTATTTTTGCGCTACGACGCATGGTTTAGGAGATACAGCCCTATAAAGATTTTTTTTAAAAATTTTGCGTTTTTTTTAAATACAAATTATGGGTTGCATAAAGGGGAAATAAAATTTTATTGTTTTTGCGGTACCACGCACGGTTTAGGAGATACAGCTCTATAAAGTTTTTTTTCCTGGTTTTTTTGTTTTTTTTTTTAAGTATTAATTACGGGTTTCTTAAAGGGTTTTTTTTTTAAATTATTTTTGCGCTACGACGCATGGTTTAAGAGATACAGCCCTATAATGATATTTTTTTTAATTTTGCGTTTTTTTTTAAATATAAATTATGGGTTGCATAAAGGGGAACGAAAATTTTATTATTTTTGCGCCACCACGCACGGTTTAGGAGATATTATTTTTTTATTTATTTATTTAAACCTTAGGGAAACAAACAGCCAAAAACAACACACATAGAAAATCAGATAACACATTCACAAGCCACACAGTTTCCACTAATGAATGATAACAGTTATGTTGCTCAGAAACTAACATTAATGATACAATTTAAACTTAATTTAACATTAATACAATTTAAAGCATGCAAAACTTAAATACCTAACTCGAATTGTTGAAGACAGCATTTAAACGTTGGCAAGTAGATGATAATGGAACTAATGGGTATTATTTTTATTGTTAGCTGTTTTTTTTATATCTATATATATATATATATATATTTTTTTTTTATTGATAATGGGAAACAAACAGCGAAAGATGACACATATAGATAATTACACTTAAATACATACATAAGCCAAAACAGTTTCCACTACTGAAATTAGATAATTATGGTTGCTCAGACAAGACTTATATAGCTATAATAGCTCTATAAAGTTTTTTTCCTGGTTTTTTTTTTAGTTTTAATTAAGGGTTTCTTAAGGGGAACGAAAATTTGATTATTTTTGTGCTACGATGCACGGTTTAGGAGATGCAGCCCTATAAAGATTTTTTTGTTGTTTTTTTTTTCATTGAGTTTTTTGTATATTACTTTGGGGTTCCGTAAAGGGGAACGAAAATTTTGTTATTTTTGCGCTACCACGCACGGTTTAGGAGATATAGCTCTATAAAGATTTTTTCCTGTTTTTTTTGTTTTTTTTTTTAAGTATTAATTAAGGGTTTCTTAAAGGGGAACGAAACATTGATTATTTTTGCGCTACGATGCACGATTTAGGAGATGCAGCCCTATAAAGATTTTTTTGTTTTCTTTTTTTTCATTGTGTTTTTAGTATATTACTTTGGGGCTTCATAAAGGGGAACGAAATTTTTATTATTTTTGCGCTACGACGCATGGTTTAGGAGATACAGTCCTATATTTTTTTTTACAATGCATGTGCTCGAAAAGTGCGTTTCCTACGGAGCCATATCGTGCGGAAAGTACTGCTTTTCCGCACTAGTGCTTTTTGTATTCAATTTTTTTTTACAGTACATATGGTGCTACTTTCTCGCACTAGTGCGGAAAAGAGCACTTACCGTGCATATGACGAAAGTTTAAAGGGCCATATGTACTGTAAAACGTACGATACACGTGCGAATAGGTAATTCGCAACTCGTGTCGATTTAAAACACTCCTTTTAATAATTAAACTTATTTGCCATGATATGTTTTTTTATTTACTCGCACAATGCATAGTAAAACATTGTATGATACACGTGCGTAAAGATGATTTCCGCACTTGTTGCATAAATAGCATTTTTTTTATCAAAGAATGAAAGAAAGTCACGGTATTAATAACCAAATTTTACTTTAGTGGTACCTTTTCCCTATCACTGTTCCAAATGTATGTGGCGTTCACGTAAACGCGATATTTTTAAGATTTCCCTGCGCAATGTTGCCAGCTCGCTCGCAAATCAAACATGTACTTACAGTTCTTTTGCATAATGGTGACATTGTACAATATCTATAAGTTTTAAATAGGTAAAAGATAATTCGACGCATTCTTTGCTTGCTTGTTGCTTGTTGTTGTGTTGTTTGCGTAACTTCTTTGAATAAGTTGCGTTAATTTGGCGCACAGGCGAAGTAAACATGCGTTGCGTACGGCAAGGTCACGCCGCGGCCCCACCCTGCACGGCCTCCGTTGCCCATTCAGACCGCCCGCTAGCTTCGTTTGAACGCAAATAATATTTTTGTAATATTTGTTTATGCAGTGGATGCAAGTGACACAAATTCATACATCTTATTTATCCCGCATTTCAAATTAATAAGATGTAAACTCTAATATCTTTAATATTCTTTTGTAACGGTGACAGCCTGTTACAACGAAATCATCAAATATCTTATGAAGCTATGCCTTAATAAGACACAAAATCATTTAATGGACCTATTTAAACGATCAAATTCGACCTAAGTAATTTTTTTTAACTCTAATTTTTTTTTGTGTCATTTAGAATATTATGACATAGTATCAGATTGCAGTGGACGTAATTGACACAAACTATGTTTTCACACTAAAAACTCTATCCTAAATGCAACACAGTTACATGTTTTCTCTCGAATATTTTTTTCTCCAAGATAATTCAAAATAAAAAATAATTACCACAAAATAACAAATTACTAGAAAAGCAAATTATATATATGACACAAAACAAAATGTAAGATTTACATCTTAACAAAGTATTCATAAGCGAAAACAGAATTGACTTTAATATTTTTATAACCTAGGGGTCAAAATATAGCCAGCGGTACAGGTCTAATAGCTGTCACAAATATGTGACAAGTTGAAAGTCGTCAAAGAGATATATGATTGGATTGTCCAGCGTCAACCACAAAACTATATAAGTACCTACTACTAAATAGAAAAAATCGGAAAAGTGCGACTCGGATTCGCCCATCGATGGTTCCGTACTTTTTAGTATTTGTTATAGCGGCAACAGAAATACATCATCTGTAAAAATTTCATATGTCTAGCTATCACGGTTCATGAGATACAGCCTGTTGACGCGAGTGTGGAGTCTAGTTCGCTAATCAGCGAAATCGACTGCACACTAGCGTTCGCGGCTTCGCGCCGCGCGCGTAGTCTGGAGCGGGCTTAAGATCTGGCCACAGCAGACATAACGATAGGTCATAATGAGAAACGGTTTTAGGTACAGTTTAATGCCGTCTTGAGTTCCTTTGCATATTCATACTAATACTAATATTAATATTATGAAAACCACGGTTAGACGGAGGACGGTTAGGTCTAGACGGAGCTGGTCTGACAGGATGCCCTTTTTAGTTGGCGGTGAAAGGATTCAATAAGGAAATGAAAAACGGCCGGGCCTGGCCGATGACAAGAGGGCATATACATAGACTACCTCATATAGAATTCGCACACGTCAAGCTCAAGTTATATTACAGTAACAATAAACGATCATCAACAATTAAAAAATAAAATAAAAATTATCTAAAAAAAAACAGACGCAAAGGCCGTCTTATTACTAAAGTACGACGCCCCGAGCCGTACTACTCAACCTTTATTGCGCACCATGTATCCTAAGTACATTATTATATTTATATCATAACAAGTATAACAACTTATGTTTATTTGGTCAATTTGGTGATCTTGTTATCTTTTATTTTGTCGTAAACGTAAATTAACTATGTGAGTACTTATGCCTGATGGGCGCAATTACTGGTGTGCCGTCGGAAAGTTTCGAAAATTGCGAAATTTCCACATGAAAAAATTTCAGCAACTTCGCTTATTTTTGTATCGGAAGCGTAGTTTTTTATTTCCAAAATCAAAGTTTCCTTTGTTTCCCGGGAAAATTTCCTGAACTTTTCCAATTTTTTGGCATCTTTCCTCAACTTGCACTGCTTGCACACCTGTAGGCATAATACCTGGTTTGTGCACCATCTCGTGGGCAATGCATCTGCGCAAGGAAACTACCTGGCTATTTCTTAGTTCTCTGGAGAGTTGGAGCTCGTATCGACATTCGAATTACTCAATTTTACAAGAAAAGTGTAAAGTAAATTCAAGAGTAGTCGTTTTGACGAATGACGTACCTACTCTAAAGAACGTTCTGACAAACAAGGGCCTAACCTAACCCGAGTAATATAGCAAACAAGTGTATCTATTAATAAGGCTTAACCAGATGGCCGAGACTCTCCTTGCGGTTTCTTGGTAAGCCAGGGACTTGTATTCCAGTGGCTTGCCAAATACTGCAGTTTTCGGAATACTGGTTCACCGAAGAAATGACCTTATAATTATGAACTCCACTTTATGTACAATTTACGAACACCTCGCATAGTATATATTGAATGGAATTAATTGATTCGCTGTGACTTGCCCACTGTGGCCAGTATGAGGTTTGGCGTAAAGGGCTGGCATCCAGGGCATTAAAAAAACAAAAATTTGACACAATTCTAGGGATTGACAGGGCAAGCTATGCTGGCGCCATCTGCTAAACACTTCGACCGGCCAACCCCATTGCCCGTCTTGGCTACTATTCGCACAGACCTATAGTTATGTCTGCTGTGGCCAGACCAGATCTTAAGCGCGCTCCAGACTACGCGGCGCGAAGCCGCGAACGCCAGTGTGGAGTATCATGAAGTGATCAATTCTATAATGATCAAACTAATGACCTGGCCCCGACATCTCTAATGGCAGATTAAAATAGTTAATAAGCAATAATAAGAACTTGACTCATTATTTTAGCGTTAATATAGTCTGGCAAAACGAATTTATCAATAGAAAAAATGTGGCGAAATTGAAGTTACAAATTTTGAGCTTTACATTCACACCTTTTCTATTGACCAATTGGATTGCCAATTTGCCAGACATTGCTCCCACGCCGATTAGGTACCTACTTTAACATCTGTTACTTTTTAAGGTTCCATACCCAAGGGTAAAAAACCAAATGCGAGACGGACTCGCCCACCGAGGGTTCCGTACTCTTTAGTATTTGTTGTTATAGCAGCAACAGAAACACATCATCTGTGAAAATTTCAACTGTCTAGCTATCACGGTTCATGAGATACAGCCTGGTGACAGACAGACAGACGGACAGCGGAGTCTTAGTAATAGGGTCCCGTTTTTACCCTTTGGGTACGGAACCCTAAAAACGGGACCCTATTACTAAGACTCCACTGTCCGTATCTCATCTCATGAACCGTGATAGCTAGACATATGAAATTTTCACAGATGATGTGTTGCCGCTATAACAAATACTAAAAAGTACGGAACCATCGGTGGGCGAATCCGAGTCGCACTTTTTCGATTTTTTCTATTTAGCTAGGTACTTATATCTATAGTTTTGTGGTTGACGCTGGACAATCCAATCATATATCTCTTTGACGACTTTCAACTTGTCACAAATAGCTCGTACCTCATATCAAAAAATTCGAGGACATACGCAAGGTAATAATTCCCAGATGGTACCCACTTTAGTAAACTGCATTAAAATTGGCCCAGGTACTTTCTGTAGCTTTTCGCGAGGACCGCTTAATTTTTTTGTATTAGATATTTAATTTTCTATGCAAGTTTTTCCGCTTGATGGAAATGACACATTTCAAATTTAATTAGGTATAATTTGATGAGCAGATTGCTTTGCTTAATTTTTTCTCCAAATTACCTCATAATTGTGAAACGATTTACCGTTGCTAATGGGAAACGACCAATATGCGAAGTACATAGCTACTAGATATTTGCAACGAAAGGCAGTGAACAATTAACCCAATTTGACACGTAATCCCTCCTTCATAAGTAATTTTTTTTTCACTGAAAAAAAAAATGTTTTTAATATTCAGTTTGAGCTCTTTCAAATGATATCCCATTCGACATAGCAACTAGACTTTGAAATTTTGCCCCCTATTTATATTGGGCATTTTCCATAATGAATAAAAGATATATTAAAAAATTACACTTTCAATGTGTTTGGGTTAGCGTTCTTCATGACTATTCCAAATTTCAAATCGATAGCTTAAGTAGTTTTCGAGATTTTAGCAATGTGACAGACAGACGGACGGACAGTCGCACCATAAGGGTTCCTTTTGTACCTTTTCGGTACGGAACCCTAAAAAGGAATGAAAGATGACATGGAAATGATGACGATGACATGGATGGGTAAGTTGAGGTCGATGTAAACAATTATGCCTCACTTATCACTGACTTTTACTAAATGCATATGTCGCTTAACTTCAAACTCGGGTAAATCTATCTGTCAGATTATGCGATTTTGGTATTAAGAAAAGGTAATAGGGTAGATAGCACAATCAGATTAAGACTAACTGCGAAATCTCTAGAACAGTCTTGAAATTTGGTATATATATATATATATATAAATTAAAGGCCCCTTTTTCATGTCCAAACCATTTGACATTTGGGGACCTCGAGGAATCGCAGCCATCTTGAAAAATGTGTACCATCCTGGCGAAATTCGCGTTTTACTCTAAATCTACGTTCTCTATGAGAATATGGTGTAAGGCAACATTAAAGTCTATTAAATTCTACACAATAAAGCCCTAGATATCTTTGCGGAAAAAATACATCTTGTTATAGAAAATACTTGCTGAATCCAGATTTAGCGCTTATGTCCTTTCAGGGGATATTCTCTTAATAGGAAACTTGGAGGAATATGAATTCCACTTTTGTTTATACATTTGTTAATATCAACATTTTACTCGACTGCGACTTACACAGAAAGTAGGGTTATGGGTTTATGTACTGATGATTCAGTACACCCTGTAGCTTAGGATACTGGACGGATTTTTTAAAATGACGTATCGGTAGATTCCTCTTGCCATTCACAACCTGTGTACACTCATTTAAAGAAAAATCAATACAGCCGCCTTAAGAGGACGCCGAAAATTAAATCATATTTTCCCCTCACTAGCTCGGAAAGTTGTCTTTTAACCTTCAAAACAAACGGGGAAAAACGCGTTTTATCCACTAGTGGGGAAAGTAATTTGACCTTAGATGGAGCGTGTTTAAGTAGCTTGACAGATAACAAAATAACGTAAAACGCTCATGATAATGGTTCGTTCGATATTAATTATCATTAAATAAATGGTTTGAGAATCTAATAAAAAATATCAAATTTAGCTTTATTTAATGATTTTAAGTCATAAACCTTTAAATTCCATAAGAAACGTTTGTTTTTTTTATAATGATGTTAAATATAATTCTGAACGCACAAGTTGAGTCGATGCAATTTCAAAACGCATCGTTGACATTTCATACGTCAGAAATGTCAACATTGTCAACAAATTTTTTACTTAAAAACTTTTCTCACCGACTCCGTAAAAATACACAACTTCCAGAGTTTTCTGTTATATTGTAAAAAAATGAGTGATTCCAGTGATGAAGATGATACATTTGCACCCGTGTGTAACACAAAACTTTTCCCCTCACTATAGCGACGAAAGTGCAACATCCTCAGGCGTTAGATCATCTTCATCAACTGGAATCACTCATTTTTTTACGATATTATAACAAAAAACTCTGGAAATTCTATACTTTTACGTGAGAAGTTATTAAGTAAAATTTTTGTTGACAATGTTGACATTTCTGAAGGATGAAATGTCAATGATGCGTTTTGAAATTGCATCGACTTAACTTGTGCGTTCAGAATTATATTTAACATAATTAATAAAAAACAAACGTTTATTATGGAATTTTAAGGTTTATGACTTAAAATCATTAAATAAGGCTAAATCTGGTAGTTTTTATTAGATTCTCAAACCATTTATTTAATGATAATTAATATCGAACGAACCATTATTATGAGAGTTTTACGTTTTGTTATCTGTCCAGCTACTTAAACACGCTCCATCCAAGTTCAAATTACTTTCCCCACTAGTGGATAAAATGCGTTTTTCCCCGCTTGTTTTAAAGGATAAAAGACGGCTTTCCGAGCTAGTGAGGGGAAAACTATTTTTCTTCTGGCGCCTAAACTATTTAACGGATTTCAATAAAATAGACATCAGTAGATCCATAATTGCTACACGAGTGTTATGCAATACAAATTTTCTAAAAGTAACGAAGAAAAAATGTTTAGGGCTAAATAATGTGATTGCAAAAACAGATTTTAGGTCTTAAATGGGGTTTGACAATAGTGACAGTAATCAAATTTGACACCTAGTTTATTAATTCGTGTTTGACACCTACAATTTCCGGGATCCCTGTTTGCGTGTCTTAAAATTTGAGATTCGGGGACCACGGGGAGCAGACGGAATATGAAAAAATATACGTCTTCTTTGTTTTTTCTCTGTAGCTATGGATTTTATATGATTATTGTGTGTAGCAAAGTGAAAGCTTATTAAATTCCACACAAAACAGGTCTACGACAATATGTCCTTAAATCGAAGCCATCTCAAAGAAATATGGCTCAGAAGTCAAAAAGTTGTGCTAATTCATCTCCTACTGACGTTTTGTTCAAACGATTCCTCGATGTCCCTAAATGTCAAATGGTGTGGACATGAAAAAGGGGCCTTTAATTTATATACATACCAAATTTCTGGACTGTTCTAGAGATTTCGCAGTTAGTCTTAATCCGATTTTGCTAAGATATTTGCTGAGAGGGTCGAATGGATTTACCAGAGTTTGAAGTTAAGCGACCCATATGTATCAGAATTAATATAGGTAGACATTCGGCGACGCCCATTAGATTGAACATGTGTTATTTAAAGTTCGGAGGACATGGGATCATACCAATAAGTTTCATGGGACTTATGTACGTAAAATCAACTAAGTTATTCGCTCCATCCCAATTTCGGGCAGTTCAACATTACATAATTAACACCACAGCCCTAATAGCACTGCTACTTACTTTGTATGTACGTAATACTGTGTTCCTGGTGCACAAAAAATACCTAGTACCTATGCCAATTTATGGTATAACACCGACCGAACGTCTGACAAGTTTAAACTATAATAGATAGTCTACTGTTACGTAGTATATAATAAGACTTGTTCACTTACGGATGAATCGGTGAGTATTGTGAGTAGGTCGGGGCCTCTGACGAATGTTCGCATCCCTTGCCGCAGGTTGCTCTCCACAAGCAGCGAACATTCGGAATCCAATGCAAACTCGCTCTTGTACTTCTCTTCTGGCAGACTCTGGCAATAATAAAAAATACAAATACCTACAGTAGATATTACACGATTTACACCGCCAAAATAAAATCTAAATATAGCGTGTCAAACCAAGTTCGGGAAAAATAAACTGACGACGAAAAGACACATGAACTATGCGAAGCCATTTTTATACCTCCTTTATAACTCCAAATTTTTCGTTTGTGTTTATGCTTAATAGTAAGCTTATACTCGTACCTACGTGAATGAAAAATTCAGTTGTGCTGGATTAAGAAATGTTGATGTCCTAGGAGGTTAAAGCGCTGGTGGCCTAGCGGTATGAGCGTTGCAGCTTCCAATCCGGAGGTCGCGGTTCGAGAACCCCGGCTCGTACCAATGAGTTTTTCGGAACTAATACATAATTTTTAAGAAAAAAAACCGACTTCAATGGGGGATGCCGTTGAAAGATTACTTATTGTTGATGGTGCACTCTTAGATTCCAGACAATGAAATGAAAAAAACCGCATCTATTGCCTAATTGTAAAACCACTCACTTTTCTATTAGCATTTTGTTTCTGCAAGGGTCGCAGTTCTAAGTTATAACCTAACCCACTTTTCTGATAGCATTTCGTTTTTGTAAGGGTCACAGTTCTAACCTAACCCACTTTTCTGATAGCAGTTCGGTTCTGTGAGGATCGCAGTTCAAATGCAACCACCCACCTAACCCACTTTTCTAGTAGCATTTCCGGGTCCGGGTCTGGATTCGGATCCGGGTCCGGGTCTTAGTCCGGGTCCAGTTTCAGGTTCAGGTCTAAGACCATGTCCAGATCCGAGTCTGGGTCCGTGTCCGGCTGTCCGGCTCCATGTTTGGGTCTGGGTCCATAACGAAGAGAACAAATCGCCAAACGTGAACTATGTGTCGTTGAAGAGTTCCATTCTGATCATCATCAGCAGTTCCACTTCATCAAATGTCACTTTTTTAAATGTACATGCTGGATTTGTTGATGAAAATACAAAAATCACTATATGTATGCCTTTCACATTTGAGGAGTTCCCTCGGTTCCTCATGGATCCCATCATCAGAACTCGAGCTTGACAAAAATGTGTCTTGAAAACCTAACTTGCTTAACAAACATAACGAAGAGGACAAATCGCCAAACGTGAACTATGCGTCATTGAAGAGTTCCGTTCTGATCATCATCAGCAGTTCCACTTCTACCAGCACTAAAATCAGTATGCCTTTAACATTTAAGGAGTTTCCTCGATTCCTCATAGATCCCATCATCAGAACTGCGTTTTGACAATTTTTTTAACGCGCGCCAGTCGTAACCTAAATGAGTTGTCTAAAGAATTTGATGTGGATATATTCAACTGTAGAATTCCTAGCGTGAGACGTAATTTAGTGCAGAGATATTTTGAGTCTTTTGAGTGAGCTTGTTGTCGCCTTCTTGAATGCCTATAATAATAGGCACTTATGTATTCTCTTTTTTTTTTCTTGCCTCTTAGTCTTCATTGCTAAGTTAATTTGTATTTTAGTTACTCCCTTATTAGTTATCGTTTGTATACGCTCTGTTCACATATGTGGCTGCGATAGTGCGCAACCTTAGTTATAGTACCTATTAGTTTAGTATCATGTCACTCCCTGTGAGTTCCTATAATTGGCTTCCTGTATCAACTATAATTTTTATGTTAATGTCACAGCTGTTGGATCTCCAAATATATAAAAAAAAACAACTGAATTGAGAACCTCCTCCTTTTGAAATCTTGAAGTCGGTTAAAAATATCATTTGATATTTACTAGTCGCTTTTCGGTGAAGGAAAACATCGTGAGGAAACCGGACTAATCCCAATAAGGTCTAGTTTATCCTCTGTGTTGGAAGGTTAGATAATATGGCAGTCGCTTTCGTAAAAACTAGTGCCAATGCCAATTCTCGGGATTAGTTGCCAAGCGGACAGGCTCCCATGAGCCGTGGCAAAAGCCGGGACAACGCGAGGAAGATGATGATGTCCTAGGCATTTCTATGATGTGGTGCCGAAGCTCATCCAAATAAGATTTTTGTTGCTTCCCTAAAAGTGGTGCCTTGAGCATCTAAGCAACACCTTCATTTGCTTATTGATTAATACACCGCTTCCATCATCTTTCTTCATCATCTTCCGTCCAGAACGGGAAAGCGTGTCATTAGTTCGTCATTAGCGAATGCATGCGTTAGTCTTACAATGTTTTTTTGCAAAGATGCGTATTGCATACGCTCGCTAGATCTCGACGCACTTTATTTGTTTCACTACCATGTCATCTCCACCACCGCCGTTACATACCATTATGATCTCATTAAGAATGCCGTTGATGATAATGCGTCCAGAAAGCAGCACATGGAGCGTGGAAGGCTGTGGGATTGGTTCGTTTGACGTGCGCTTTTCGTATTCGCTGTTGCGCACTCTGAAAACATTTCATAAAACTTCTAATAAATACATACATATATAGGAGTCGCAGAAATATTAAGAGTGATAAGATTAACATAACGTAAATATGAAAATGTTGTCATAGAGTAACTACGAGCTACGCCATCATCGGCATCACACCGTTGGACACCAAGGTGGGACAGCAATAGTGACTTTGAATTTTCTCCAAAGAGCGCCAATGATTGGTACTTTTCAGGGTGTAATTTGGCATTCATATAAACGTGACTTGACTAGAAGAGACATAGGTAATAATTTATAAAAATGTATATGGTAGGTAAATGCTTATAGAATAATTTATACCTAGGTACCTACAGTCTTCTTTGTTTGTAAATTTGGGGCCCAAATAAAGTACGAGTATGCTGTCTCGGTACCCCGGTAGCAGTTGTTCAACGTTTACAGCCACCTCAGTGCATATTTTGGAATATTGCAATGTGTTGTGTAAGGCAGTCTTGTATATTGGATACAAATCCGCAAGGCGTTCCGGTATGCGAGCGGGACATCGTTATATACCTAGTCGGCTCATAAGTTCTGTCATATACATAGTATCAAATAAAATCAAAAGTTTAAGTTTATTCCGTATAATTTGTACAGCGTTTGAAAGCTTATAAACTAGAGAATCTAAATGTATAACATTTATTCAAAATGACCGCCATAATTATCTACACAGGCTTGAAGTCTTCGTGGCCAGTCGTCAATGGATTAACGCACCACTTTCATGTCGATATTGGCCACTGCCGTAGCAAGAGATTTTTTTCAGCGAGTCTAGATTTGCATGAGGTTTTGAGCACACCTTTTCCTCTAAATACTGCCATATTTTATAGTCTAAAGGAGTCTAAGATCTGGGCTAGAGGAGGGCCAATCTTCATGCCGTATAAAGTCGATTTTATTGGAGGCGAGCCAGGCTTGTGTAGACTTTGCCTTATGGGCTGGAGCAGAGTCCTGCTGGAAAACCCAATGCTGGTTTAGAAACATCGTATGGGATAGTGGTTTTACAATATTAGTCAGCACCGTGTATTGGTACACTTTGGCACTAGTTTTTACTCCTTTCTCACAAAAATGCATACTAGTGACGCCCGCATAAGAAACTCCCAGCCAAACCATCACAGATGAAGGGTGATGACCTCTTTGAATACGGGGAATGCTATTAGACGCTTCTTTACTATTGCGAGCGTACACTCTATCATTTTGTTTATTACAGTTTTCTTCTATGTCAAAAATTTTCTCGTCCGAAAACAGTATACAACGGTGCTTATTTTTAGCGTACTTCTTCAATAAAGCTTTAGATCTTTTAAGCCTTAAAGCTTTAAGCCGACCATTGAGCAGATGGCCAGTTTTTCGTTTATAAGCACGAAGTCTCAGGTCTTGATTAAGCACTCTTTTCACCGTGTTTTTGCTCAAACCCATCTGGAGGGCCATAACTTTTTGTTTCCTAGCGGGATTTCTGGCAATGCGTGCCCTAATTGCTTGTACAACCGCTGGAGTCCTAGCTGTACGCGGACGACCGCTTCTTTTCTTGTCATTTAAACTAGAGACCTCACTGTATCTTTCTATGGTACGATACACAAATCTTAGAGAGAATTTTAAATTTTCAAGTAGCTTAAAAATTTTAGTCGGCGAGTGACCACAACGATATAGTGCAATTATTGCGGTACGGCTATCTTTAAGCGTCCACTCCATGTTGAAGAAAACAGAAAATTGCAAAATTATACTACTCAAATATTTAATAAAGATTCGAAATTCAAATGCAGAACGGTTTTTGTTTTAGGAGTTCCAAATTTAAATTTTAAAGGCCAGTGACAGAACTTATGAGCCGACTTACGTACATGGCGCTGTCTCGCTCATACACCGAAGCGACGTGCAGATCCGCATTAGTGTGATAAACGTGTAAAGCGCTTACAATCTAAAATTGCGAGGGTAAAACAAAACCATCATCTTTTTTTGTTACGACCTTGAAGATCGCTCACGCTGACTGGACTGGTGCATGCGAAAATTCGAAGTGAGTTCTGCGTGAGAC
Organism: Cydia strobilella; assembly: GCF_947568885.1. Lineage (NCBI taxonomy): Eukaryota > Metazoa > Arthropoda > Insecta > Lepidoptera > Tortricidae > Cydia > Cydia strobilella. The sequence continues at coordinate 8,085,800 of NC_086053.1, forward strand.
GCGTCTCAATCACCAAGTCGATCGTCAAGGTCGTATCAAAACCATAACAATTTCTTCATGTAGTCGAATCGAAGTGGAGGTCGATTCACCTCCATGTGGCTGTAAACCGAATTAGGTACTTACGCTTTGCGTAGAATTTGTCTGGCAGCTAATGCGTTCTTGTCATGGCATGTGGTCAGAATCAAATATGGACGTCGTCCTCGTAGCTTCAGCATCAAAGCACTTATGAGATTCATGCTGCAGACACGCACCTTGCCGTCTGATATGAATGCCTCTTCGCGACCTGCAATTATGTTTGTTAATAATTTTTTTAAACAATGAAAACTGTCCAGAAATAGGAACCCCGCATAACGCGGCTCCGTCGACTCAGGGAACGAGACTTGTAAAGATATTTTTCCCCTCACTAGCTCGGAAAGCCGTCTATTATCCTTTAAAACAAGCGGGGAAAAACGCATTTTATCCACTAGTGGGGAAAGTAATTTGACCTTGGATGGAGCGTGTTTAAGTAGCTTGACAGATAACAAAACGTAAAACGCTCATGATAATGGTTCGTTCGATATTAATTATCATTAAATAAATGGTTTGAGAATCTAATAAAAAATACCAAATTTAGCTTTATTTAATAATTTTAAGTCATAAACCTTAAAATTCCATAGGAAACGTTAGATTTTTTGTAATGATGTTAAATATAATTCTGAACGCACAAGTTGAGTCGATGCAATTTCAAAACGCATCGTTGACATTTCTGAACGTCAGAACAGAAATGTCAACATTGTCAACAAAATTTTTACTGTTCTTCTCACCGACTCACGTAAAAATCGAATTTCTAGTGTTTTCTGTTATAATATCGTAAAAAAAATAGTGATTCCAGTGATGAAGATGCGGGCGTTAGCTGTGGATGTTGCACTTTCCTCGCTATAGTGAGGGGAAAAGTTTTGTGTTACACACGGGTGCAAATGTATTTTACTTCTCGTGTGTTGAAACACTCGCTACGCTCAGGATTCTATTTTAGAACCACTCGCTTCGCTCGTTGTTCAACTATAGAATCCTTTCGCTTGCTCATGTTTCAATTCCACACTCGCGGGTAAAATACAACTTTGCACCCTTGTATAACAAATAACTATTACGATATGCCTAGGAATTTTACGATCTCCGTCTTAAGATCGGCCGCCGACATATGTATAGACCTCCTAAGATATGATATGGCACGTCAAAATAAAACGTTTAAATAGAAATATCAAAAGCAGTGAAAATATGTTAAGGATTTTAGAGCTAGTTCGTTTCATCGGGACTAGAGAGCATTTAATACTTATGGTGATAACCACATGACTGCACAGCCATATAATTTATGTGAGTATAAATTTATTGCACAAAATAAATAGGTATATGCATGAATTATTTCGAAGATGTCAATTGTTTTTGTTGTGACACGTAAAATTTAGTCATCTTTTGCTTGTTCGAGTATCAATATTATTATTACGAGATGTTAAACAACTACTTTGCCCCATCGTTAAACAAACAACTACCTATTAATATACATTTGGATAGTAAACAAATAAATGTTACGCTTTTCCTTCTTAACAGTAATTTTTCTTTTGTTATTTATTACTTTTCTCGTTTTTAATGTTTTTACAAAAATGTTAAGATAGTTATGGCTTTCCACATGTTTACATTAATCTGGGTTGTTGAATGTATTTGTTGAACAAACATAAAGAAATATTTTTCATCCATGTTACAAAAATGTTTGTCACAAAACCAAGGTTTACGAGTATTAAATGGAATACGTTCTGTGTTGATAAATATCCAATTTTCAACGGGTACCTAGATATCAATCATGGCACCGCAGTTGAAGCCAAGAAAATACCGTGTCACCAATTATAATTGAACATTTACTTAGCATATCTTCTAAAACGAGTGAAAACTACTAAATTCTAATATTTGAAATTTTAGCAGGAGAATTTAATATTAGGAGCACGAGCGCCGTAGCGTTATGCGATCACATAACAAGCTCAACGTCTACGGATGACTTTCACTAAGTAAATGGAAGGAAAATGCTGCTACGGCCGTAATGTGGCGTAAAGTAGGTAGTAGTTAAATTTTTAAGTGAGGAAATACAATACGATACCTTGGATAAAAACACATTGTTAATTCCATTTAGAACTTTTTTTCGCGTCAAATGGTTGACTAGTACTCGTATTTTGATTTTAAATTAAAGTTTAAATTCGTGTAAATAATAACATAATAAAACATCTGAGCGTTGTTTTTAGATATTTCACATGGTGCAAATGCAGTCCTCGCCTTCCTTGTACCTCACTGGTTTAAAACACCTGCTTTAAAGTAAAAATGTATTACTAACTCAGTCCGTACGATTCGCCGTCCATCTCACTGTAGGTAAGGAACTCGCCCGCGAGCAACATGTCATCGAACTTTTGCCGAGAAACTTCTATGTAGTCGCCCTGGTAAAGTAAATTTAAAAATGCTTAACAAAACTTAAGACCATTTCAGCAGTTTGGCATAATCTTGGCAAGACAAAATATGAAACAGGATAAATAAAGCGTTGATTAACTCCGAGAATGCCGTGTTGGCAAACTGTTTTAGCAGGATTATCCAGACTACGGTTGAACGTAAGGATTCCAACATCTGGGAGGCTTTTATATACCACATAAAACTTAACTAAAACGCGTTTCAATGTTCGAATTGGTTCGAATAAGATGTTAGGAGTTTTATGAGAAACATTTTAAAGCTTAAAATTTAACTATTTCGGTTTTATTGTCTAAGTAAGAGCTCTTTATTAGCATTTCATTTTATTCACTGAAACGCTCAAAGCGCGCAAGGGAGAAATTTCGGGGAATTGTGTTTATTGTTCAACAGGGCCCGTATGCGGGTTGCGGGACATTTTCCATAAACGCATGCCATTATGAATTTGCACTAGTCGTTATATCGCCTGCTGGGGAGTCTCCGCATCGACCGAGTTATCGACCAATGAAACGGAGCCTTACCCTTTAGGCATGAAAAGGCGCGTTTTTGGAAATGACAATCAATAGGGGATATTATGCAAAACTCTGCATAGGGGGCGCTACTAGCACATATTGAGGGCCTACCGCGAAACAAGAAAATCGAAATTTCGTCTGTCTCTCTATCACTCTTGCATAATCGAGTGAATCTTGCATAACGACATTTCGATTTTCGCGTTAGGTAAGCCTCTGTAAACAAACATTAACTTCATAGTGAAAACTTGTCAAAAAACTATTTAAGGCGTAGTATGTATAAGTATACTCTATGGTTTACAATTTTTGCTAGTGCTGCTTTCGGGCAGCAGAACATTACAGTAATACCCCCCCTATTATATAAATACCGGGGTATGGAAACCAGCTGTTGTGTGCTGGCGGCCAAGTTTTATCTTCGAGTCGCATTCGGCAGCAAGTCGGCGCGCCAGAGAGCCTGCAACATTTACGGTGTACCTATCATACCAATATTGCAACAAGTTTATGCTCCGTGAATGGGTTATTTTATAGTAGACGTAAACCGGGTTTCATAGCATGCAGCGAGGAAAACTTTATATGACGCCTGTTACTTAGTTACGCTGGGCATTTTCCGCAAATCCACAACCATTGCGCCTATTTTGCTAGAACACGAGGTAGTACTACTCTAGTCACCCTAATCCCTCCACGAACCTAGCAGTGTCTTCAGGTTGCTAACTGCCTCCTTTAGTGTGCACGGAGTCCCCTAGGTATTGGTTCCTGTATACTTCTACCTGTTTACAGTCTAGGAGAATATGTTTTGTCATAATGTAATGATTGTCATATTATCATTAGTCATGATTCTGAAACCGTTAACTTTTCAGGATTTTCCTCAGGATTTCCTATAGATAGGTTTGGTTAGGTTAGGTTTGTTTTGTGGCAATCTTTAAAAGTTACGTGTTTCTGAGAAAAAACAAATTATGACTAACGAAAATGTGGACAAACAATACATTATGACTTAAAACTATATGGGAAACAATAGAGACCCGTTTTGCTGTTTCCTCTTCCATACACGCTCTGCACATGGGGCTGTCTGTTTTACCCATATTGTAGGTGTTTGTTTAGTGTGTTAATGTCGTGTAATTAATCCTACTATTTTGCGTAGTTGGTGTCTGGGTGTTTTCAGTAGTATTTTGGTGCCTTTATTATGACGCCTGTTACTTAGTGTATATAAATACAAATCTAGTTTGATTTATTTTCCTGTTTAGTCTTCAAAGAATTCTCCAACCAGAAATGTCACTGTTCACAGCTGACAGATAATAGTACATTATGATACAAGTGTGCTAAGTTGGTCACTTCACACGAGGCGATATTGTGCGCGCGAGCTGTAAGCGAGCGCGCAATAAGAAAGCCGATGTGTGTAAAGACCAATGCATACGCGTTTCATACGACGTTTTTCAACACACTTACGAGAAAAAAAAGATAGTCATATTAATCAAATTTTAATAGTTAAAACAGTTAGTATTGTGTGTTGCATCTGTCATACTGCCGGCCGCCCCTCGCCCTGGCCGCGGGCGGCGAGCCGAGCGGGCCGGCCGGGCCGCGCACCGCGCAGGCGGTCGGGCGCGCCGGTGCCCGCCAGTCCGACCAATTAAAGAAGGCTCTCTTTCCATGCATATTATTAGCAATCAGTTACCTTCTTAACTCAGTCGGATAATATAATGAAAAAGCACGAGTGGAATAATACACTGAAAGAGCACGCGTGTTTAATATCTAGGATTATGAGCCAATAATCGATGGAATAAAAACGTCGTTTTGAGCAAGTGTGTTGAAAAATCTATTACAAATTGATAACAAGAAATTACTATTCTATATGAATAGGCCTCTGGGTCGTAGTTTTACGATTTAAAGTTAACCTTAAGAGAGGGCGTTAAGCTAGGAAATTAGAAGGAAACAAAAGATATAGCGCGCCGCACGAAACTATCGACGAAAGATTTGGCCACCGCGCGGGTTTACGTTTTACGACTATTTCTTGACTCGACTCGACTATATCTCCTATATCTCTGTAAATAAAATTTTGTTTAAAATTTTGCTTGTCAGGTCCCTCGGCTATATCACTATCTATTTTATACTAAATTTATACTGCTACGCTATGCAGGGTATCATACACAATTAAAAATAAATGAAAATTATAGACATGTTTTTGTGTTTTTTTATCGAGCCTACTTTAGCATTTTAAGGTTTTGCTAGGGCAGACTTCAGCCCTTGCCAATATAGTCTAGTTTCCGTGTGATTTTTTCATGGCATTTTTCCTTGATTAAAACGTATAAAAATTCTATATATTTAATAACTACAATTTTGCATTAGCCGCCTCTTAACGATATGATTTACATTATTAAGATATTCGACAGTTCATTTTATTGTTTATAAATTAATTTGTTATATTATAATATAAGCTAATTAGGGTAAATTAACACTACAAGATTGGACAGGACAGTTATTTCACTAGGTACAAGCTTATTGGGTATTGTGAATGGTCAACGGCCGACTAGACGGTTAGGCACTTGGTTCGAAGTGAAGTCCTCTAGTATCAATAAGTTTTGGTATTAATATTGAGCGCCCGTTAAACTTGCTCTGTCCAGACCTTGTAGGACCCTTTGGCCTTATTGAGGCGTATATCTATTTAATAGCCAACTATCAAGGTGGCTCTATTCATCATAAACATTTTATTTAACCAACGGCATACGGTGGAAGTAGCCTGTGCAAAAGTTTCACAAATGTCAACCAGGGAGGATTTTGCATATTTACGTTTTATGAAAATTAGGACTAATAAACTCATGGAAAGGAAAGGAAAAAAAAAGGAAATAAGAAGAAAGGCACCAGATGAGAAATGACTGCAGCGTTAACATCTGACGATTTACGCCTTGTGTTCCGTATGGACTGGAATGATAAACCTTATCGACAGCACAGCGACAGTAGTTATGTCTGCACGGTTGTGCAACTGAAAAATACAAGATTTACGAGTACAATAAATGCGAAGGATTTGTATAAACAGCACATGCATAGAAAAACTACAAGGTTATGATTGTGAAATATTCATAAAATTTATATAGAATAGAATATCATTTATTTCAGTATAAGTACACAGTTATACAATATATACAAAGAAAGAAAGAGAAAAAAAGGCCTTATAACTAACTTGTACACTGTATATAATTACACTGAAAAAGGTGAACAATCAGCATAATGTCCTACAGAAGTAGTACGCTGACGCTGGTCTTCCGGTATCTCCTTCGGTTACCGCGATAGGTAGTTATTATTATTATTAATGAAATGAAACAATTTAAACAGAGGCAGTGAGTTTAAGTCTCACCCAAGGCAGTATTAATTTTTCCACTTTTAAACTTATTCTGAGCTTAATAGCATTGTTCGCAGACGTTTCTGCTGGTTAAGAATTAATTTAGAATGGGTAGCACATCGTAGCTGGTGAATTTCTAATATGACTTGGAACTCCGGTGGCCGCTTAAGAAGTGTAACGCTCTTACGGTAGATGTCGCTATGGTCCCCTAGACCCATATAGTGGGAAGATTTGCTGACTATGGATGAGTTCTTGGTGGCTCAGTTGGCAGAGCGCTGGAGTATCTATCCAGAGGCCGTGAGTTCAAGTCTCACCCAAGGCAGTAATTTTTCCACTTTTAGATTTATTCTAAGCTTAATTTAAAAATATTCGCGCATAACATTAATTATATTCAACAGTCTGAAAACAGTGTGCAAATATTTGCGCACGACTTCTTGTCCGACGAGCATGATGAGGGGCATTTTCATCGTGTCCGCGGGCGTAACGGATACGTCCGTAACAGCTGTTCCGAATATATCAGTAGGAATACGTTCACGGCAAGTATGCTAACGGGTTCTTGTCCAACGTACACGAAATTCGGAACTTCCGTGTATGCAGGCGACCTCAAGACGAAAAAAGCTGTATCAAGACATGCGGACGATATATTCCTCATAAGTACAAATAGGAATGAATTATAATTTGATATTTACTAGCAAAGGATTTTTTTAGCTTTTCCTCTGGTTTGGACAAATAGATAGCAGTCGTTATCGTAAATAAGGCTCAAAAGCTTGGGAAAATTCTTTGGATCAGGTTACCAAAAAGAAGACTCCGTAGGGCTTATTTAAGCTACAAGCGGGAAAGCCCTAAGATGAGATGGAGAACATGTGCTCGCGATATCTTTTGCTTCTCCCAAGAGCACGACGAGGGGAACCTCTTCCGTGTGACGTGACAGTTGTTCCACGTATGGCGATAAACTTTTAGAGCATTCACAGCAGAATGTGTGTCACGGTCACGCGGGCACAAGACAGCTCTTTAACTTACAGCTTTCGCAGCAGAATGTGTGCACGGTACCTTTGCCGACGGCCTCTTCTCCAACGAACACGACGAGGGGAACCTCTTCCGTGTCCGCGGGCGGTGTCACGAATACGCGGGCGCGAGACAACTGTTCCACGTACAGCATCCGCAGCAGGCGCCGACACGCAAACGTGGTCACGTCCGGGCACGTATCCATTTTTAATCTGCTCTGTTTAATGAAATGTAATTTTATAAGGGATACGATTTTAAGTGATAAAAAATATTCAATATTATTAATCTTTTCGCGTAGAGTAATGTTTTTGAACGTTTGAAAAGAACTTTAATTTGTATTCCATTCAGTATCAAAAACTCTCTCTCTCTCTTCTTACACACTAAAAGTTTATCGTATGATACGAGTTTTTGATACTGAATGGAATACAAATTAAAGTTCTTTTCAAACGTTCAAAAACATTACTCTACGCGAAAAGATTAATAATATTGAATATTTTTTATCACTTAAAAAAGTCATTCGGAAATTGAATTAATAATAAGTAAGTTTCTGTTATTGTAATCCGTATGAATATGGTTTCCATGTTTTTTATATGACCACATCACCACAGCCAGCCTGACGCCCGATGCTGTGCAGTGGTTGCAAAACTTGGATGTTGCCTTATAAAATAAAATAAAATACTATACTGTACATAATTTTTGCCTATGTGACTATATCGCCATACGATTAAATAAATAAACCACAGCTAGTAAATAAAATATATATGTGTTAAACCAGAAATTTTCAGTCAAGCCAGTGATTACCGCGGGTATTGACGAATATCGCAAACATGCCGCATTCATTTAAAATAGAGGCGGATTTTATTTTTGAGACTATAACGAAGCTCGCTTTGTTTGTCAAACGAGTTAAATATGATGCGCTAGGTACTACAGAAATGACGGGTATACAAATTCTATTTCTGGTAGGTATGTATTGGGATTGTAACAGGCCATAAAAATTATAACAGAATCAGATTTAGGAGGAATTAAAGTAAACGGAAACAAAATTCATTTCATACGTTTTGCGGACGATATCGCGGCATTTGCCAATAACCGAAGTCAATTACAGCAACTAGTCTCCAAAATGGATGAAATTTTTAGTATGTCTCACAACAGTTTAAATTCGAAATTTTTTGTTCAATTCGAACTTAAAATAAATTGCAAAAAAACTAAAACTCTTACAGTTGCAAAAAACATTCTGACAGCATCGAACCGCCCAAAAGTTTACAAACCCATCATACTACAGGACACACCCATAGAACAAGTCAATCAGTACAAATATTTAGGAAGCGTGATAACCAATGACTCTAGGTGCACCGAAGACATTAAGCAGAGAATCGCTATGGCTAAAGGAGCCTTCAATAACAAAAAAGACCTACTTAAGGCACGCATTTCCAAAAAAGCCAAGAAACGATTGATAAAAGTGTTTATCTGCAGCATTGCGTTGTATGCGAGTGAGACGTGGACACTGAGACAAAAAGACAGAAAAAGGTTGGAAGCTTTCGAAATGTGGTGTTGGCGGAGGATGGAAAGGATTAGCTGGACTGAAAGAAAGACGAATGAAGAGGTTTTGAATATGGTAGGAGAAAGGCGAAGCTTATTAAATACCATAAGGAATAGGAGAGGCAAGATGTTAGGACACCTAATACGAAACGACAACTTTTTCCTTAACATCCTGGAAGGAAAAATTGAAAAGACGAGAGGCAGTGGAAAGCCTAGAATCACATATCTGAGCCAAGTAAAAGAGAATGCATCGTACGAGCAAATCAAAAGACTGGCTCAGGAATGAAAGGACTGGCAATTACTCCACCGACAAGAGCAAAGCTCTTAAGTGATGATGATGATGATGATGTATTGGGAAATTTCCCTGAAATTACAGAGAAACATTATACCAATCTTAGTATTAAGCGCAAGCTTAACTACGTAACACACATGTGGGTATAGTAGTCTATGCAACTGATCTTAAAATATTAGTTCTTAAATCTTAAATATGAGGTCTTAAAATATGAGTGTGGTTTATAGCGAACTATTTCAGAGGCCTAGTATAATATCAAAAAGTAAAAAAATATTTAAAGTTGTTTCTGGTTACTAGGTCTGAAAACTATGTTTAATCTTGTATCATATTAATATTTAAGAAAAGGAAATTAGGGCATATGTATCTCAAACCAATGTATAAGGAACAAATTGGTCTTATTTTCTTGCAAATTTTGTCTGCGTAAAAGTTAGTGGCGTAGCTAGGCGTCGGCCTCGCACTTAGGGGGGGCCTCGCAAACCCAATATTTTTTACTACCTTGGGAAAACACACTGAAAAGGGCCTCGCAGATGTGGTTTTCGCCCACGGCTAGATTGTTTCACGCTACGCCACTGGTAAAAGTATCCGAGTGTTGGCATGCTAAAGTGAGGACGTTAAGCACGAAGAAGCGTAATAATAATATTGCTGACCCGCGCTGTAAGTATAATTATGCGTGCGATAGACACAGGAACAGGAGGGACAATGTACGAAATTTTTCGGGCTTCGCGTCCTTACCTTAGCTTATGGACTGGCTCCATAGCGTCTGTTGAGGAGCAGCGACAATATATCATAGAAAAACCGGCCAAGTGCGAGTCTGGTTCTGTACCATTACGCAAAAAACGGCAAAAAATCACGTTTCTTGTATGGGAGCCCCACTTAAATATATATTTTATTCTGTTTTTAGTATTTGTTTTTTTAGCGGCAACAAAAATACATCATCTGTGAAACTGTGATTTTAACTGTCTAGCTATCACGGTTCATGAGATACAACCTGGTGACAGACGGACGAACAGACGGACAGACAGACAGACAGACGGACGGACAGCGGAGTCTTAGTAATAGAGTCCCGTCCATAAAGTTGTCCCGCTTTTATCCTTTGGGTACGAAACCCTAAAAAAGTGCAGATTTGAACACAGGTCCAATGCACTCCGCCGATTAAGTTATAGGGGTCAAGTCGTAACAGATTCATCAAATTATGTATCAAAGCTAGTTTACCTGATGCATCATAATTTTGTAGGCAAAATTCAAAGTTCTAGTTTCCTCGTATATTATTTTAGGTTAGTTACTTGACGGACAGGATCAAGATCCTTAGCGTCCAGGTTGAGGAGTAGCGGGAAGGTATCACAGACGACGTGCGCGTATCCGGGCACGTCGCAGATGGGGTTGGCACGGAGATCGAGCACAGTGAGCCGGCGCAGCTGGCGCATGTAAACTGCTAGCTCAAGCAGTGAGCCGAGCCTGTTGTTGCGGGCGTGGAGTTCGCGTACTCTGCGAATGAAGTGATTAAGTATACACAATATGTAAAAGTAGAACTACGCCGTAACTCGTAAATTATGTTTTATAGTACTTAAGAAAAAATCGTTGGTGGTCGAGCATGCGCGTCGGAAGGGTCAAGCGGGTCAAGCGTCAAACTCACAATCCCTTCTAATGAACGTTCCGTCGAGGTTAAAAACCGGCTAAGTGCGAGTCGGACTCGCGCACGAAGGGTTCCGTGCCATTACGCAAAAAACGACAAAAAAAACACGTTTGTTGTATGGGAGCCCCACTTAAATATTTATTTTATCCTGTTTTTAGTATTTGTTTGTTTCACGCTACGCCACTGGTAAAAGTATCCGAGTGTTGGCATGCTAAAGTGAGGACGCTAAGCACGAAGAAGCGTAATAATAATATTGCTGACCCGCGCTGTAAGTATAATTATGCGTGCGATAGACACAGGAACAGGAGGGACAATGTACGAAATTTTTCGGGCTTCGCGTCCTTACCTTAGCTTATGGACTGGCTCCATAGCGTCTGTTGAGGAGCAGCGACAATATATCATAGAAAAACCGGCCAAGTGCGAGTCGGGTTCTGTACCATTACGCAAAAAACGGCAAAAAATCACGTTTCTTGTATGGGAGCCCCACTTAAATATATATTTTATTCTGTTTTTAGTATTTGTTTTTTTAGCGGCAACAGAAATATATCACCTGTGAAAATTTCAACTGTCTAGCTATCACGGTTCATGAGATACAGTCTGGTGCCAGACGGACAGATAGACTGACAGCGGAGTCTTAGTAATAGGGTCCCGTTTTTACCCTTTGGGTACGGAACCCTAAAAATGAGAACGCATTATATTTACTTATAATATAATGCTTTGATAATTATACTTAGCATATTTGTTATGTTTTTCTGTTAAATATGCAGGTAGCTAAGCTATGGTGTCTATTTAGTTTTTACGCGCGGCCCTCTCTTTTACAAGCAAATTCAGTACAAAAATGCTTGTGCCGCACAGTGCCGCACACTGATGGAATCCCGGCTTTATGCTTGCTTACGAGTATATATGTACATCGTTTTTCTTATCATTAGAAATACTTCGACTTAACATACGTGAGTGACCCGTTATTAATATATATATATCATTAGAAAATTCAGAAAAAGGGTAAAAAATCTTGACATGTCTCTTTATTGAAAAATGCTTTTAAAAATAGTAACTATTACTTATAAAACCGAGACTGATATATTTTACCTTATACATTTGGAAAATATTTTTAACCAATATCTCATACATACCTCGTACATCCGGAAAATATCTTCATGGACTTTAAATTATTTTCGTTCAAATTTAAATAGTCAAGTTGCAATAACGTCCAAAGTCCCTCGTCTGATCCTAGTTCGAAGCTCGAAATGTTGTTGTAAGACACATCCAGCCACAATAATCGTAGATGGTTCAAGTTTTCCAAGCGCTGGATGTGGTTAAACGATAAATCTAGATGACGAAGATATCTAGAAAAGTTTGTCATGAGTAGGTACTTGTTTGTGAGCAAACGTGTAACTGACAACAAGAATGATATGAATTAAACCTTAAACTTTGCAGCCCGCTTATACTTTTGATGTTGTTGTGAGACAAGTCTAAAATAGTAATCGACCAAAACATAGCTAGGTCTCTTATCTTTTTCACTGAGTTGTATTTATAATGAACTTCTGTGAGAAACCATTGCGCTGAAATAGAAAACCACTCTTTAAGATTTTATAGTATTTCTACATAGCTAAGTCGAATTGTTTTCGCAGAATCGATTGCTTTTCCGGTTGGAAAAATCATATGCGGTACTGATCGGCTTACGACGAAGTCGCTGGAAATAAGGAGATCAGTGAACAGCCAGTCGGTAAATAGGAAAACCTTCTGTAATGGATAAAACCCGGTGTTTTGTGCCAAGACGGGACCACGTTTCCCGCATTGCATCGGGAACGCCCGCTCTCCGGTTAGCGCGAGCTAAACGAGAGCTATCGAATTGAGCGCGAGCGGGGCCGCTGGGTACGAGTACATTACGTTACCGTTAACCTTTCCACCTCTACACCCGGGACAGGTAATCCAACTCACGTATCGATACTAGACTAATGTTTTTTTTACGTGTGCTATACTCCAATACGGTTTCCAGTCTGTTGAAATCCACGGACAGATATTGCAGGTAGAGAAGGTGCGACAGAACACTTAGGTTTGACACCAGATTCGACGATAAATCCAAGTACACCAAATATTTATAATGTTGCAGTACGTCAATATTCTGTAATCGCTGTAATTAAAACAGACAGTGAAAAATGAGAGTGATTTCATTTACAATTAAATCAACAGTCCGCATTGTAATGAGAGCTTTAAAAAAGTCTAAGTATGTATATAAATCCAACATTATTCTAAAAAAATCTGTTACATATATTATATAAATAAGATTTTATAGAGACTACAATCCAAGATGGTTTTACAAATTATATAAATAAGGGTTTTAACCTTTCCTGTGAGGTTCAATTTGATATAAACGTAGTCTCCCAGTATCGGAGTACGGTCCAGGTAGGTGAGGCAGGCGGCGACCATGTCCCTCGTGAGGGTCCCGCCGACCAGCTCGGCCACGTCGCGCAGCCGGAGCACGTGCACCGACGGCGAGTACGTGTCCTCGTATAGCTCAGGGAAGTTGTAGAAGCAGCCCCACAGTTGCTCTTCGTTCATCAATGGCGTCACGTTATGGGGGAACTAAGAATGGATGCATTCTGTTACGGCTATATATATATAGATAGATAGATAGCGTTTATTCGTGGCAAAAAAGAGGAAAACACGTACATAGGAAACACAACATAAATAATATAAGCCACGAAATGGTCCCGACTCAGCATGGTGCTAGCCTGGCTGGGCTAGCGCTGATCTTCCGTCGGGGCCATGAACTAGTGCAGTTCTAAGAATACTAACACAGTATAAAACAAATAATAAAAGACACGTCAAGATTAATTAAAACAAACAAGATGCAAAAATAAAAATAAACAACAATTCGTTAAATAATAAAAATGAGAGTGAGTGGCGGTTGCGGAAGGGACAAAAAAGGCAGTAAGTACATACTTAATACACTTATGTAAATATAATAATCTATATTGAATCTAAATGTAGCTTGTCTCAAGTTTGAGGCATTCCTCGTTAAATTGATGTTTAAGCATAAACTTTTTTAAAGTTGTTTTAAAACTATGAATGCTTTGCAGGTTTCTGATAGGAGGTGGGATGTTGTTCCAACACCTAGTGGCTGCGTAACGAAAACTGCCTCTGAAGGCTGCTGATGTGTGTCTAGGAGTTAGAAGTTGAGTCGCAGACCGCCGACCCCAGCGTGACTCAGATATGGAAAGCTTCTCATACAAATAAATAGGAGTCTGACAGTTTATTACTCCAAAGAGTAAAGAAGCAAGGTGCAGCTTACGGCGGTGGTGCATTTTTAGGATATTGTGCTGATTAAGGAATGGTGATACGTGGCCCCGCAATGGAATGCAGAAACAAAAGCGAGCACAGGCGTTTTGGACACGTTGTATAAGTCTTTTGGTTTTACAAAGAAGTCGTGGTCCAAATACCGCATCCACATAATTTAATTTTGACAAAATAAGTGACTCTACTAACCTAACACGCAGTATTTATAGTATATATACCTTTTAAATGGAATATTTGGGATAAGACCTTAACTTTATATAGGGACGCAACGTTGTGATAAAAAAGGTAAGATTAATATAGTGTGTAATGGGTACGGTAACTGACAAAAGACTTAATCAGACCCAAACAAACGCAACTCAACAAAATTTATTATCCTTTCAAATGAGCTCTCTGATTTTTCTCGGTTGGCAAAATCACAGTACGAGTATTTTAAGTTAAAACGACATCCGATAAGATATTTTTACCTCGGGGAAATACCAGTCGCGGCGAGTGATGAAATGTGACCCTACTCAAGGGGACGTACATCAAATTGTTGGGGACGCGATCCTGCCGTTACTTTTGAGCCCTACATCACCTCAAAAGATGTTTAACGGCCCTTTTACCTGCGCCGCATATTATATTGCCAAGGGGGTTGTTGACGACAATATTTCGTGCCGAAGTTTATATTCATGAATTTTACATGCAACGCCAAACAACTTTCAGGTATGCCTGATTCGGAGTTGGAAAAATATGATAATTATATAATAATGTACGCGAACAGATTTCGTGTCGTTTTCCGGAGCCCGTAAACGTGAATGAATTTTTAATTTTCGAAGCCGTAGTGGGAATTGGAATATGAAGCGAGTTTCTTGTAGAATTGAAAAAAAAAGCCTGAAAATTTTCTGATTTGTTTTTCGTCATATAGTGTGGTGGGAAGGACTGGGCTTACTGCTTCGATAGGTATTTCCTCTGGGTTACTCCGTATGTCTTCGAGCAACTGACAAGGCAGCGTGAATCCGCTACGGGCTGTTAAACTTTGTCTTAAGCTGCTAACTGCACCTAAAAGTACAAATCCGGCAAATACACTCAGTCTTATATTATGTAATGTAAGCTAGTTGTGTAATTTATTGTGATGTTGATGTACCTACATTGCGTCATATTTAAATAAATATTATATAATTATTTAGGCTATATACATCCCGCTGCTGAGTGTAAATATCTTCATGTGCACGAGAGGTGGAGCTATAGTCCTACGCTGGCCACAAGCGGGCTGGGGACTTCACACTGACACTGTTAAATATCAAAAGATGTTTTGCACCTCAGCAGCTCGAACAAGGGTACTTTGCTACTTACAAACAAAATGACATTCTAGCGACCTTTATATTTAAACGTCCTTTCAACATGCGGGGCCTAGTACAAGTTCGTAATACTTGGATTCTATTTTCTCTGTCCCTTTCACGTCGTTAGCAAAAAGAAAAAGACAGAAAAAAACGATATTCAGCGGTGTATCAACTGACGGTTTATAATAAACCTCCGAAAAACGCCAGAACGCATCGTTCCAAGAACGTACGAGTATGAATTCTTAATAAAAAAAAATTAGTCCCTTACTACGCTCAAAATTCTAAATTAGATTATACATACAATCTTTCGCTTGCACGGGACTTAAAATAAGCACTCGAAAAAATATAAAACTTTGCTCTCTTGTTGTACGAATAACAATTGCATATATATTATATAGTTCGGACAAACTCATTCAATGAACAAAGGTTCAAAACAATGACCTCCGGATAGAACGTCGCACGTGTCGTAGGGCCACCAACGCTTGTGTACGTTAGTCATATCCTCAGATCATGGAAAAAATTCCTTTCATGATCTGAGCGCATATCAGAATGTAATACTTACGGATTTGAATAAATCGACTAATATATAAAACCACACTTGCCTGATGCATGAGTGATATAAACCTACAAAAAAATACAATGTTTGGGATCATAACCCCAAAAAATCCTGTACCAGATGAACCCTGGGTTGCGGATATCTCACATATAAACTGGATTATTTTTAAGGATTTAATTTGGTCTGTCATTAAATTAATAATTAATTTTTATTAGGATTTGAGCTTACTTCCGACCATATATTCCGAGAGACTTTCAAGGTAGTTAACCCTAGAGACTTCAGGCCAGGTTTTCAGCAGGCTGTAGGTTACAAGCAATTTCCCACCAGCCTTCCTGTCTCCAACCACATGACGCAAGACAAAAGGCTTCCTCGGCCCGTCGCTTTCATCGTATTTTTCACAGTTCGTGTCATCTGACGACTCGGTCGTTTTGGAAGTCTGTTCACTACTAGATTCATTCATTAGAAATTATATTTAATGAAGGCTTCAGAGTAAAATAATTCCTTACATTTAAATGGATGAGTGACTGTAAGTTGACATTTACTGTCATTATGAACTCATTTCGTTAAGTTTTTAACATCTAGTACTTAGTTTAAGGTTTGCTAATATTACTCAAGTTTTTATCCCGGCTGCACCATTGACTTATATATTACTTCGTAAAGACGGGCACTGAGAATGGTGCCAGTACGTGTCACGCACACGAATTCGAGCCAATCGTGCAGTCTGACGCCACAACGCGATTGGTTGATGAGTCTCAACTAGGGTTTGCAATCCGGATCCGAAATGTATGAAATTATCCGGATCCGGATCCGCGTATCTTCCCATACATTACGGATCCGTCGTGCAAACCCAAGTCGCAACTACGCGCGTGCGTAGTCGCGTTAGACTCAACTAGCACCATTCTTAGTGCCCGTAAGGCCCGTCTTTATATATGTCGGCGGCAGATCGTAAAATTCATATCATGAAACGCCGCCATTTCATTAACCCATGCATATCACGATCTGCCTAATAAAAGAGGCGGCAGATCAATCATACCAATTGCATTCGTTGATATTCCTAACTTCATACCGGGCGCATCGTAAAATAATTTCATTGAGATATGCCTAGGCATATCATGAAACGCCGCCATTTCATGATCTGACTAAGATTAACCCAGGCATATCACATATGCCTTATAAAAGAGGCGGCAGATCGATAGGAGCAATTTATTCGTCGAAATTCCTAGCTTCATACCGGGCGCATCGTAAAATAATTGCATTTTTTACCACTGGTGGCGCTGCATTCTATGTGGCGCTGCGTCCGCTAGTGTTGCCAGATCGTACCCATTAGTAGGAATATCACACCTTGAAGTTTGCAAGATATGGCTGGTGGTCGCTAGGCAGATCATGAAATGCCGGCGTTTCATGATCTACCTAGGAATATCACCCCGTTAGGTTTGCACGATATGACTGGTGATCGCTAGGCAGATCACGAAATGCCGGCGTTTCATGATCTGCCTAGGAATATCACACCTTGAAGTTTGCACGATATGGCTGGTGGTCGCTAGGCAGATCATGAAATGCCGGCGTTTCATGATCTACCTAGGAATATCACCCCGTGAGGTTTGCACGATATGACTGGTGATCGCTAGGCAGATCACGAAATGCCGGCGTTTCATGATCTGCCTATTAATATTACACCTTGAAGTTTGTACGATATGGCTAGTGGTCGCTAGGCAGATCATGAAATGCCAGCGTTTCATGATCTGCTTAGGAATATCGTTTTTAGAGATAGGGGTTGCAATCCTCGCTCCGGATCGTACCTGGTCCAACAGATCTCCTTGGCAATTCAGCGGGGCAACGCTGCCAGTGTCATGGGGACGTTTGGGCCGGCTACGGTCCGGGGTGGCACCATAGCCTAAATAGTTTAATTTAGTGGTTAAGATTGACAAAGCCTGTTGCGGATTACATCATTTGTAGGTAGATGACGAAGCCTGTTGCTGATTTGCTTTTGTGTCCACTTGACGAAGCCTGCGTTGCCGATCACGATCTATGCATGGATAATAGGTAGGTATATCAATGTTATTAATTCCATTAATTTGTTTTTAATTTTAATAAAATTATTACTTGGATCCAAGTCATTATATTATATAACTATAGATAGGTTATACTCATAGGTACATAAAGATCACAAAAAATACTTCCATGTTTATTTCTATACCTAGCCGTAGCTAAGAAATCTGTTATTTTTGATTAATTTTCGCATTCAATTCATTGTTGTCATAATCGTTATTAAACATCTTGTCTTGTCTTTCGTTGTGCGAGAGCTCGTTAGCACATGCACATGTCTCGCTTGCCTAGAAGAGACTAAAGGCAACTTGTACAGTACTTAATTATAATAGGTATCATTGCTTATATAACCGAACATGCAAATCAATGGAGACTAAAGAAAACGGCCCGAAAGAAAGGAGGAGGAGACGGGAAACGTTTTAAATTACGTAAGTTGTTTGGTATGACGTCAGAGGGCCTTGTACTCAGGAATATTAAAAACTGTATAGTGTATGTAAGTACTTGCTTTGAGATAGTATCTATTTAAGTTTTGTTTTGTAGTCTGTGCGGAATAGTGCGGCTCCGTATGGAGGTATGGTCCCATCCGGCCGAAAGCCCGAAACTTGACATGCATATAGCTTTTAGGTTTATAAGAATAAATAGAAGTAGAAACACGCCGAGAAGTTATTGTTTTCCTCCCTCCCCCCACTTATATCACCATTTTTAGTTCTTATAAATTTTCATGAAAACTGTGAAAGCTACAATAAAAATGTCTAGGAGTATATTCTCCATAAAATTCTCTACAATATTGTCTTTAAAATTATAATACTTTTGAAAGTTTGTATAACAAGACAAATTTGTACCAAAATAGAGGAAAACGCATGGAACAAGCATTAAAACATTGTGTGTTTTTTTAAACATTTTTAATTATATGAAAATCGTCACCGCCACGCGACTTTCAAGTGAAACTTGTAAGAATAAGTAAGAATAAATGGGCTAAATTGTCCAATTTTTATTCAGTGCAAATTGACACACTGTGATTGTAAAGGCAAAAATTATCACAAAATGTTACATATATTTTAATTTATTGTGCAAAAATCAGTTTTTTTTAAATTATTTTAAAAATGGATTCCTCAACCTTAAATTATACTTATCACTAAAATGATATACAATTTGCCCTGGTTGCTAAGAGCAGGAAGAAATATAGCATAGATTAGACCTGGGGAACCGCCCCTTCCCCCCCTCTTCTTGGGGGGTAGTCACGCACGGTCTTGTGGCTACCGGCCTGAATCAGCTGTTAGACCAAATGCTTTAAGTACTAGCTTACAGGCCATAACCTTTTTTAAAAAACCGACCAGGTGCGAGTCGGACTCGCCCTCCGAGGGTTCCGTACAAATATCACTATTTTCTTTATTTTTACAATCGGGGGGTCGGGATGTAGTATAAATTCAATATAATATATGCGATATAATCCGTTTTCATAGTTTTATTTCATGAGTAACTATCGCGGTAACCGAAGACAATATTATTTTTTACAAATTAATCAGTTTTCAGATTTTTCCCCGTATTTGTAGTGTAAGACGATATTACTTGCCAAATAAATTTCATAGCTCTAGGTCAACGGGAAGTACCCTATCAATTTTGATTCCCTTGAGAGTGTCGCAATTTATACTTTTTTTGCGGCATAAACGGCCGTATTTTTTTACGTTAACTTAGAAGTTTGATTTTTCACAGCTTCAAGGGACCGTAGATCTGAGTAAGTATATATGGTTTAAATTGCAACTCGATACCTCAGCTGTGGCACTGACATAAATGCTATAGAGAACGTAACTGACTTTCAATGCATCTCGCTCGGACTCGCATATTAGTGCGAGCCATAGGATACAGGTAATCGTGCATCTCGTTAGTTAAAACGTCCAATGAAACGGGTTGAAAGTTCGTAAATTCCTCGGGCACGGATGAATTTCAGCTGAAATTCAGAAATAAGCCGCCCGCCGACTTTCAGCGACCTTTACAAGGATGGAATTTAATTATCTTAAAAGTAAGGAGCAACTTGCATTATCACATTTTCGTGCGCCGAGCGGGCGAGTGTAGCTATACGATAGTAGGTACCTACTATCTTTAATAACAATAGTAGATTGTACAACAAGGGCTAAAGCGATCCATTTTCATTCAGGCCAATATAGTCGAGGATAGAAATGGACATTTATGCCTGAGTTATACACTACTTTTCACTTCGATTGTGAGTAAAATATACAAAAATATCCAATATTGTAGGTACCGTTACCGTATTTATTTATTCAAGACTAAAGAAAATCGTACTTGGGTCGGTCGGGAGCGCGCCGGTCGGGGGCGCGCCGGCAGGGCAGCTGGCAGTTTGTATGGCAGATTTTGGACTTTATTGCTAAGTTAATAAGGGTCGTAATAGTCGTAACCTTTTACTTAGTTGGGAAGGAAAGTCAGAATAAGTAAAACATATTACTTTAAAGTTCACTCAGATATTAGCGACGCCTATTAGAACTTTACGTATTGATCTCGTTTTGGTATCATCACATCAATATGTGTATTATGTATTTACTAGATTCTGCCCGCGGCATCGTCTGTGCAAAATTAATATTTTCATATTCCACTTCTATAGTAATCTCCAACCCCTTTATTAAGGGATGATTTCCGGGATATAAACTATTTTTTTGTCCTTCTCCAGGACTCAATACTGTCTACATACTAAATCTAATCTACCTCTAAGTCAGTTCAGTGGTAACAGACGCACACACACAGAATTAAGAGCCAACAGGAGTGGTCATTTCTCCATACAAACGTACTCGACTGTTTCCTCCGTGGTTTTTGAAGCTAGAGCAATGATTTTTTCAACACAGATTAATATTGTCAATATCTGTGTCGGTGTGTTTTGCTTTTTTTGATATTTTTGTTTTTTAAGGCGCTAGAGCCCTTCACACATGGCCAAAAATGGCCTCACTGACTATGCCGCAATGACAGGCGTGGTATTCAAAACTGGTATCAATTAGCCAAAAAATCAAAACAGTCCGACACAGACAATTTCATAATCATTTAGATTTCCAAATTTGGTTACGATTGGTTAAGTTTTGGAGGAGGAAACAGTCGAGTACAAAACCTCGATTTTTGAGATTTTTACGCAGGATTTTTCGCCTAAGCTGCAGTTGTTCTTATCGCACTAATTTTAGGGGCGGGGTCAAGTTTCTAAATACGTACACAGACAGAAAAGTGATGGGCAATAGTCGACATTAAATGTCGATAATCTAGTGATGTGATAAGATCGATAAACCTTTTCAAAGTCGCGATTTGCCTCTTAGTAGACGAAGTAAGTAAAGTGAGTATGCACTTTGGCCTCAGGGGATATCGTTTAACACTATTTATTATTCCTTGGTTCATACAAAGCTGAGCTGACGCACTAGCTACGAGATTAAGTCCTGGTAACCCGCGAAAAAGGGAGGGGAAAAGTCGGCTTCTGCGGTCCAGTTTGCCTCTATTTCTACATATCTGTTGCTATGAGATCAAATTTGGTATAATTATTGTGTAAATTAGGGACGAATAATTTATTTTAGAAATAATAGTTTCACATTTTCATACACAAATCTGAATATATGAACGAAACATTAAAATCATATATAATTTTTGGTCACTGATTTGCTCTTTAGAAGCAAATTGTGGTGATTTGCACTAAAAATTAATTACACAATTTAGTCCATTTATTCGTTATTTAGAAAAGTATCAGTTCTAAGTACGTATTCATACATTTGATTGTAAAAAGAATTAGTAATTTGTTAAAATTGGTTAAAATATTGTTTTATATTTTACAATTTTCACTATTATTCTAAAATTTATTTTTAATAAAGTATTACTTTTATTAAATCGTTTATGACGTGATCTTAGTAAGTATGTATATGAAAAGGGCTCCACGAGGCGAAATACTTTTTACGCTAATTATTTTCTTTTTTTTTTATTTACAACAAAGACGAAAGTTCGAGAAAAATGTGGTTACTTAATAATTGCCTAACTTGTTGAAAAAATAACTTTACATACTATCAACTTATAACCGTAGTATATTCCATGATATGTTTTAAATGCACCATATTTTTTTCTAATTTTTAAAAGAATATTTAATACCTTTAAAATAATATCTGTCTGTCTGTCTGACTGTCTGTCAATCTATCTGTCAGTCTGTCACCAGGCTGTATCTCATGAACCGTGATAGCTAGACAGTTGCAATTTTTACAGATGATGTATTTCTGTTGCCGCTATAACAAGAAATACTAAAAACAGAATAAAATAAATATTTAAGTGGGGCTCCCCAAACAACAAACGTGATTTTTTTGCTGTTTTTTGCGTAATGGTACGTTTGCGTTTTTTGTTAATAGCTTTTGAACTTTTTTTATGTGGGAATGCTTCGAATAAATTTTTCTAGACATCATTCCGAATCTAATGAAGTATCATACGTATTTTTAGGAGTTAGTATCTCTATTAGTGGCAGCCGTACAAGCCCAATTTCAAAGAAAAACCGCAAATGGATGTACAAGTTAGCCGTTTGGCACACGCATACTGAGGTCAAAACAAAATTTTTGACCCGCAGTTCCTAAAAAAATCCCTTAGGAAGGGTGTGCTACAACATTTTTTTTTTGTATGGAATAAAACATTTTTTTTTCAAAAACCTATCGTGTGTGGTATCATACGAAAGGGCTTTTTGAGGCGATTCTAAAAGTATACCAAATCATTACAAATTAGCCATTTTTTTTTGTAAATTAAAACAAATAGAATTTTCAAAACATACCAAGTTTGGGGTCAAGTTAAAGGGTTAAAGAGGTATTTCCCGTTGGATATATGGATATTACGTATCCTTGTATGATTAATATGTACCGTATCTGCAGTACAGTTCCATAAGTCTCGTAAAATAGGTATTGAAGTAGAACGGCCGGTCCGGGCCGTAGCAACTACGCTCGCATTCCATTGCTAATTGTTCTGTTTATAAGTTATTGATATACCCGACAAAAAAAAAACCAAAAAAAAGTGTTTTTTGTTTAATTTAGTTTAATTTGTATACTTTTAGTTTAAGTCATATATGTTAATACCTACAGTATTAAGTTATTTGTTATAGGTTAAGTGTGCGCTCACCGATAAAATGTATTTTGCGTGAAAAAACAATTAATTCTCGTGTAAGTGAATATTATGTATTCTTATGAGAAAATAAAGATCTTTAAACCTAACTGTGTCACTTTGTATTTAAAAAAAAAACTAAATAAAATTATTTTTAAAATTCCTTTTTTTGGGTTAGATATGAGGAAATCACGTATCATTTTTGGTATATTGTACAAAAAAAAATCAGCCATATCGTATCTGGAGGAGCCCAAACTTGGTATGTTTTGAAAATTCTTTTTGTTTCAATTTAAGAAAAATGGCTAAAATGTAATGATGTGATATATTTTCAGAATCGCTTCAAAAAGCCCTTTCGTATGATAGATAAGAGAAGAATACGATAGGTTTAAAAAAAAAAGTTTTTTTATACAAAAAAAAGTTTCAGCACTCCCCTCCCAAGGGATTTTTTTTTAGGAACTGCGGGTCGATAATTTTGTTTTGACCTCTAGTATACGTGTACCAAACGGCTAACCTGTACATCGATTTGCGGTTTTTTAATGCGAACAGCTTACACTATATTTTTAACCACCTTGAACGTTTTGTAGACTAGACTATTGTCCCAAATTGGGGTTTCTTATTCATTCCGACCAGGATTAGGAGCTCTTCAAACATACCTATTTTAATCAAAATCTTTTTTTTTTTTTAATTTATTTACACAAAGGGTACATGCTTACAAACAAAATTTATGCATCGCCAAACTGTAACCAGTTTGTTGGCGATTGAAGCGCTCAATAACAAAATGGAATCATGCACCTGAACAAAATAATTAACAGCTTAGACAGTAATCCTTATATATAACATAAGATAAGTAATCCTTATCTGACTCATAAATAAAAAACGGACCATTAATAAAACTGTATAATTACATCAACGTAAGAAATATCTCATGTCACATGTTTCCTTGTTATGATAATTTTATCTAACCTGATTTTATCTAATTTTATCTTTCTTTTTTTCTAATCAACGAAGCCGGAGAGCGACAAATTTGTTTTTCATCACACTTGCTCGAAAAGATCTTATTTCATGCAGGTGTACTGAAGGGAAAACAAAAGGCCTATATTGTTCCCGCGGGAGTTATAGCTTTCTTTTTTTAATTAGATATGTCACTAATTCATACGAAGTACGAACCAAGTAAGTTATAAGTAAAATACTTTGTTTAAAGTATAAGGGTGTGTAAGGGAGTTTTACTTCTAAAATACTGACAATTATAATTTAGTATTTTTGTTTATAATATTTAATTGGATTAATTTAATAGCCGTTTAAAATATTTTTACACAAAATTTTCAATCGTGGCTGAATGCCGAAGGTCTGTGCCTTAGATGCCTAACCTGTCAAGAAATGACAATATGGCGGACGAATATTTGAAATGTCACCGTATTTTATAATTATTTCCCTGAAAATTTAGTTTTTCATCACAAGTGTAACGAAAACCATTGTGTGTAACTCCGGGGGTAAGAATATTGTAAACTCCTCCTTTACAAAATCTCACTTACCCCCCTCGTTGCACAATGTAGGTACTAATAGCACAGCGTGTCGAAAGTTGATACTTTCCGCACGGAAACGAGAAAAGAAATGATTGTTTTTTACTCTCCTGTAAAAGTCAAAATGTTATTTGGATTGCAGGTTGTAGAAGGATATTGAATTCAGCTACCTAAAATCAAGAAGTTAAATCACAATAACAGGAAATAAGTAAACGCTCAGTGGTGGTAGCGAGCTAAGCTAACAGAAAAAGTTTGTAAGAACTAGCTATAGCCTATGATATGCCTATATAGCGGGCCGCGACCGCGACGCGACTTGCAGGCATAAGGTCCGTGAGCGCAAATGACGTGCGCGTCTGTGTGCGTGCACCACACACACGGGGATATGGCGGCGCCGCCCCCGTCAGCGCGACGGAGATAATCAGTTTGAAATCTCAAAATTGAGAATTCGCTCAGCTCCTGTTGGCTCTTAATTACATTCTTTTTATATTATATAGTAGGTAACAGTACCTATATAGTATCTATGAATTAGTACGAGCGAGACACCCAAGGAGTGATGTTAAAAAAGGTCAATTTGTAAAGTCCGAATATACCTCTCTTAGTGCGCTATCGCAGACACGCGATTAACTGACGCTAAAGTAATTAATTATTTACCTATCGTACATTTAAACGCGCCCATGCTGCGTCTGATATCGTGCTAAATACGACTATAATTAGCGCTAACGGTGCTTAGAATAGGTACCTGCATAGTATTCATGTATATGAATTAACTAATACCCCTAAAGGTATGTTCGCTGTTTGTGGTCTGATAAATTTGAAATTCAGCTTGTCGATGGGAAATACATAAAGGGAGTTGCCCCATAATGCAGACTAAGCATTTCTACCACACCATTCACAATAACTAGGTAGGTATACTAGGTATGTGTTTATGCAAATCTCTAAATGCGTCGATGTAGCGGTGCTTTCGTTGAAAGTAGTTATCTCCTCATCATCTTTGTCCTGCGAAGGGCTCATATTTTCGTGAAGACAAACTTATGCAATCTTAATGCAACATTTATGTTCATCCTATTTGAGCCGTCACCCGTCACCCGTTCCCGTTGGATCTTCACGTTATTAAAAGAAAAGCCTGTATAGGGCTTGGCAGTGGGTGATCCCTATTGGTGTGAAGTTTTAAGTAAAACAAGAAAATATTATTAGCACTGAGTTTATTGATCAGTCGTAGATTAAAGCACAGTTTAATTACTAGGATCAAACACTGGATTACGTCTATATGTCTTAATTAGAGATTGAGACGAAAACATGGATGCTTACAGTTCAGCGTTTTAAAGGGGGTATTTCCTTTTTAAGTTAGGAGCCCTAGCTGGCATCATTACTCCTGTTAAGTAATTCATAAAACTTCTTGTCACAATATTTACCTCATTTCTTTTATAAATTGACCTCGAGACTAAAAAGTGACTAAATCCTGACATGGCGCCCTTGGTCTCTTAGGAAAACTAGCTGAGATGAACTAACCCCCACTTACCCCTGCAAGCGTGTAGTATAGATTGCACTTCTTACCATCAGGAATACCGTACGCTTTGTTTGCTACCAGTGGTTTGCACGAATCGCGGCGCTTGGCAGGCTTTATGAATAACATAAAGAACTGTCGCAGCGAATTCGAGAGCATTGCGCGGCGCGAGTAGTTTACCGCGTTATGAACGCGTCGTCTAAGTATTTTCTCGTTGAACGAATTTTTCACAGAAGTTTTATAACTACATAGATAAAGTTTTCTCTCGTTTGCATCTCTAAGCATACTTCATGCTTATGGCTCTAAATTGCACTGCGTGAGTTTTTATTTTCGCTATTGGGCATTTCTAATTAAAAATGTCCCTACCCCCAACTTGCATTTTAGATTTTGGAATTTTTACATTATTGCCATTCAGAATCACGAGCTTTTTCGATCCTAATACGAGAAATAAAGTGTCCCCATAATTTCATAAAATTATTTTTGTCCGTTTTGTTACGGTCATAGAAGGTTTTGTATTGAAAACCGTAACCAAACGGACAAAACATTTTGGGGACACTTTTTTCGCTAGAAAACGTGTCTGAACGTTAAAATACAAGAAGGGCCTATTTTTTCCACGGCGTTGGTATAGACGTCAGATGGCAGTCACTTTCTTAAAAAATACTGCTGCGATAAATCTTATAGAATAGAAGGAATAGAATAGAGGTAGAATGGACGTGCGTGACGTATAATTTGAATCCTATAAACTGTTTTCTGGGGGAAAATCGGTTTGACTTCATGTCAGTAGGTACCTGTTCTTATAAAGTGTAATCACTACATCTTATAAAATAAAACCCCCGCCGCGTCTGTCTGTATGTATGTTGGCAATGAAGTAAAAAACTATGGAACCGATTTTAATACGGTTTTCACCTATCAATAGTCATTTTTGAGGAAGGTGTAGGTGTAAAATTTGTTAAGGATTTGTGTAACCCGTGCGAAGTCGGGGCGGGTCGCTAGTTCAATATAAAATCATAACGCTACCTATTAGTTTTTGCAACAAAAATGCTAGCTTTATTTATAACTTCCTTGTCCAATTAAGAATATTACGTAGGTACATCCTCCCTACCCACTGAAATCCCATCCGAAGTACCCCAAAACCTACGTTTTCATAGTATATTAAACATTGGAATATCCGCATTGCTGGCTTAAGCACTGACATCATATCACTGATTTTTCTAGTTTGACACGGATAATCACGGTGCATTATTTTTAGATCCTTTCGTTTCAAAAAATCTCTCAAAGAACGGGCCGCGCATTGCCGGCTATCCAGCTAATAATTGGCATGAATTCTACAAGAAGCGGCCTTAGCTCGGCGTTTCCCTATTTTTAAATATAATTGCCGGAGAGCCGGGGTCAGCTTTCAAGTTTCAGATTTTCATTGGTGGAAGTGAAAAATAAAAACTGGTACGTATATTATTCTATTTGAGAACAAGGCAATGTTTATGAGGGCGCCCTGAAAAGTGCCGGGAAAACAAAACGAAATTCATTAAACCAAAGAGAATATGAATTAAAGTCGAATACCATACCAATAAGTCACATTTGCTACGACTACCCACAACATACCCATGTTAGTTTTCATTTTGACATTAAAGTGATTTGTTTTTTATTCAGGGACCATAATTTTATATCCGCAACGCAATTATAGTTTTAGTTATATAAATGAGACAGTTCTACGTAGACGTTGCCGCAGGTCGTTGCTTGTAAAAAATTAAATGCAACAAAGTTAGTAAAACTGTTTTAAAAGTTGGCATCATGCAGCAAGTTACTCGTACATACAGTCGCATCAGATATATCGGAGCGGCCAAATCGCTCACATATATCTGAACACGCCTCTTTTGTCAAGGCGCTAGTGCGTGTTCAGATATTTTTGAGCACCTCGGCCGCTCTGATATATCTGATGGCGACTGTATGTACGAGTTATTATTTATTCAGTTATTCTACGTCGGATCGCAGTAACTGGGGGATTTGTCCTGAACTGCATCCTGAGAACATATGGCGACAAAGTAGAAGGTCACATACAGAAGGTACGTATCGCCACAGATTATCGCCTTTAACTCGACCATTATAGATAGACAGACAGAAAACATGTATTGTTAGAAAGCCAACTCTAGTTAGTAAATACTCCTAAAATAAGGCGCATAGAGATATATCTTTGGGGAACAACAGCAGTGGAAAAATAACGTTGTTCTGTTAAATAAATATTTAGGGACTTAGGATCAATTTCGTTGGTCATCGCATCCCGGGCGATAACTCGTAAAGTGGTTAAGGTTTATGTGTCCTGGGTTCATTACACATAAACCGCCCTCGTGGACGTCAACTGTTGCTCCGCTCCGGTTGTAGATGTAGATGTAGTGTAGGGACGCCCGACCGGAGGTAGGCGGGCTGTCGATCACGTGTCGCGTTCATTCAGCACAGTTCCCTGAAGTTGGAGCTGCAGGTTACTGTCCCGGCGGCATTCCCACACTATTCTCCTCAAATCTTCTTGTTTTCCTGCAGTCCGCTCCGGTTGGTGGGTTGAGGGTCCGGCAGCCTAAAAAAATTCCAGTTCCAGGCTCCAGGACTCTGACTGACTCCGACTACCACTATTTCATCTTATCACAAAATTTCATCTAAATCGGTTTCAGCAAATCAAAGACGATAGCAGCGCCACCTACCGGGTCCAATTGGTTTTTCAAACCATCCATGTATACTTTAACCTTCTCCAGAATGTAACAAACACTTTTCTCAAAACCGCATCAAAATCGGTTCAGCCAAACGTGAAATAATCGCGAACAAACATACATACACACAAACATACGGGTCAAACTGAAAACCTCCTTTTTTTAAGGCGGTTAAAAAAAGTTGATCGATCCATCTGCAACATAGGCACACGACGACGAGTCGGTTAACCAAAACAGTAGATGCCTATGTTTCCCCAAACCTGAGTTCCACTAGGTAGTCAGGGTCAGCTCTCCCAAGTGCTCATCAAGACGTGTCGGAAGACCAAAACAGCGTGTGCATATGTTGCACCAAACCTGCGTTCCACTAGGTACAGCCAGGGTTCATCGTCAGCTCCATCTTGGGTACTGCTCTCCCAATTGCTCATCAGTACGTGTCGGAAGACCAAAACAGCGTGTGCCTATGTTGCACCAAACCTGCGTTCCACTAGGTACAGCCAGGGTTCAGCATCAGCTCCATCTTGGGTACTGCTCTCCCAATTGCTCATCAGTACGGGTCGGAAGACCAAAACAGCGTGTGCCTATGTTGCACCAAACCTGCGTTCCACAAGGTACAGCCAGGGTTCAGTATCAGCTCCATCTTGGGTACTGCTCTCCCAATTGCTCATCAAGACGTGTCGGAAGACCAAAACAGCGTGTGCCTATGTTGCACCAAACCTGCGTTCCACTAGGTACAGCCAGGGTTCAGCATTTGCTCAGCTCTATATATACTAAAACCTTCTCCAGAATGTAACAAACACTTTTCTGAAAACCGCATCAAAATCGGTGCAGCCAAACGCGAGATAATCGCGAACAAACATACATACATACATACAAACATACGGGTCAAACTGAGAACCTCCTTTTTTTTGAAGGCGGTTAAAAACAGAATAAAATAAATATTTAATTGGGGCTCCCATACAACAAACGTGATATTTTTGGCGTGTTTAGGGTTCCGTACCTCAAAAGGAAAAAACGGAACCCTTATAGGATCACTCGTGCGTCTGTCTGTCTGTCCGTCTGTCACAGCCTATTTTCTCCGAAACTACTGGACCAATTTAGTTGAAATTTGGTATACATATGTAAGTTTCTGACCCAAAGATGTCCGTAACGTAAACAAATGAATTATAAACACGGGGGCACTTTCGGGGGATAAATGAGAAAATTAAAAAATAAAGTTTTTCAAACTATATCGTGTTACATATTGTTGAGTTTCAAATTTGATATTTTTTGTTTAAGGTAGTTATTTTTTTTCTTAATTCTTTAAAAATGTAGGTACTTGTGAAAACGCTCTAAACCCTTCCAAGCTACCTATCCTTTGCCAACGCGCACAAAGCCGTATCGCCGTCTCGTTTTACGGCACTTATATGAGACGCCATCTTGGCGAAGTCAGTTCCCGAATTGATGCTTGACTAACAGCATCGTCTCTAATTTGAATAAATCAAAATGTGTGAAAACTAGCAAAAACTGTTGAACTGGAGTGAATGTGATACACGTGATTGACGCTGAAGTCTTGGTGAAAGTTTTATGAAGTGCTGGCCAGCCGAAGAGACACACAACGAGCTCCAA
The DNA here is from genome assembly GCF_947568885.1 of Cydia strobilella. Lineage (NCBI taxonomy): Eukaryota > Metazoa > Arthropoda > Insecta > Lepidoptera > Tortricidae > Cydia > Cydia strobilella. Next base: position 8,116,242 of record NC_086053.1, read on the forward strand.
AGGTATGTGCGCAGGCATTTCTTCTAACACCCTTAATTCTAAGCGTCAAACAAGTACTTCTCGTTAATTTTAGATACAGTCCACTTAATATTTCAATTCCCTTCTGGTGTCTTGAGGGCTCCCATACATATCTCCCCGCATCTTTTTTTTTCGCTTAAATATTGGTATAAAGGCACTACCACATATCAAATGAAAGAGCTCATTGTGAGAATCTCAAATATTTTTTATAGTTTTAGGATAAACAGTTTAGAAGTTATTTAAGAAAATAGGCAAAAAATGACGAAGGGTCTAAAATTTTGAAAAAAATACGCAAAAAAGATCTTTACCTATAGATTACAGGAAAACCTATTAGAAATGTGAAGTGAAGCGTGAGTCGGACTTAATTACTTAGTTTTTGATCCGACTCCTACGGGTTATTTAAAGGCATTTAACACATGTTTCACTTAAAAATACAGTGTTTAAATTGTGTAATGTACGGAACCCTTGGAACGCGAGTCCGACTCGCACTTGGCCGGTTTTTTTTTTGTGTATTGGTACTGAACCATTCGTGCGCGAGTCCGACTCGCACTTGGCCTTTTTTTTATTTGCCTCTTATTATACCTATTATTTTTGCTCCAAAGTAATAACTCGATATTTTTTTAAACTCCTTCTCTCCCCACACGTGGAGAGTTGTGAGATTCGGCTTGACCCTTCTCTCTCCCTATTCTCCTCAAGTAATTAATGGATGCGACTAAGAAAATTATCCCTAAACATTGTTTGTCAACAAGTTTTTGGGCCAACCTGTAGAATCAGGCGTTACTTTGGAAATCCATATTCAATTAAATTTATTTATTTCAGGTCAAAATAGGCCCATATAGTTTGTTAGTAATTACTTACACTAAGTTTATTCATTAAAATAATAAAAAAATACAATATATGTTAAGTACTTAATGTCAAATTGGAAATTAAAACTAATATAAAAAACCGGCCAAGTGCGAGTCGGACTCGCGCACGAAGGGTTCCGTACCATTACGGAAAAAAACAGCAAAAAAATCACGTTGGCTGTATGGGAGCCCCATTTAAATATTTATATTATTCTGTTTTTAGTATTTGTTGTTATAGCGGCAACAGAAATACATCATCTGTGTAAATTTCAACTGTCTAGCTATCACGGTTCATGAGATACAGCCTGGTGACAGACGGACAGACGGACAGCGGAGTCTTAGTAATAGGGTCCCATTTTTACCCTTTGGGTACGGAACCCTAAAAATTAAGTTTATAGTAAATATCAGGCATCGTAAACTGAGAGCGAAATCCATTTAAATGACGTAATGATTGACTTGACTTGACAAGCAACAACACTAACAACCCTACTACTTTAATGGATTTCGCTCGCAGTTTACGATGCCTGGTAATAATACTATTAAATTTGATATGTATCGAATAACTGGCATATTACACAACTCGTACCAACTTGAGCACACATTTTGTAAACCGCACAGAACATTATACAACATTTAAATTGATCTTAAAAGTTATGAGAGTACGTGTTCAATGTTTTTATCGGTGTGAACAGAATTTTCGCACTTATTTGTTATTTTGTGTTCATTTACGAGATCGCAATCAAAGGATGTTGTATGTCGCCTAATCCCCTCGGGGCTACGGGACTTGCGGTAGATTGCGGTGTTAGGATGTGAACCACCTTAACGTTTTATTTTATAGGGCGGGGTTAAATGTCCTTAGTATTTGTTTTTTATTGAATAAGCAAAGAACGGCAAACAGTAGATTAGTAGGTTAATATAGGTATTTAAAGTTCCAGCCCATAAGCAAATTTTTTAGTATTTTTAAAGAGAAACTTATTACTTATTATTCTATCGCCTCAAATTTTTTAGTCCGTCTTTAGCATGTCGCATTACAGAATTACAGCATTAGTAAAATTCTCTTTTACCTTATTCTTTTATCTTATTTTAGTACCTACTCAGAGTTAATAGTCTTTAAAATAAGCTTCATTATTAGACTAATACTTAATTTACGAAGGCTGACATTTGCTTGTAATTTCATACATTTTAAGGACAGTAGAGCTAATTAACCTTAAATACGGTAACGTTTAATACGTCAAACTCTCTATCTGTCAAATTGTTCGGTAAATGGCAAATAGTCATATCATCATAGGAAGTTTACAGTCACATACGACTTTTTGTTTTGACGTGACGGAAGTCACGATTCCGTCAAACAATTCCCAACCGTTGGCTACTTTGGTTTGGTTACCGTTGGTTGGTTGGCGTTGGCAAGCGTGAAGACATCTCGAAAACCCCAGTGTAAAGTGACGGTGAGATCCATAACAACCTATGCGTAATCGGACAGCTTACTTATACTAGTTACTTGCAGCCCTTGAAGGATATTGATTAAGTTAAGATTAAAAACGCGATTTTAATACCCTAAATCGAATAATTTTCCGAAACTTTTCAGTTAAATGCCTACAATCCGAAAAAAAGTTTCACTTGCATCGTGGTTTCATAAAACCACATAATTACTTTTTTTTTAAATATTTTAGTATCAATGGAGTACCAAATATCGAAGTATGAATAGTCGAGTTCAGTTTGAAGAGTTTTACTTTTATAAAAATGCACAGCGAGCGCAAGTTTTTATAAGATTTTTTTCATCTTTCATTTTCCCGTCGTGGCTAGCTGGTCACAAAACTTACTGAAAATAAATCAGTGATAACATCCGCAAGACCGAAGTTTGAAGAAATAAACTAAAAACAAAATAATAAATCTTTCAATACCATGAAACTGGGTAGAGAGCATCTTACTTATCTCGAGTTGGATGTGGAACTACGGCGAGGTTTCAATCGCTAAACTTTTCTCAATAAGATGGAAGATGATAATCCAGTTGGAATTTTAAAAGAAAATCTGTGTTGCTGTCCTACAGCAACAATGTGTCATGATTTAGCTCTGCGGGCGAATGAAGTGTCTCGGCTCCGCGCAAAGAGACTGAAAAAGAAAAGTGTCCTGCTTTCAACTGGCACACTGCCTGCCCGCGCCGTGAGCGAAAATTTCAATTTGCAGACTTCCTCGGACTAGTTTCATATTTTTTGCTAAGAATAATTGCTAAAACGCAGTGTAATAGTTCCGCGATAAATTTAAATTATGTGATCTAGCGGTATTTTTTTTAGATTTGTCTTTGTTAAAGAAAACAAATTCTACTTAGGTATAGGTACCTGTAGATTGCCTCATAAGAGTTGACAGAATATTCATGAAATATTGATTGCTACACAGAGATGACAGATAACAAATAGACAGAACTGTCGCATAAGACAAAACTGTCGGCCTAGCCAAGATGACCTCTATGGATACATAGGTACCTACCTACCTACATACCTGTCGTTTACAGGGATTGGAATTAGAGTATTTCTTTCTTATATATTTCTACGTCAGTAAACATGGAACACCTGACTTAAATTTGTGTATACTTATGCTTTGTGTTATAGCAAAAAAAATCATTCTAAATAATAAAATAAATTAATTAAAAAATTAAAAAAAACACTGCTGGATTTAAGCGAACTGAAAAGCTAAAAATAAAATATTGTCTTCGGTTACCGCGATAGTTACTCATGAAATAAAACTATGCAAACGGATTATATCGCGTATATTGAATTTATAATACATCCCGACGTTTCGAACTCTTTACAGCGTTCGTGGTCAACGGGTGACTGAGGAAAAATTACAAAATGCAAAAATACCCACATACTAAAATAATGAACAATCATAGACTACAAACTTTAAGGCTGGTTGTACATGCAAAATCGGTTCATAAGGCTAGTTATACACTATAATTATTTTTCAAGTAAAGATATATATATATACGCGATAAAACTATGCCGGCTCCAACCCTACACCACGGACCCGAGAAGATTTAATTCCCTCCTAAATTGTAGGAGGGTATCCCAATATGGGACCGGCAACAAACTCGGCGGGACACATCTTTTCAAAACATCAGAATGTCCAGCATCATCCAACACTACGGTCTCACAGTCTATGTCTCGCTTGCTCCTTTATCAGGTGGACTACAGGATCCCAAGCTGGTGGTAGAGAAAAGCCATCTTCCCTATTAAAGTTTGGATATTTCTTAATCTCAATGGCCTCGCGCAGCATTCTGGGTATGTAACGCTTCTCCTTGGCAAGAACCAGAGGCTTATCAAACTTGATTGAGTGATTGGCTTTATCCATGACATGCTCACAGACAGCAGACCTAGGTCGACGGTGCTTGACATCAGCTATGTGTTCCTTCACCCGAGTGGAAATGCTCCGTTTCGTCTGCCCGACATATGATAGGCCACACTCACAGTCCAGCCTGTACACTCCTGCAGTCTGTAGAGGGGTATTGCATTTTACAGGCCTCAGGAATTGTGACATCTTCTTCATTGGCTTGAAATATGTTTTTATAGAAGCACGCTTCAAGATGTGGCTGATCCTGTCCGTGACCCCCCTGACAAAAGGCAGAATGGCAGGCCTGCGCTCGACTGTGGGGATCTTAATGTGGGACCTCTGGTTGACCCGCGGTATCCTGAGCTCGTTTGCCTGGAGCGCGCGCCTGGCATGCTGGAGCTCCGCGGCCAGATGCTGGTCATGGAGCTCCAGCATGCCAGGCGCGCGCTCCAGGCAAACGAGCTCAGGATACCGCGGGTCAACCAGAGGTCCCACATTAAGATCCCCACAGTCGAGCGCAGGCCTGCCATTCTGCCTTTTGTCAGGGGGGTCACGGACAGGATCAGCCACATCTTGAAGCGTGCTTCTATAAAAACATATTTCAAGCCAATGAAGAAGATGTCACAATTCCTGAGGCCTGTAAAATGCAATACCCCTCTACAGACTGCAGGAGTGTACAGGCTGGACTGTGAGTGTGGCCTATCATATGTCGGGCAGACGAAACGGAGCATTTCCACTCGGGTGAAGGAACACATAGCTGATGTCAAGCACCGTCGACCTAGGTCTGCTGTCTGTGAGCATGTCATGGATAAAGCCAATCACTCAATCAAGTTTGATAAGCCTCTGGTTCTTGCCAAGGAGAAGCGTTACATACCCAGAATGCTGCGCGAGGCCATTGAGATTAAGAAATATCCAAACTTTAATAGGGAAGATGGCTTTTCTCTACCACCAGCTTGGGATCCTGTAGTCCACCTGATAAAGGAGCAAGCGAGACATAGACTGTGAGACCGTAGTGTTGGATGATGCTGGACATTCTGATGTTTTGAAAAGATGTGTCCCGCCGAGTTTGTTGCCGGTCCCATATTGGGATACCCTCCTACAATTTAGGAGGGAATTAAATCTTCTCGGGTCCGTGGTGTAGGGTTGGAGCCGGCATAGTTTTATCGCGTATATATATATATCTTTACTTGAAAAATAATTATAGTGTATAACTAGCCTTATGAACCGATTTTGCATGTACAACCAGCCTTAAAGTTTGTAGTCTATGATTGTTCATTATTTTAGTATGTGGGTATTTTTGCATTTTGTAATTTTTCCTCAGTCACCCGTTGACCACGAACGCTGTAAAGAGTTCGAAACGTCGGGATGTATTATAAATTCAATATACGCGATATAATCCGTTTGCATAGTTTTATTTCATAAGCTAAAAATAATTTTGATGTTAGTGTTAGTTACATAACTTTATGAATTTAAATTGGAATATAAATGTACACTTACGGTCATTTATAGTAAATACAAAGGTTTATGCACATTTATGACTTGACTGTACCTGTGTATTTTATTTCGATTGCAGTCGGGGGACCTTGATGTAGTGCATTTTCCCAATCAAAAGGTCCCCCGACTGCAATCGAAATAAAATACACAGGTACAGTCAGTTTTGATACCCCACTCGATAAGTTTGCAAGATTTTTTTTTCCAAATGTCGCGCATTATTGTGTATAACGTCCGCCATATTTATTTTATTATGACGTCACATAGCCTATGTCACCCGGAATGACGTAAGGATTCTAATGATATATCATACATCTAAATCGGTTAAGGCATTTAGAAATTATGGTGGAATAAAGAAACTCACATACATATATACATACAAACATGAACGCTGAAAACATAACACTCTCTTTTTTGGGCAGTCGTGTAATAAATAAAAAGGGTTCTCATTTTCATAGATCCAGTAAGCGTAATGTGAGCACTGGGTAGATATCTAACCGTAACTTTGGAAGGGAGCAAATAGTTCTCAAAGCTTTTGACGAGCCAAACTTTAGTCAAAGTTTAGTCCGGTGTATCCGGTCAGTTGTGCTCCATACATAAGTATGCGATTTTGTAGAATTTAAATGGGGGTCTGCGAGCGGAAAGCCCAATTTGTGCCAACATACATTAAAGGGCAGCCTAATTAGGGAGGTCAGCAATTAAATCTTGAAACACAGCAATTTAAAGTGGTCTGGCTGCTTGGCTGCCCGTTTGGCGCCGCTTTGCCGCTACACCTGCTTTGTTTTATGGGCGCTTCTTAACTGTAATGTCAGAGTGGGTCGGATTAGCGTGCAAGTTTTGACATTCTGCCACTCGGGATTTGTGGATTTTTGTAGTGACTTATTTAGAACATTTTAGTTGCTCTTTAGAATAATGATAGTTTTATATTATTCGATTAGATTTTCGTAAAATCGGAATTTTAGCTATAGCTTTGCTTCCAGGAAAGCTGTAAATAAGATGTTTAGTATCCAATATTTATACCTCATACATATACAAAAAATCTCTCTAACCAATTATTAATAATAGCATGCATGGCCTGTAAATGAAATTTAAATGTAATTTAGTAATAAGCTAGATATAAGACAATTTGTGTGCCCTGACAGGGTGTCATGGAAGCTTCCTGTATAACTTCAATAACATCTCATGTAAATGACTTTTACAAATAAACATCTAATAAAGTGAGCCTCGGTCGTAGATGCCGCAGTCATAAAGGCTGCACGTAACTCAAGCTCAACAATCACGTCGTCATGTAGGTACATTGAATAATTCTCATATTGCTATATATGTTGATTATTTCGTTTAATTCGTTAGTTATAAATATAGTAACAAAACTTATAAACTAAACGTAACTAAAATATACTACCTATCCTAAACCTTAACTAAAATAAATATATAAATGTAATTATTAAAATATTATGGTAAAGACATTGGTAAAGTAAGTAATCAATATTATAAATTATGTGAAAGTTTTGAATTTTGGATGGTTAGAAGTTTGGGCTATATTACTTTAGTTTATTATTTAGTTGATACCTGAATTTCTTGATTACCTACTATTATTTCCGGAAATCATACCCTAAGGGCGTTAAGGTAAAATGAGGAGAAGATGTTTTTAGGTTAAAGTCTTAAAATTAAAGGCTAAGTTCTTAATCCTATAAGAATATTTCTTAACACAGATATAGCTGCTCTAGTGGTAAATAGGTGTATTTAATTATCTTCTTCTCAGTCGTACTTTAATTATTGTAAACCCCTTTGGACAAAGTCCGGAGAACTTGAATGGCCGTAATCCTTTGATAACGGTCGTTAATTGCGTCTTGAAAGTTTTTGCCGACTTAATCTCTATGTATAGCTGTTTTTAAATTCATTAATCAACCTTAAGGCGACATTTATTGTTCGACGGAAATTTAGAAGGGAACTGTTTTATGAATACACTTTATACAAACTTGTCTAAGGGAAGATCAACAGACGTGATTAATGATATTCTTCAGGTTTCTCTACAAAAACCTTTTATGTTATCTTTACTTAGGAAAACGTCTGCAATTTTGAATAAGCCATTAACAAATATCCTAATCTTCTTGAATTTTCCCAACACTTTCTGTTAGACCGTTACACTCAAAGGGATCGTACATAAAAAAATATATTTATTAAAATTTTGTTTAATTTATGAACGCACTTCTTTTTGAAATGTTTTATGATCTGACTTACAGGGATTTAATATGATATCTATTTATATATTTCGTCTACTATACCCACGTCATAACTTCATAAGCCTTATTGAGTTTACTGCGAAGTCCGACTGTTAAGGCGATTTGTGTAAGACTGTCCCATAATATATTATTTCATTTATTTTATTATCCTAAGTTGGTCAGTGGTCATAACAATGGATCCTACAAAAAATTACATTATATACCTAATATAATTCAGATTTTTTTTTATTATTAAAAAAAAACACTTAGGACTAGGTATACAATATTTTCGCCAAACTGAAGACAGTTTGTTGGCAAATAGTGCGCTCTCACTTTTATTTGTACTTTCTTTCTTTTTTAATATTATCTAAATCAAGTTTAGTCCATATCCCAACTAACCTTAGGCGCTAAATATAACGGGTAAAAGATATCTATATAAGCGTTTGATTACTCCTGAGGTTCTAATGACGTTGTAAAATAGGAGTTATAGCCGGCTATAACCCCGTAATACCCCCGAATTAGGCACACATATTTATCACCTACCGTTGCAAAACGGCGCTACAATAGGGTTAGAGGTTGAAATAAGAGATAGAAGAGCGCTATAGTAGTGCTATAATAGCGTTGATTAAGTACTTAAGAGGTAAAGGGGTGTCAAATAAGTGATTATTAACTAATTGAGTAGTAGTATAGGTCTATATAGATGATACTTTCAGCTTTAGATGGTATATTAGCATTTCTGGTCAAAATTTGTAACACTCAAGAAGGCACATTGTTTTCCTTTGTCACTATCTGCTTTGTTTGCAGAAGTTTCCATTTTTGTATTATTGTTCGTAAGCTTATCTTGTTACAGTTTGAAGTGAAGTCTAATGCGGATAAATAAAAGGAAATATTGTAGTGCATTGGTGCCAGCGTTATCTACAGATTTATGACGGCGAAATTCATTACACAGTGAATAGCTATAAATATGTAGTATTAACAAAGTTTGAAAGACCCTCTGATCCGTGGCATATTTATCAAAATGCAATAGCTCTTTTAATTGTGGTCCACCGTAGGTATTTAATTTACGAAAAATTTAACAATCTTCGCGAAGTTCGATTTTAAGTATAGTAAAACTTACATTACGTCAATATTAAGTAAAGATATGCATTTTTATTCAATATTTACGTTCTAAATTATAGATTTTGATTTGCTTATTATTGCTAATTGATTCATCTGTCAGTTAGCTTGTAAGTTAGTCTCTTATAACAGTGTAAGATGTACTAAGGTACTGGATAACGCTCGTCTGCGATTACATGATCTATAATAGCGACTAATAACTTCTCTATTCGACTGTAAGTGATACAAGGGAGTTAAGTAACGTTTGCGATACAAGGAGCTATAATTATTTTTTATCGCCTGTTTAGAACCTTAAGTACAAATTGCAACTGTTTAGAACTCATATAGATGTTAAGGTTATAAAATTCACTGAGCTTTAACACTAGCTGCTTAACATGGATAATAGCGGCCTAAACAGCCACTGTGGGTCTTAAAGCTATAGCTGAACCTCTTAAACACTTTTATGTCACCTCAGCCAGTGGGCTAAGACTTTGCAGCTATTGTACAGCCGTTCTATGTCTAAAGGTTATAAAATACGTGCTAAGTTTTCCCTAATTGTTTGTTGGGATAGTGACTAATGGGTATCTTTTTAGGGTTCCGTACCCAAAGGGTAAAAACGGGACCCTATTGTTAAGACTTCGCTGTCCGTCTGTTCGTCTGTCTGTCACCAGGCGTTATCTCATGAACCGTGATAGACAGTTGAAATTTTCACAGATGATGTATTTCTGTTGCCGCTATAACAACAAATACTAAAAAGTATGGAACCCTGGTGGCTGGTGGGCGAGTCCGCTCGCACTTGTTATTGCCTATTCTCGTTCGGAAATCAGTTAGAACTAAATAATGCCGTTTACGCGAGATCTAAAAGGTAACCGGAGTTATTCGTACTACTTTCATCTATCCAATTAATTAAACAAGGGCAAAGAGAGCTTTCTACAGCGGGAGATTACTCAAATTAGACACAAAAGTCGACGTAAATGAATATGTATTTTAAGCACTCCACAATAAGCCTCGAAGTTTCGCTGCGTCATGTTTGCTTTCAGCAAAATCGAGATCCTTTTGGTACTCGAAGAGCTTTTTTGTTGTAATATGTATAATATATAATTAATTATATATAATATAATTTTACCATGCCACTGCTCATGGGAGCCTGGGGTTCGCTTGACAACTAATCCTAAGAATTGACGTAGGCACTAGTTTGTAAAAACTTGGAAGTCAAGGGTAAGTCAGTCGTAAGACTGCCATCTGACCTTCCAACCCAGAGGGGAAACTAGGCTTTATTGGGATTAGTCCAAAATAGGCCCTTGAGGCATTGTACCAAGGATGCTGGCGCCATTTCCTCGCTGTATCGCAATGCAAGATGATAAATTGCTCATTTTCTATCTATTTAACTAGATTTAGTACAGGAACAAGCTGGCTTCGTGAAAGGAAAGGGCACAAGGGAGCAGCTTCTTAACATCCGCCAAGTCATCGAGAAAAGCAGAGAATTTAACTGCCCAGTTGTCTTGTGTTTCATAGACTACACTAAAGCTTTTGACTGCGTGCAGTGGGACAACTTGTGGACTGTGTTGCGCGAGATGGGAACTCCGGAACATTTAATTGGCTTGATTCAGCACCTATATGTTGAGAACCGCTCTTTTGTCAGAATCGGCACCGACTGTTCCAGTGTGTTCAAAACAAGTTCCCCGGCCCTTTTCAACATATATGGTGAATATATCATCCGGAAGGTACTGGAAAATTGGGACAAGGGGTTTCCCATAGGAGGAAAGCGGATATCAAACCTGAGGTATGCCGATGATACGGTCCTTTTGGCGACGTCTGTGGAAGATATGCAGGAGCTGTTTCAGAGACTTGAGACGGAGAGCGACCGAATGGGTCTCACAGTAAACAGGAGCAAGACGAAGCTAATGGTAGTAGACCGTGCCAAAAAACTGCCCAGAATAGTTAACATCGTCCCAGGGGTTGATATCGTGGACCACTATGTCTATTTGGGCGCACTTATCTACGATGATGGCGACTGCGTACCGGAGATAAAAAGGCGTATTGGTCTGGCTAAGGAAGCTATGACCCGACTGAATGTCATCTGGAAGAAGAGAGGTATAACCAGCGCCACCAAGACCCGGCTAGTACGCGCTCTAGTATTCCCCATATTTCTGTATGGCGTGGAAACATGGACGATACGAGCCCGAGAAAGGCAAAGGATCGATGCATTCGAGATGTGGTGCTGGAGGCGTATGTTAAGGATACCCTGGACCGCCATGCGCACCAATGTATCGATCCTTTCACAGCTTCGTGTCCAAACTCGCCTATCCACAGTCTGTCAGCAGCGCATATTGTCCTACTTCGGCCACATAATGAGGAGGGGAGATGAAAGCCTTGAAAAGCTGATCATTGTTGGAAGCACGGAGGGCAAACGAGGCCGGGGACGGTCTCCAACTAGATGGAGCGATCAAATAAAAGGGGCCCCATCCTCAACCAGCTTTTGCTCGGTCGTCAGAAACGCGATGGACAGGCACCGATGGAGGCAGATTACAAGAACCAGGTGTGGAGCATCCACATCCACTGATGACCACGATCCTCAGTCATGAGGGAGCGACCACAAAGAGAGAACTAGATTTAGTAATAAAATTCAACATGTGTACAACATACGGCATATGTATATGTAAATATAAGCAATGAAACTGCGCGTAGCGGTCACAAAGCGTAGCGTGGTCAATCGTAGCATGCCGACACCTTCAGGCGGCTGATATGTAGTGCTACGGCGCCTACGGCCGCTCGTGTTTGTCTATGCAATGCCTCTTTGCACACCACATTAATAGTAGTTAATAGTAGTAGAAAGACATTAAAATACGAGTGTGGGTTTATGAAACGAATGAAATGAGTTTCATAAAAAAATCACAAGAGTACATATTTTAATGCCTAATTATGTACAGTTACATACACTGCTTTATCTACAACTACATCAATATCATAAGCTTCAACAAAACAAAGTAATTTTATACTTACAAATTAATTAAACGTCAAATGGCGGTAATGCACTTTTTCGGACATGTCACGCATTCGTTGTTTTTTTTTATTCAGAGACAAAACTAGAGTCGGGGGCCGACTGCTATATCGTTCGACATCAAGTAACATGCGAAATTTCATAAAATTGTTTACAACAGACACTTCATTTCGAATAAAACATCGTCTCGACTGATATTAGAATAGAGGCCAAATCAAATTTCTTTGTTTCTCAGAGAGATGTTCTAAGTTTGAATGTAATTAAGGTAGTATCGGTTATCGATAACGTAAAGTTAAAATTACGATGCACCCACAGATACAGGCCGTTAGCTTCTGTATATAATTATTATAGGGAGGGAATAATATTGACGTAGATAAAATAAAAATATTGACACTGACAGTATATAGTGGTTTCCTGGTGATAAATTGGCATGTTCGTCGGTGTGATCATGCGTTATATATTTTGTGGCGATATGCTTTTCAATATTTGCATATTACACGCAATTATGAATCGTAATATGATATTGTAACGCTTTAATCTACGTAACACAAGGCATTGTAAATCCTGTCTTAACTACGACTAAATTAAGATAGTTTGCTGTTATTTGTCACATGATCCTTCACGGAAACTCTGGGAGAGTTCTGTGGTATGATTTCAATCGCCAAGCACAGGCGAGTCTATTGCCGTTATATATACATATCTTACTAGCCTCAAAATAAGCAAAACTTAAGCCAACTAGCATAACTAACGGCGCTCTGATAAGTTATTACGGATAATATCTCAAGGTAAATAAGTAAAGATTGCTTACCGAACATTTCCGCTTTTGAAATACTATGTTTATATAAACCAATGGATTGATAGACAAAATTACTGAGACAATCATTTTGAGTCTTTTCAAAATAACAAGTTTAAATGAAGGCAACTAGTCTATGAAATAATACTATGTAAACAGATTATTTCGGGTGTAATGAATTTAAAATACATGCCGTTGCCGACGTTTCAAATCCTTTACAGCGTTCGTGATCAACGGGAGACTAAGGAAAAATATATTTGCCTCCGCCAAAAATTACAATGTGCAAAACTAACCACACTAGTCTAGGTAACAAGTTCGACATAAAGAAAGACATAATTTAATCTTTATCTGCACACATATCATAAATCTTAAAACCGCAAATTACGAAGAGGTCTAAAATGAACTGTGATTAGAACAATTTTTTTATTTCTGTAGATAAGATATAGGTATGTAAATGTACTTAAGTAGGCACTAAAATACTCGTGGAATCCTCGTCACTCGTATTTTAATGCTTTTCATTGTGTAGTAGCCACATAAACTACACATTACCCGCGAACATTAACCGCGTCATGGGATTCATTGGCGCCCCTCAGGTGGTCTTGATGATGAATTATTGAGGAGCGCGGAATCGAGTATTAATCCCGCGCCCCTATTTGGCATGTGCCACGTTTGCCTAAAGGATAATCCGGCACTGCCAATCAGCCCTGTCCGCGCGCGTGTGTATTTACTCTGGTATGCCCTTGAACTCGACTCTTGCGTTTACCTAACTAATGTGAACACTTGGCAAGTACCCGCCTTTGTCCGCACAATCAATCACCGGTAGGTTTATCGCGAACAACCGCTACTAGGTGTTCCATTACACGCTATTGTCTAGCGGGGCGGCTGACAGCTACATATCGATGACACGAATTCCCTAGGGCGATTATTGTTTATATTGTGTTCTATTAATAATTATAGCATTGATTTATTCGCCGCTGCTTAATTACACGTATTTAAATGTGTTGTGAAATGATACATATGGTATGTACAAAAGTACTTCAGGTATTTTAATTTAAGATAACCTTTTTTAATCTTTATCTTCCCTACAAATACAGACATTTGTATACGAGTATTATGGTAACTTTTGTAGTCCCTCATTAGGTTTTTCACTTTTATCTTAATTTAATTTGTTTGCAGAAATCGCGAAGCGTCTGGTTGACGTAACTGGTGACAGAAGAGCTGGCGGCTTCCTCGCACAACGTATCAGCATTGCGATACAGCGAGGAAATGCCGCCAGCATCCTTGGTACAATGCCTCAAGGGCCTATTTTAATTTCGTTTACGTAGTACTACTGTATATATCTTGTATGTAAATAAAGATTCATTCGAAAAATACTGGGTGACATTCTTAGGTGATACAAGATATAATAATGTACGCAATTGAACTCATTTCTATGATCAACTTTTACTCGTACTGTAGCAGCAACTCTGAAATTACAAAAAAAATGGTTAAATATAGCGCACATTTTATTTATTGACGTTTTTGGCAGTACGTTCCTTGTGTACATATAAAAATTCCTTGATCATACATCAGATCATGGCAGGCATGCTACGATTGGCTCCGGCTACGTTTGTTGCTGCTACGCGCAGTTGTGTTGGTAGACACAGCGTAGACCTACGCTGAATACGCTGTATTACGGTATAAATAAATAGCGTAGCAAAACCGTCTCGTGTTATGCGGAAGGGTCCTGGATTTTCCCCACACAGTCCTACCGCTCTAATTACCCTAATGTAATAGAGCCGAAGTCAGATTAAAAAAAAAACCGGCCAAGTCCGAGTCGGACTCGCGTTCCAAGGGTTCCGTACATTACACAATTTAAACAATGTATTTTTTATGTGAAACGTGAGTGAAATGTCTTTAAAAAACCCGTAGGGGTCGGATCAAAACTAAGTAATTAAGGCTGACTCACGCTTGACTGCACATTTCTAATAAGCAAAGAACTATTTTTGTGTATTTTTTTCTAAATTAGACCCAGTAGTTTCGGAGATAAAGGGGGGGAATGGTAATTTTTTGCCTATTTTCTTGAATAACTTCTAAACTGTTTATCCTAAAATGATAAAAAAAATATTTAAGATTCTTACAATGAGCTCTTTCATTTGATATGTAACACGATATAGTTCGAAAAACTTTATTTTTTAATTTTCTCATTTACCCCAGTGGCCCCGATGTTTAAAATTCATTTGTTTACGTTACATTTCCGTCTTTGGGTCACAAACTTACATATGTATACCAAATTTCAACTTAATTGGTCCAGTAAGTAGTAGTTTCGGAGAAAATAGGCTGTGACAGACGGACAGACAGACAGACTGACAGACAGACAGAGCACGAATGATCCTATAAGGGTTCCGTGTTTTCCTTTTGAGGTACGGAAGTACGGAACCCTAAAAAAAGGTATAAATAATAGATTAGATATATTTATTTCACAACATATGATTACTGTACAAATTAAATTAATGTCAATTTATAATAATCTATATTGTGATCGTCAGAAATAAATTTATATAATAGCAAGATCATCCAAATAAATTAATTTCATTAATTATACATTAACTAGCGACCCGCCCGGCTTCGTACGGGTACTTCAACACATTTACACAAAACCTCTACAAATTATACATATGAACCTTTCAACGCGTTTAAACAAAGATGTTATTTCTAACATAAATAATAATTTAGAATAAATATAATGAGTGTGTCAATATTTTGTGTGTCACAAAAAGGTCTCCGCGTGAATGGCTAGGCTTCACATACCCGCTAGCGTTCGCATTGCCTGTTTTTGCATTATAAACACTCGATTGGCATCCGTAGAGTTTCCCCAAATAAGGACACCATACGTTATTAGTGAGTGGAAGTGAGCATAGTAAACCGATTTTAATGAAACGTACGAAATAAGGGGTTTCAACTTCCGCAACGCAAAGACTTACTCAATCTATTGCATAGCTGGTCAACATGGCACTTCCAGTTAAGATTCGAATCCAACATAAAGCCAAGGAACTTCGTTTCACTGCACATTGGCATAGGGCAATTTACTACACATGGGCTCACAGTAGATAGGTACTGCCGTGTTGCAATTTTAAGTGAGTGAGTACTACCGTCAGGAGTTCCCAAAATTAATCCGAAAGTCGCATGGAACCGGGTTAGTGTACCTTTGAAGGTACCGAAAGAGCAAGCGGCTCCCAAAGAAAAGCTCCCTGGTGGCAGTGTGGATGAGGAGGAGTTCACTCTGGTGTCAAGAAAGAAAAAAGGCGCGCCCGTGGACTCGAGTGTGGTACCGCCGAACCGGCTAATTCTGGCTTTCGGATTGCTACACCGAGTAAGGCGCTGTATGTGTCGCGCCTGCATTACACCGCCTCGGCTGCTGAAGCGGTGGAGTATGTACACCAGAAGACCGGTTACACGCTGAGGGTGTTCCAGCTTCGGTCGCGCCACTACGTGCACTTCAACTCTTTTGTGGTGCGCGTGCCGCGATCGCTGCAGGGGACCATCAAGTGCGCCGACTTCTAGCAGAAGGGTGTCGTGTTTCGGAGGTTCCGACACAAGACCAGACGATTCAACGGAGCCACGTCGTTCTGTCGCCTAAGTAGTTTTTATTTTTTAAGTTTAATAAAATGCATATATATGTTAGTCTGTAAGGTGTTTGTAATATGGGCTTTGTTGCCTGATTTCAATTTTTAAATAAAATAAAATAAAATAAAATAATTAATCTAAGAACAAGTACATAGTAGTAGTACAGCGTAAACATACACATTTTTGAGATAGAATTTTGCCTGAACTCTGCATCCAACGATTCCACCTATTTTTCTTTGCCTTAGACTAACTGTACACTAACGCCGCATTTCTCTCCCCATACTTCAGTATTCTCATTAAACTTAGAGGTTTGAGTTATGCTGCAAGTGGAAACGCATATATTTTCCAGTGCACAAAACCAATCGAAGAGATTAAATACGTCGTCGGGCTAAGTGAATTGCTTGCAATTTGTCATGTAGCGAAACTGGTAAAGCAATCTAGCGTATTAGTTCCATTGTGGTACATAAAGTTGTTCGGAATATTAATGTTTGCGGAGTGAAGCAGCACATCTTCAGCCCCTTAGATGACGACGTCACGTTGATATTGTATTCGGCTCCGTAATGTAGTCTCGTTATTACAATCTTTTTCTTATTATTTTGAATGGGAACATTGAGGATAATAGAGCGTATTTTTATTTGTATCACTGCAATCAACATGTGTTAGAATTAAGTATGTACATAAAACGATTACGCTATATTCTGTTTATTGTTCTCTGAGATTTAAATTCAAAATTCCAAAACAAAGTTATAAACAGCATTGTGCAAAACTTCATCTGCTACCTCTCTACATCCGGCGTAATATATCCGACGTAATATATATTATGAAAATTGCTCAGAACCATGTAGACTGTCCTGATCTACTAGCCAACTTGAATTTCACAGTCCCCCCACGCATATCCTCTCGCACCAAAAAAACCTTCCATATTCCCTCCGTTCATACTAATTACAGGAAAAACTCCTTTCTTCTAAGAGCTGGTAAGTCTTTCAATCAGCTTTGCAAACATCATGATCTCATCGATCTGTTCTGCGATAGCTTTAGTTCGATACGTAAGCTAATGACTCAGGACTTTTCCCACTGTTAAGTGTTAACAGTGGAAAAAGTGTTAACTCAACATGGTATCTCTATCCTGTTCTTTTTTCTCTCTTTTGTTCTTCTTGTTAACTGTTTAAACCAATTTTCCCTCTCTAGTAAGATAAGTAAAGTATATTTATAAGTTAGTAAGTATTATTAGTTGTAATTTCGCACACCATGCACTTTACGCAGTTTCTATCTGTGGAAACTTGTAATTGGCTCACTGCTTCTATGTTATTACCTAACGTGTGACTTCAGCTGTAAGTTTTCCTAATAAATAAAATAAAATAAATAAATAAATATTATTAGTATCGTCTGCCCGCGACTTCGTCTGGGTAGAATGATAAAAACTATTTTGTGTTGATCCCCGGGCCTCAAACTATCTCCGTACCAAATTTCATCTAAATCAGTACAGCATAGCGATTTAAGCGCGATCAGGTAACAGACAGAGTTAAGTACTTTCACATTTATAATTTTATATTAGTAATAATGACAATAACAAAATATCGGTTCGGTTTATTGCATAAGGTCATAACAAAAAATATGGAGCAAAGTATAAGTAAGTGGCTAAACTGGTTGTTAACAAAGGGATGAAATGATTCTTGGCGCCTTTCACCGGAGTAAAACAATCTATTTTTGATATCGAATATGAGGAAACTAAAAGGCAAGGCAAATTTGCATCATCAGTACTTAATTAAAATATGTTATATGGCCAATCATTTTTGAAGACCTATCCATAAATACCCCACACGTGGTTTGATGAAAAAAAAAATTTTTGAGTTTCAGCTCTAAGTAGTTTTTTTTCTATTTTTGTGTGAAAATCTTAATGCGGTTCACAGAATACATCTACTTACCGAGTTTCAACAGTATAGTTCTTATAGTTTCGGAAAAAAGTGGCTGTGACATACAGACGGACGGACAGACAGACAGACAGACAGACATGACGATTCCATAAGGGTTCCGTTTTTGGCCATTTGGCTACGGAACCCTAAAAAGATCTTTGAATGCAGTTTTATTTCTTTTTAAAAATAAAAGGATGTGGAAAGGAATTTAAGTAAAATGAGCTAACTTAAGGTTTAAAGGTACTTTCCATCCAGGGCCCATTCGTTTTTTCCACACTGTATATAGAGAGAAGAAGATAGATAGATTGAAAGTAAAACTAGGCACTTAGAATTAGAATCAACAGACACTTTACGGAAAAAGTTAATAGTGGTTTTTCTTACTGGTTTTGGGGCTGTAATATCCCTATAGGTATTACTGATATATACTTATGTAAAGAGGACTGACCTGCGGACCTAATTCATCATCTCAACTAAGTAATGTTATAAATGCAAAAGTAACTCGCTCTGTCTGTCTGTTACCTATTTAGGCTTTTTAAACTGTTGAACCGATTTAAATGAAATGGTATGGAGATGGTTTGAGACCCGGGGAAGGGCATATGATAGTTTATCAATCATCATCATCATTCCATGCAGACGAAGTTTTGATCAGAACCTATATAACATGCTTCTTGAATCCTTAGGCAAAATTCGGCACTGTCCTTTAATATCCAATTTTTTAATTTACATTAAAAAAAAACTCATTTTGCCAAAACACTTGTGGTGACGGCCACGGGCACTGGCAAACAAAGGCGTTTTAAAAAATTTCCGCGGTTAATTTGAAGGCAGAGACAAAGCGTGTCGCGGCTGAAGGACGCTCGCGTCACCCTCCGCGGTACACGGGAGTCGGCAACAAACACACCGGTACCGTGACCAAATTTTTCACCAGTCAAGTTACGCCCGAAATATGAAGCGAAAGCCGCATAATAAATAGCAGTTCTTTAAATATAAATTGGAAGGAATTCTCAGCACTCGGTCAAATGAGTAAACTTACCTGTCTCCGAAAAAGGGCTTTAAATTGTATTATGTACGAAATTACGATCCTTTTCGCCGAGTTGTTGTCGAAGATAAATAGTATTCTTGATTGTGAGGCAAGATGAACATCTAATTTCACACAGAAATGTTGATAAATTGACGAGGGTACGCTTTGTATAAATGCACATTTTTTTAATATTAGCAAAACAAATTCTGTTTGTCAAATATCTTACCTACGCTAGATTCCTTGATAGCTAATTTAATTTACGAGAAAATCGTAGTAATATTTGAATAAATTGCATAATTAAATTTTCTTGAAAGTTTTATGCTCGTGTTTGATGCCTGTTTATGCTTTATTTCGTAAACTCTGCCCTTCAAAGATTAGATGCGAAAAAAGGGGCAAGGGTGTTAGTAAGACCGCGAGTGTTTTTACTGCCTGGATTTATATGAGACTAGCCTAACCTACCTTATATCTTAACCTGTCTTATGTGCAATAAAGTATTAGACAGATACACTCGCATTTATCCATACTAATCCATACTATCCATACTAATATTATAAATGCGAAAGTCTGTCTGTCTGTCTGTCTGTCTGTCTGTCTGTCTGTCTCTGTGTTCCCTCTTCACGCTTAAACCGCTGAATCGATTTAGATGAAATTTGGCATAGAGATAGGTTGAGTCCCTGAGAAGGACATAGGATAGTTTTTATCCCGAAAATCATCCCTTAAGAAAGTAGAAAGCGGGGTGGAATTGAGATAATTAACGAAGTGCCTGCTAATTTGTGTGCACAATATGCTCAAATTTAGATTGCTATGAGATTTTCTCCAGGCGCTATTCTTAATCTAGCTGCGGTTACTAAGTCCACGCAGACGAAGTCGCGGGCAAAAGCTAGTATTTTATAATTCGTTGTTTATGAATTGATACACAATGGAAATCTATACATATAATAAAGCGGAAGAGGGTCGAAAATTCGATATTCGAAAAAAAATTGGCTGGGGATACTTAGAATCGATAACAGAACACATTCCAACAGTTATTAGAATTCTTGTCTGTTTATCTGTTTGTCTGTTTATTTGACCGCGCAACAAATGAAAACGGCTGAACGGATTTTGATGCAAACTTTACTAATCTGTCGAAAAAATCCACGGCAAGATAGGCTACAAAAATTTGAGAAATTTTATCTATACATATAATAAAGCGGAAGAGGGTCGAAAGTCTGTACATGGAAGATATTCGAAAAAAAATTGGCTGGGGATACTTAGAATCGATAACAGAACACATTCCAACAGTTATTAGAATTTTTGTCTGTTTATCTGTTTGTCTGTTTATTTGACCGCGCAACAAATGAAAACGGCTGAACGGATTTTGATGCAAACTTTACTAATCTGTCGAAAAAATCCACGGCCAGGTTATAGGCTACAAAAATTTGAGAAATTTTACCCCTAACGGGGTTAAAAAGGGGATGAAAGTTTGTATGGGGTTCAAGATTTATTTTAAGCTAGCAATTTGAAACTTCGTAAGAAGATATATTATTGAAATACAAGAAAACTAATTTCAGCGTTTTTGAAAATTCATCCCCTAAGGAGGTGAAATAGAGGTTGAAAGTTTGTATGGAGATCATTTTTTTTTTGAGTGCGTTACTTGAAACTTTGTATAAAATGAAAATGAAAATGAAAATGAAATTTTATTGATAACAATCGTTACAGGTCTGTTTATGTTTTATACATATTAAACCTACAATCTACATACACGTGGTAAAGTTGAGGTTTTTTAGGCAGACAGTCTTAATGACAATTATATTTACAATTCATTACATATATGTTTATTTGTTACATTCATCTAACTATATTATATTTAGAATTTATAATTATTTATACGTTTCATGTATTCATTTATATATTTCAAATTCATAATTTATCATTATATTATAAGGTAAGTGGCATGTCAAAAAATTCATTGTAGTCATAGAACATATTAGTAAGGAGCCACTTGTTTAGCCTAGATTTAAAACCGGCGGTGGAAGATGCATTTCTGACGCATTCCGGGAGGCGGTTAAATACTGATGGTCCGAGACAATAGACCGATTTCGCCGACTTCGCTAGTCTGTGGCGCTCTGCTACTAATCTATCTGCGTGTTTGTTGCTACGTAGGGGGTACCTTAGGTTTTTACCTCTGCACTTAAATAGCCCTCGATTATCGTATGTGAATACATATACCTGTTGTATAAGTATACAGGGTAGGGGCATGATTTTAAAATCTATAAAGAGATCGCGGGCAGGGGCGTCGTTGGGCTTGCTGGCCATACCGCGGAGTGCAAGCTTCTGGAGGGAGAAAATGCGGTACCAATCAGCGGCCCGGGCCCACAGCTCCGTACCGTATGTCAGTAACGAGTGGACCGTTGCAAAGTAACATTCCCGCACCGCGGCCCGGCCGGCTGTTCGTGCCAGGCGGCGCAGCGCGAAACATGCCTTACCCAATCGGCTGCACATCTCATCTATGTGCTGCTCCCATGTAAACGCGCTGTCTATGTGGAACCCGAGCAAGCGAGTACAGGACACTTGCTGTAAGGGGGAGTCATCTGCACACACGCGTAGGCTTTCACTGGGGTGGCCGTTTAGTTTGACTGTCATGAAGCAGGTCTTGTTTTTGTTTAGTGCCAAACCGTTAGTTTTAAACCACTCGTTAAGCTGCAGTGCTACGCTATTTACGACGGCGCCTAGTTGATTTTTCGTAGGCGTACTTACAACTGCCGTGACGTCGTCGGCGTACATGTAGATATCCGCACCTTTTATTGCCAGCGGTAGGTCATTGAGAAGGATGCTGAAGAGGGTGTTTGAGAGGCAGGACCCCTGCGGGACCCCCAATAGGTTCTGGCGCTCCGACGATGTGACGCTGCCACCTCCCCCAACGACCACTTGGGTCCTACCGGTCATAAACGAGAGCAAGAGATTAAGTGCAGGGCCACGGATACCGTAGTGCTCAAGTTTGTCTGCTACAAGCCCGTGGTCGGCAGTATCGAAAGCGCGTGAGAGGTCACAGCAAATGATAGCCACGTGGTGACCTGCCTCGCGGGCGCGCAGCGCGCAGTGTGTCACTTCCCTTACCAAGTCGGTGGTCGATCGGCCCTGGCGATAAGCGTACTGTCTGTCCGAAAGAACATTCCTAGTCAGCCAAAAGGACAGCAACCTTTTGTTTAAGCCCACTTCAAGACACTTGCTGAGAGCTGGTACTAAAGCTATAGGACGGTACGATTTAGGGTCTTTTTTGTTGCCTTTGCCTTTGTATAACGGGCAGACCTTAACTTTCTTCAGACGGTCTGGATATGATCCTAACCGCATACAATTATTAAATAGCTGTGAGAGTACGAAGCTCAATACCGGGCTAGCTTGTTTAAGTAGGTTTGCGGATAGGCCGTAAACATCGGTGCTATTTTTTGCCGCTATGGATGATGTTATAATAGTATTAATTTCGCCCGGGGTGAAGGGGGATAGTCGCAGTGAGCAATCACTATATGACGTGCGGCGGGATATCGACGTTAGGCATTGCACACGATCGGCGGCATATAATTGGCATATTATTATAATACAGGAAGTGATTTTAGCGTTTTCACGAATTCGTCCCCTAACAGGGTTAAAGGGGGGTTGAAAGTTTGAATCCATTACAAATGCTTTGAAACTTCTTAGAAAGGTATGATAGACGATTACAAAAAAACTAATTTTGACGTTTTTGGAAATTTAACCCCTCAGGGGGTTGAAAAGGGGATGAAAGTTTGTCTTGGGGTGCAAATTTTATTTTAAGCTAGGAACTTAAAACTTTGCAAAACGTTATTATATTAAAAAGCAAGAAAATTACTTTTAGCGTTTTTAAAAATTCATCCCCCATGGTGGTGAAAAAGGGGTTAAAAACTTTATCTTGATAACTATATAATAAATTAGACAGAACTGCGAACCTGCGAACCCGAACTGTTGCTAGAAGTGGGTTAGGTTAGGTTAGAACTGCGACCCCCAAGAAAACGAACTGTTGCCAAAAGTGGGTTAGGTTACGTTAGAATTGCGACCCCCAAGAAAACGAACTGTTGCCAGGAAAGTGGGTTAGGTTAGGTTAGAACTGCGACCCCCAAGAAAACGAACTGTTGCCAGAAAAGTGGAAATTAAAAAATTGGGATATTTAAAATAGGTATCACGTTAATTCGGAATAAGGGCAATTCCGAATTCGTAATTTTGAAAATCGTAAATGTTAAATTCGGTGTTTGCCACCATCGGAATTGTTATAGTCGGAATTATGTAGTTCGGAATTTACAAAATTCGGCTTTTTGGGTTTTCGGAAATATAAATCTTCGTGATTTTCATCATTCGTAATTATGACAGTCGGAATTTTGATGGGTCGAGCATTTAAAAATCGGAATGATAAAATTCGACATTCTAAAATTCGGAATAAATTTTTTCGGAATTATGTACCTAACCAGTACACCCGCGCGCGGCGGCACCCGCTGCTGGCGGCGGGCGCGGCGCGCACACAGGCGCACGCGCAGGTGCCGGTCGCGCGCGCGCACGCGTTGCTCAACTCCCAGCTCGAGGCGTAGCCACAGTGCGATTTGTTTGTGAGTGCGATGGGGCGAGTGATAATGGAATGCAAGAGGATATTAGAAAGAGAGATGCCTGAGAGTACCATATCATAATTTATACCTGTGTCTTAGTTGTATGTTATGTGTTATTGACTAGGACTATGTTCTACTTGCTTTATGTTGTTAATGTATTTCAATTTGTGCCACTTTGGCATTAGCTGTAAGGTGCAATTTGTTATTTGAAATAATAAATAAATAAATGTAGTGTACCCGATTTGGATAGGTACAGTCAAGGACGTAAAAATACAAAAATGGTACTGTATCGTTCGATATACACCTACTACTCTATGCCGTTTAAATCACGTCAAAAATATATATAATAAGGACAAAAAATATTCATTTTGGAGTGTAATTTTATTTAGTGGTAGCAAAGAGGATATAATATTATAGAGCGGTACTGTCATAGTAAATTTTGTAACCACAGTAAATTCACTGCTATCTATCAACACACTATAAAACTAAAAATGAAGATTTATAAAAATACGATAAAATGTATTTAAATATGGATAAATGATTTTTTTTATTTGCATTAATTATTTTTATTATTTTGACCCATGTTCTTTCACTGATATGCGTTAAAATTGTTAAATAATAACAAACGAAACCGTCAACGCCCTCTATACGAGAGTAGGCAAAAGGTAGTAGCGACATCTGATCGAGAATCAAATTTTCGTGATTTTTGAGGCACGTTTTTTCCTTAGACTGTATCCATCTATTACGGAGTTATATCTATCTTTGGTGGTAGGTACCTAATTGTAAAATATTTTATCTGGACTACCAGTCCTCTAGTGTATCCATCTGTCAACTTTACTTTAAGTTCCGTCTCCAGGGGACAGGGAGATAAATTAGGGGTGAATTAGCCGCTTACTGACACAGACCGAATTCCACGCAGGCGAAGCCGCGGGCACAGCTAGTAAAATAATAAACATAGGGAAAGAAACGTTAACCACAAAAACAAAAACACGTAGGTACCTGCGTGTGTAAATTTTCGTTCGGTGTGTCCTCTTTTGTTGCCTTCAAATTTCCTGGCTTTACGCCTCATCCATACTAATATTATAAATGCAAAAGTCTGTCTGTCTGTCTGACTGTCTGTCTGTCTGTCTGACTGTCTGTCTGTCTGTGTGTTACCGCTTCACGCTTAAACCGCTCAACCGATTTAGTTGAAATTTGGTATACAGATAGTTTGAGTCCCGGGGAGGGACATAGGATACTTTTTATCCTAGAACTCACCCCTCAAGGGGGTGAAAAGGGGGGTGGAAATTTGTATGGGGAATCAATAACTGCTGAACCGATTTAGATGAAACTTGGTATGGGGATAGTTTGAGCTGTGGGAAAGGATATAGAATAACTTTTATCCCCGAAATCATCCCTTAAGGGTGTAAAAAATGGGGTGGAAATGTATAGTGTGGACCAATTTGGGGGTGAAAAAAGGATGGATTAAAAAGCAGATTTGTTGAAGAATTAAGGTACCCAAATTACTAATTCCACGCAGACGAAGTCGCGGGCAAAAGCTAGTAATATTATAAGTATGGAAGTACAGGACGGCGGGAGAATAATGGCCTCGTTTTGAATGCGTTATTACCGTGTATATTGCTTAAAATAATTTTCATGAAAATTCTATGCGTTTTTTTATTTAAAAAAAGACCTTGCAGTACTGACATAACATCACCCTCTCTTTTACGTTTTTGTGTATGAGTAATAATTATAATAATTTGTTTTCCAATTTTAAAAGACGTAGTAAGCTCAAAAGGATCGAATTCATTAATCTAATGTCCGACTACTGTCACCAATGTGATGTATGTTGTGGTAATGCCGCAAGAATCACTCATACTAATGACTTAAAACGCTATTAGGGAATGAAACGATGTGTGCTGTTATCATAATTGATGGAGCATTCGTTCTCCGGCTTGAGTGGTGTAGGTGGTCCCTGTCGCCATGGCGTCACCAACAACACTCTTCAATAATTTAGTTCGAGAAGAAGAAAATTGCTACATCGATGCTGTATCGAAGGCCTACCTTTGGATGGAAGTGGTGTTCGGCCTCAACAGGCTCGTCTTATCCCTTAAAATGAAACCGATTTTTATTTTAATGGCATCTGCGTACAGTATTTTTTGCTGTGCTATTGTATTTTACGAAGTATTCTTTTTTTTTTACTCTATGTTCACGGACCACCTTGACTTAGGGTTAGATTCCATACACTATCTATTGGGTGTCGTACTGAGTTCAATAGTTTGGAAGCGATTCCAGCATTATTATCTGAAGTTACAGCATTTTGACACGACGATCGGTTGCAGACCAAAATTATCATCGTCATCAGTCAAAAACTTAATTTTGATGTGTACTGCGGTATCTCTGTCGATTCTCACGGTACCGTATTCATGGTACGTGGCCGACAAACTTGTCGATTCACTGATGCTGTTGCCGGTGCGTGTTCTATTTCTAATTGAGACTCATTTCTACGGACACCTGCTAAGCCTGCTTGTTCCGCGGCTCCGACTGATCAATTATTATATGAAAATATCATTGAGCCATCACAATAAAGTGGTAGCTCCAAAAATTGACGAATTGACATTCAAGAGTGTTATTTTGGAGTCTCAAAATTGTCAAATGAAGAAATTGATGGACCTTTACTGTATGATAATCAACGCGTACGATATACTCATTGATGCTATCAAGTGGCAGGTGAGTGACTAGTAGGGGAGATAGGGGACAGAATTATCATGTTTTCGTTATCAAAAGGGAACCTTCACAATCCGCATTTCATCTCTCCGTATGGTGTCCGTATATCACAGCTATTTTATTCAGAAACCATTAATTATATTTTAATGAAATCTTATCTTAGAATATTTGCTTGTTACAGTTTGTAATGGTGCTAACTGCGTTGTTTATCTCCATTCTTAGTTTTTCATACAGCACCGCTTTGACGGTAATACGTAGCGAAGTAAGTATTATTATTTACTAGCTATTTATTGCCCGCGACTTCGTCGGCGTGGAGTTAGTAATTTGCGTAGTTTATTTTTTACAAAATCTGCTTTTTATCGATTCCCCATACTGGGATAAACTACCCTATGTCCTTCCCCGGGACTCAGGCTATCTCTATACCAAATTTCAACTAAATCGGTTCAGCGGTATAAGCGTGAAGAAGTAACAGACAGACGGACAGATAAACAGACACACTTTCGCATGTATAATATTATTAGTATAATTAGTATATATTAGTATATAGTATATTAGTATAATAGTATATTAGTATATTTAGTATAATAGTATAATAGTATATTAGTATAATTAGTATATTAGTATGGATGGATATGGATATGTCTATTATTATTTATTTAGCAGTTGTGTTAGTAGTAGGTAGTTTGTAGGCTATACCGGCTTTTCCAGAGACCGTTGGCAAATACTAATTTAGCCTAAGAGAGTCCTCACAACGCTGATCCCATCATTATGAGTGATTTTAAATAAATAAATAGTAAAGGAATAACATAGCCAACGACGAAACGATACGGGTATTCAGATTTGGCAGATGTTTATGGACAACCATTAGTACTTAGCTGTAAAGTCTCATTGAGATCGAGCCATCCTGACGCGCACGATTGAAGTCCACATAATTCCACAAGGCCGTTCATTTACATAGACCGTTCATTTAGAGACCTTTCTACAACGTGGCGATAGAGTCAGCGTTCCACTGTGTCCGGCTGTTTCCGCTGTTCGCTCCGTGCGTCTTCGCCGACCAGATCCAGGAGGAAGTGCGCCGCTTGAGAGAGCTGCTGGCTTCTAGACTCTACGAGAACAAACTAAGTAACGTATCAGTAGCTTAATTGACAACATAATTTTTTTTTATACCACGTCGGTGGCAATCAAGCATACGGCCCGCCTGATGGTAAGCAGTTACCGTAGCCTATAGACGCCTGCAACACCGGGGATATTACACGCGCGTTGCCGACCCTTTAAAAACCTGTACACTCCTTTTTTGAAGAACCCCATACTGTAGCCCCTCGGGAAAACCTCGACAGGGAGCTCATTCCACAGCCGAAGCGTACGCGGGAGGATATTCCTCTTAAACTGCACAGTACGCGACTATTTAGGTGCTAGGGTGTGAGGATGAACACCCTGCCGATGGCGAGCGGTGCGGTGATAGAAAGCGGCCGTTGGCATCATGTCAAACAATTCTTCAGAGCACAGCCCATTGTACAAGCGGTAGAACACACACAAGGAGGCGAAGTCTCTCCTTAGACTTAAAGGTTCAATACCGCTTGTGAGTTTGGCATCGTCGAAGATTCGTACAGCGCGCCTTTGGACTGAGTCGAAGGGTCCAAGCTGGCATCCAGGTGCTCCTGCCCAAAGGTGACAGCAGTACTCCATATGGGGTCTGACTTGCGATTTATATAGCAGCAGTCTTTGCCCCGGAGTAAAGTATCGCCGTGCTTTATTGAGCACACCGAGTTTTTTGGATGCCAGATCAGCCTTCCCTTCCAGGTGGCTACGGAATTGGACGTCACTGGAAATGTCGACACCGAGGATCCCAATACTCCCTGACTTGGTAAGGGCTGTGCCTTCGAACTGTGGGACCACAGTAAATGGGGTTTCTTAGCGGTAAACGCGCAAACTTGTGTCTTGGTGGGGTTGAATCGCACTAAATTGTCCCGGTCCCACACCGAAACTCTGGATAGAGTGCCCTCAATATCTGACACAAGCTTTCATTATCCTACTATGTTCGCTAAAGCCCGCTGTTTGCTTATAATGTCGTTGTCTGACTAATATCATTGAACAAGTAAAAAATGCAGTTAATTATTGTTAATATCGTAAAGCCTGTTAGTATATGAATTATACTAGCTAGGCTCCGCCTGTTTCTTAGGCAGTTATCACACTGGATGCGATTCGCACGACGCTGCGATGTGCGAGCGGGACGTCACTATAATAAGCGCATAGCGTTGTCTCTCTCATACATAGGAGCAACGTGGGAATCGCATCCAGTGTGAGAACTGCCTTACTCCTTTGAAGTCGTTTAAATTTATAAGTCCTATACAACATTAGAAGCTTCAAAGTTCATGATTCTCCTTAGGTACAACGGTTTTGATTGAGCGTTGTCTTTCACTATCTACAAATATAACGCGACTGTTTTTTGTATTGAGATGCGGTACTAAATACATTGTATCTTCCAGACAAGCCGGGTCGTAGCGTGGCGCGGGCGCTGCTTTCTCTGACGGAGGCGCGCGACTTGTCCTTCTCGCTGCTGCAAATTTTCGATATCGACATCTCTCTTCCTTTCAAGTTCATGGGACTGCTCTTGACTTACCTTATCATACTGTTGCAGTTCGAAAAAGTTATCAACCCTTGAGTGTTTTTGTGACTTATTTTGTGTATTGAGTGTTATTTGTTTAATAAATGATATTTCGTGTGCATATTGGTACTTCATTTACTTCATTCACGACTTTTTTTTTATCAAGATTTTAAAAGGTCTAAACCATTTTACTTCAGGCACAAAAGGCCATTTAATTTTGTTACAATGAAAGCGCTCCTGAAATGTGAATTGTAAGATAATTTTGGACATAAATGTTTATAAATTGTAGTCTTTTTGCTGGTGATCTCATGTTGCAATAAAATTATCCTGACATACAATTCAAAATCCAAAAACGACGAACCATGACCGTTAAGAGATAGAACACACTTGAAGTAGTTACACGATAAAAACAATTTAGAAATTTTAGCCTTAAGTAGTTTAATTTTAAGAGGGGACGTAAAGCCAACTTACCTATAGAAAATAACAAAATATATAGGTACCGAAAATTGCGACAGAAGATTTGGCGATTGCGTTTTACCTCAAGAACTCTGAACGTATACTTCTAATTAAAATTTTGCCAGTCAAATCCTTCGGCTATATCACTAGCTAATTTATATTAAAATTATACTGCTATTGTATTCAGGGTAACGGTATACGATTGAGAATAAATGAAAATTAGGCATGTTTTCGTGATTTTTAGGGTTCCGTACCTCAAAAGGAAAAAACGGTACCCTTATAGGATCACTCGTGATCACATTTGTCTGTCCGTCTGTCACACACATACATCTTCGAAACTACTGGACCAATTAAGTCGAAATACACATATGTAAGTTTGTGACCCAAAGACAGCATGTGACGTAAACATGAATTTTAAACGTGTTATATATATATCAAATGAAATAGCTCATTGTGAGAATCTCCAATATACTTTTTATAATAACTGAAAATGAAAAGACCAGACTTAAAAGGTTTGCCAGAGAGCAATGGAACGCAGCATACTGGGTGTTCGTAGAACCGACCGTATTTAGAAACACGGACCTGCGTTCCAAAACTGGCGTTGTGGATGTGGGCGTGAAGGCCGCTAAGCTGAAATGGGACTGGGCAGGGCACATCTGCCGAATGCACCCAGAACGCTGGGCCAAATTAGCCACGGACTGGATCCCACAGGATGGATCTCGGGGCAGAGGCAGACCCAAACGGAGATGGCGGGACGACCTCGATACATTCTGTGTGGAGTGGCGGGAATGTGCTCTGGATAGAGCCAAGTGGCGGGAAAGAAGGGAGGCCTTTGCCCAGCAGTGGGACACACTAACAGGCTAATAAAAAAAATTTTTTAGAAAGTTTGTCAAACTATATCGTCCTGCATATCATATGAAATAGCTCATTGTGAGAATCTCAAATATATGTTTTATATAATTTTAGGATAAACAGTTTAGAAGTTATTCAAGAAGATAGGCAAAAAATGACAACCCCTTCTCTTTATCTCCGAAACTACGAAACATTGTTAAAAATTGTGTAATGTACTTACGAAACCTTTGGAACGCAAGTCCAACTCGCACTTGACCGGTTTTTTGTTATTTTCTATCGAGCTAACTTTAACATTTTACGGTTTTGCTTAGTTTGATAGCTAATACAGTCTAGCTTTCGAGTGAATTTTTTTATAGTATTTGCCCTTGATTAAAACGTGTAAAAATTCTGTTCTATAAAATCTGTAAGTAATATGAGATGTAGTTAGAATCATCTTAGCCGTGAGAGCAATGTTAGACGCAATGGGGTTATTTATGTATTTGTCACTTGACCGGTTTTATTATGTCATTTCGACAGTTAGGTACTATTAAACACGGCGCCGGACCCAGTGCCTATAGGTAATCCGCAATAATGTGGTACAATTTATTGCCAGACTCGTTTGCTCACTACTTTACTGTACTCTATTTTATTACTGCCGTAATCTTATTACAGCGCTTTTGGGTACCACTTTGAAATAGGGTGCTGGCAAATCACATGGTTGGAAATATTTGACATGAACAAAAATTTACAGAAATGAATTATAAATCATGACAGTAAATCGCAGATTTGTTTAGCAGTTCATTAGGCTTGTTTAAAAGAACTGTATATTCTTTATTAAAATAAGGGTGAAATGTTGCAAGCAACCCGATAGTAAGTACTTGTAATCTTAGTAATTTAAGTCTAAGTCTAAGTCTAAGTGAAAAGTGTAAGTATAAGTCTTTTCTCTTGTTTATACATTTATATGCTATTGTATTAGTTGGTATACTATTGTTTTGATTATGTACAACTACTAGGTACTACAAGTTTGCACTATTTATCATTACTCTTTAATTGTACCTCTATATGTGAATTAGGAAACTATAGGTCTATAAAAAATCAATTTGTAGCTATTAGCTAAGTTGCTTATGTTTACTTTAAGACTGTTTGTTTCTCAATAAATAATAAAAAATAAAATAAATATAATAGTGTAAAATTGTTTTCCATCGTATTTTCACGGAAACTTACGAACGTGTTTTGCAACTTCAGTCCGTACAAAATGTACTGACATTGACTGAACTAGCATGACAAATACGAACTTTTCCGAGATAATACGATGGAAAACAATTATGCATGACATCTGTAGTAGTAGTAAACACTTTATTGTACAAAAAAGAGAATGTTTGTATCGTATCAAATTATTATAAAACTCCTGCTGTACGCTATTTCCAATATTTCGTGAGGCTTTTGTCGAGAGAGAGAGGGAGTAAGCAACACAGTAAATAATAGAGTTCTTAAATTATTAATTCATATAGTAGGTAATAGAAACGCGCATCAACGTTGTTTATAGTACACGTTAATCATAATTATTTATAAAATAAAATTACACCAGAGTTACACATATTAACTTCGATATTGGACGACCGCTTCTAATCTACAAACGTAACTTCTACACAAATGTAGTCCCCATTTTCCTCCCTGGGTATTGATATTATAGAAAATATTTTTACATAATTTAATATTATGTATTAAGATTAGATTTTTCCATTTTTAAATTATTATAAGAGTATGTGTTCTTTATTGTTATTGTACATAGAAAAACAAATACGAGAAACACAGTTACAAAAAGAATTTTGAGGAAATGAGTAGAAAATAAGTAACGATAAATGACAAACAAAAACAACAATGTACAACCACTAAAAGTAATGAAATGTAAATTTTGAATACCTACACATTAGAGTTTTGAATGATTCACGGTTAGTTTCACTAGACATTATTA
Organism: Cydia strobilella; assembly: GCF_947568885.1. NCBI lineage: Eukaryota > Metazoa > Arthropoda > Insecta > Lepidoptera > Tortricidae > Cydia > Cydia strobilella. Next base: position 8,148,730 of record NC_086053.1, read on the forward strand.
CACATTATTACAAATATATACTCGTACATTATTCAAATACTATATTACTGTCATGATTTATGATTTATTACTGGCAATATTCGTACCAATGAGTTTTACGGAACTTATGTACGAAATATCATTTGATATTTACTAGTTGCTTGTCGGTGAAGGAAAACATCGTGAGGAAACCGGACTAATCCCAACAAGGCCTAGTTTGCTCTCTGGGTTGGTAGGTCAGATGGCAGTCGCTTTCGTAAAAACTAGTGCCTACGCCAATTCTCGAGATTAGTTGCAAAGCGGACCCCAGGGTCCTGTGAGCCGTGACAAAAAGCCGGGATAACGCGAGGAAAATGATGACTGGCAATTTTCGGTCATGTCAAATATTTGCAACCATGTGATTTGCCAGCACCCTATTTCAAAGTGGTACCAAAAGCGCTGTAATAAATTTACGGCAGTAATAGATTAGAGTACAGTAAAGTAGTGAACAAACGAGTCTGACAATAGATTGTACCACGTTATTGCGGATTACCTACGCACTGGGGCCGGCGCCGTGTTTAGCCGCCGAGTCGGACTCGTCCACCGAGGGTTACGTACCGTACAAATTTAAGATTTTTTATTTTTTAGAAATTAACAGTTTTCAGATTTTTTCCTGTATTTGGACTATAAGACGATATTACTTGCCAAATTTCATAGTTATAGGTCAACGTCAACAATTTTTTTTGGCTAGTGATATAGCCGAGGGATTTGACTAGTAAAATTTAAACTAGTAAAATCAGAAGTATACTTTGAGAGTTACTGAGGTAAAACGGTAAAAGCCACACAATCGTCAAATCTTCCATCGCAACTGTCGCGTAGCGCGTTATATATTTTGTTCCTTGCTAATTTCCTGGCTTTACGCCCCCTCTTAAGATTAAAAACTAAATTGTTTTTATCGTTTTACTTCTACGAGTATGTTCTATCCCTTAACGGTCGTGGTTTGTGGTCGTTTTTGGGGTTTGAATTGTATATATGTCAGGATAATTTTGTTGCAACATGAAACGTTGCAATTTTGAAAAGTTTATGTCCAGAATGATCTTACAATTCACATTTCACAGCTAGCTTTCATTGAAACAACGCGAAATTTTGTGCCTGTGGAGTTACTTAAATGGTTTAGAACTTTTAAAATCTAGATTAATGAAATGTGCCGTAATGAAGAATGTCACAAACGAGTCTGACAATAAATTTTACCACGTTATTGCGGATTACCTACGCACTGGGGCCGGCGTCGTGTTTGTCCGCCGAGTCGGACTCACCCACCGAGGGTTCCGTATACCATACAAAAAGATTTTTTTTTTACAAATTAACAGTTTTCAGATTTTTCCTTGTATTTGTAGTGTAAGACGATGTTACTTGCCAAATTTCATAGTTCTAGGTCAACGAGAAGTACCCTATCAATTTGGATTCCCTTGAGTGTCGACGTTTTTTGCGTCATAAACGCCCGTAAGTATATATTTTTATGTTTATTTGGAAATTTATTATTATTATTATTATTTGATCAGCTTAGGGACCTGAGTACGAGTATATGGTTTTGATTTCAACTTGATACCTCCACGCGTCCCGAGATAAACGGTCTTGACAGACAGGCGGTCGGATGGATGGACGCACGGACAGACAAACAGACAGACGCACGAGTGATCCTATAAGGGTTCCGTTTTTTCCTTTTCAAGTACGGACCCCTAAAAAATCACGAAAACTTGTCTAATTTTCATTTATTTTCAATTGTAAGTATAGGTATCGTTACCCTGAATACAATAGCAGTAAAAATAGCTAGTGATATAGCCGAGGGGTTTGACTAGCAAAATTTTAATCACAAGTATACTTTCAGAGTTACTGAGGTAAAACGTTAAAAGCCACACAATCGTCAAATGTTCCATCGCAGCTTTCGCGTAGCGCGTTATATCTTTTGTTCCTTGCTAATTTCTGGCTTTACGCCTAAATTGTTTTTTATCGTTTTACGTCTACGAGTATGTTCTATCCCTTGACGGTCGTGGTTCGTCATTTTTGGGTTTTAAATTGTATAAGTCAGGATAATTTTGTTGCAGCATGAAACGTTGCGATTTTGAAAAGTTTATGTCCAAAACGATCTTACAATTCACATTTGACAGTTCTTCATTGAAACAACGCGAAGTTTTGTGCCTGTCAAGTTGTTTTAATGGTTTAGAACTATTAAAATTCAGATAAATTAAATGTCACGAAATGAAGTAAATGAAGTACGAATATGTTGCACACAAACGATCATTTATTAAACAATTAACTCTCAATACACAAAATAAGTCACGAAAACACTCAAGGGTTGATAACTTTTTCGAACTGTAACAGTATGATAAGGTAAGTCAAGAGCAGTCCCATGAACTTGAAAGGGAGAGAGATGTCGATATCGAAAATTTGCAGCAGCGAGAAGGACAAGTCGCGCGCCTCCGTCAGAGAAAGCAGCGCCCGCGCCACGCTACGACCCGGCTTGTCTGAAAATATACAAGGTATTAACTACCTCATCTAAATACAAAAAACAATCGCGTTATGTAGATAACGCACAGTCAAAACTGTTCAAGGTAGAAACTTGAAATTAGAAGCTTCTAATGTTGTAGAAGCTACGTAACTAGTTAAGATATGATTTTATGAAATTCAAACGGCTTCAATGAAGAGTAAGCCACAGCCGGAGCCTAGTATAATTCATATACTAACAGGCTTTACAATATTAACAATAATTAACTCATTTTGACGTGATAGCGTCTTATAAATCGATGAACACCGGTAGCATGCACGAAAAAGTGTCACGTTGTGGACAGATCTCCATGCTAACGTCAGGTTTAAGAATCAGAAAATTTACATAAAAAAGTTGTTAATAAATTATGTATGCACACATATTGTTATTATACCTATAGTATATGTTGGTTTTTAAAAGATTGGCAACGCGCATGCGACACCTCTGTAGTTGCAGGCGCCCACAAAATACAGCAGCCGATTACCAGGGGGGTCGCAAGCTAGCGTGATATTATACTAATAAGTAACATTCTATATTGTGGACAGATCTCCATGGTAACGTTACGTCAATGTTTTCTTATGACGTTACCACGCAAAATTACATACATACATACATATAATCACGCCTATTTCCCGGAGGGGTAGGCAGAGACCACGGATTTCCACTTGCTGCGATCCTGACATACCTCTTTCGCTTCCTTCACTTTCATAACATTCCTCATACACGCTCGCCGGTTTAGGGTGCTCTTGACCTGGCCTTTCTTCAGGATTTCCCCGATCTGATCAGAGAAAGTCCGCCGAGGTCTGCCCCTTCCAACTCCCGTTTCTACCTCTCCCTTATACACTCTCTTTGTTAGCCTTCTTTCACTCATTCTTTCCACGTGTCCAAACCATCTCAACATACCTTTCTCAATTTTTGTCACTACATCTTCGTTCAGTCCACACTTTTCCCTTATCACACTGTTCCTAATTCTATCTTGTTATTATCGTCCGTAATCCGACTTTACAGACAACCATTTTTTTTTTACTTAATTATACTAGTCAGACAACAACATAATGAACAAAACACGAACATAATAGTGGAATAATATGTTGTTTATTAAGGTACTGAAACGTTACCTAGTTTGTTCTCGTAGAGTCTAGAAGCCAGCAGCTCCCTCAAGCGGCGCACCTCCTCCTGGATCTGGTCGGCGAAGACGCACGGAGCGAACAGCGGAAACAGCCGGATACAGTGGAACGCTGACTCTATCGCAACGTTGTAGAAAGGTTTCTAAAGACAGTGTTCGACAAACATGTAAATGAACGGCCTTGTGAAATTATGATACGGTAGCAAGTAGGCTTTAATCGTGGCCGTCAGGATGGCTCGATCTCAATGAGACTTGACAGGTAAGTAATAGCGTTGCCTATAAAGTCTTCCAAATCTAAATACCCCTATCATTTTGTCGTTGGCAAATGATTTGGGATGGGCACCTTCACTGAGGTGCCCACTTCACTTCGACATTTAGAAATTTGTATTTATTAGAATGATTTTTTTTTATCTTGGTCACTCGAGTACCTACCCGTTCCATAATTGGATAAATTTCACTTGAACATAAAAAATATTAAACTAATAATGATGGGATCAGCGATGTGAGGACTCCTAGGCTATATTAGTATTTGCCAACGCTCTTGAGACAAGCCGGTATGGCCTACACTGCCTACACTATACTAACAGAACTGCTAAATAAATAGTAATAGACAATGACTGATAAATAAAATAATAATAATACTTACTTCGCTACGTATTACCATCAAAGCGGTGCTGTATGAAAAACTAAGAATGGAGATAAACAACGCAGTTAGCACCATTACAAACTGTAACAAGCAAATATTCTAAGATAAGATTTCATTAAAATACAATTTATAGTTTCCGAATAAAATTGCTGTGATATACGTACAATATACGGACAAATGACATGACGGAATTGTAAGGGTTCCCTTTTGATCACGAAAAAATTATAATTCTGTCCCCTATCTCCCCTACTAGTCACTTACCTGCCATTTGATAGCATCAATGAGTATGTCGTACGCGTTGATTATCATACAGTAAAGGTCCATCAATTTCTTCATTTGACAATTTTGAGACTGCGAAATAACACTCTTGAATGTCAATTCGTCATTTTTTGGAGCTACTTTATTGTGGTGGCTCAATGACATTTTCATATAATAATTGATCAGTCGGAGCCGAGGAACAAGCAGGCTCAGCAGGTGTCCGTAGAAATGAATCTCAATTAGAAATAGAGGACGCACCGGCAACAGCATCAGTGAAACGACAAGTTTGTCGTACATGTACCATGAATACGGTACAATAAGAATCGACAGAGATACCGCAATACACATCAAAATTAAGTTTTCCACCGATGACGATGATATTTTTGGTCTGCAACCGATCGTCGTGTCAAAATCCTGTAACTTCAAATAATAATGCTGTAATCGCTTCCAAACTATTGAACTCAGTACGACACCCAATAGATAGTGTACAGAATCTATGCCTGTGTCAAGGTGGTCTATGAACACAGGGAAAAAAAAGAATGCGTCGTAAAATACAATAGCACACCAAAAAATACTGTACGCAGATGCCAATAAAATAAAAATCTGTTTTATTTTAAGGGATAAGACCAGCCTGTTGAGGCCGAACACCACTTCCATCCAAAGGTAGGCCGTCGACACAGTATCAATGTAGCAATTTTCTTCTTCTTGAACTAAATTATTGAAGAGTGTTGTTGGTGACGCCATGGCGACAGGGACCACCTACACCACTCAAGCCGAAGAACGAATGCTCCATCAATTATGATAACAACAGACACATCGTTTCATTCCCTAATAGCGTTGAAGTCATTAATATGAGTGTCTTGCGACATTACCACAACATACATCATATTGGTGATAGATAGTACTTAGTCAGACATTAGATTAATGAATCTATCCTTTTGAGCCTATTACGTGTTTTGAAATTGAAAAACAAATTATAGTAAGTCGGTATTTTGTGTAGAAGTATTCTAGAAATCGATTTTCGCTCATATCATCTAGATTCTAGGATATGGGTATATTTAGTATCAAATGCATTCAGTAATGCATGCATGATGCCCTGAACACAAATATATGAAATTACAAGCGCGAAAATGGTGGGGGTAGTATCTGTGATGTCATAAAGTCGGCGGTATAAATAAAATTTGTTTTTTCCTTTAAACAGGCCGTAGTCGATTTTGGAGCAAAAATGTAAAATTGATTGATAGTCGTTGAAATTATACACGTTTTGTTACGTAATATCTAAATAACAAGTATTGGTTATTAGCACGTCTTCTAATCTTGCCTTTTAATAATGAGGTCGCGAGCGTGCGTCACCGGTAATATATGAAGAGAAGGGGCAGTTTTTAAAAATTCATCAAAAAATTATGGTGGTAAATTATACAAATTGATGTATAAGAACAGTTTCAGCAAATGTTGTAGATTGTTTAAGTATCAAAATTACGTTGAAATTAAGTAGATTTTCAGAGAAATTGTCACTTGTTTTAAAGTAATTATGGAGAAAATTGAATTCGTTAACTTTCATTTCCTCGAACTCTTAGTCATATAACAAAAATGTAATCTGATAAAGGTCAAGTACAGAATATGTGTAATACGAATTTACCATTTTTAGCAGTCCAAACTACGAAATTTACAAATAAGTGCGACAAAATCAGTGCTTTACGCGCGTTTATGTCCATTAGAAAAAAAAACATCACTAATTTAGTGAGTCAGTTTTTAAAAAAATTATCTGATAAAAGGCAAGATTAGAAGACGTGCTAATAGAAACCAGTACTTGTTATTTCAATTAGTTAACAAAAGGTGTACAATTTCACCGTCTAAATCTATCAATTCTACATTTTTGCGACTAAAATCGAGACCGGCCTCTTAAAGATACCATGTGCGGTGTCAAATCAAAAAACTTTGTGAGATGATTAGAAATATGTAACATACTATAACATTTTCACCTCTTGGTCTAACAAATTAGAAAAAAACGTCCTAAAATTACACAATGCAGAGTTGAATTTAAACTGCTCTAGATTGCAAATTACTGAATCCATTCAGTAATTTGCAATCTGTACCTATATACTGTTATTCAAATTGACGTACTTCTCTTATTTTTTAATATTTCTGGTTATTTATTTTTGAACATTGTTTAGAGGATATTCACAGTCATTTGGTATAAAATTTGGAATAATCCATTCAGCCATTTTCAATTAAAAGCTGCAGTTCAAAGTCAACACTGAATTGTGAATTTAATAGTTTGTTAGACCAATACATTGCACCCATATCCGAGATGACATGAACGGAAAGTAGGTTACTTTCACCTGTAAACCTGATTTGCCAACCTACTATTACCTATTCTAATTGTTACACATACACAAAGACGTAAAAGAGAGGGTTATATCAGTACGGCAAAGATAGATATAACTCCGTATTCCGTAATAGATGGATACAGTCTAAGGAAAAAACGTGCCTCGAAAATCACGAAAATTTGATTCTCGATCAGATGGCGCCACTAGCTTTGGCCTGCTCTCGTATAGAGGGCGTTGACGGTTTCGTTTGTTATTTATAATTTTAACGCATATTATCCGTTAAAGAACATGGGTCAAAATCATATAAAAATAATTAATGCAAATAAAGAAATCATTTATCCATATTTAAATACTTTTTAACGTATTTTTATAAATCTTAATTTTTAGTTTTAAAGTATGTCGATAGATGGCAGTGAATTTACAGTGGTTACAAAATTTACTATGATAGTACCGCTCTATCTTATTATATCCTCTTTGAGTACGGCAAGGTAACTTGAAAAACATAGGATTTTCATGACAATTATTCTAAGCAATATATGTATCTACAGGGCAATAATGCATTCAAAACGAGGCCATTATTCTCCCGCCGTCCTGTACATCTGATATAAATCTAGGCAGTAAAAACACTCGCGGTCCTACTGACCCCGTCCCTCTTGGATTCGCAATTTCGCATCTAATCCCTGAAGGGCAGAGTTTACGAAATAAAGCATATACCGGCACGGCATATATCAGACAAGCATAAAACTTACAAGAAAATTTAATTGTGCAATTTATTCAAATTATACTATGGTTTTATTTTTGCGTTGCGTTTAAAAAAGTATCTTTTTAAATACCAACGGGTCTAACGCGATACAATTTCATTATTTTACCTTTTTTCCGACGTTTCAGCCAGGTTGCACTAGCTGTGGTCAGTATTCCTTGATCACAGTTAGTAGTGCAACCTGAAAAAACCGGCCAAGTTCGAGTCGGACTCGCGCACGAAGAGATCCGTACCATTACGCAAAAAACGGCAAAAAAATCTTGTTTGTTGTATGGGAGCCCCACTTGAATATTTATTTTATTCTATGTTTAGTATTTGTTGTTATAGCGGCAACAGAAATACATCATCTGTGAAAATTTAAACTGTCTAGCTATCACGGTTCATGAGATACAGCCTGGTGACAGACAGACGGTCAGCGGAGTCTTACTAATAGGGTCCCGTTTTTACCCTTTGGGTACGGAACCCTAAAAAAGGTAAAATAATGAAATTTTATCGCTTTAGACCCGTTAGTAATATCAATTATGTGTACAAAACGCGAGTTTAATACACTTAGTGTCTTTTCAAGTTGGCCAAACATGCAATTGCTAACTGTGAGGTTTGGAAATCAAACGAATTATTGTGTTGCCACTTTATCATTCGGCGAAATGAAATTATGCGAATAGGTAATTGGTTGCGAAATGAATGACATTCGGCAATGATTTAGAGAACCGTTATAACACTGTATCTATCTATATACCTACTACAACGAAGCCTTGGAAGACGTAGTACTCGTATAAGTTTGCATAACTTATAGACATGTTTTTTTTAGACGAGTTTAACCCTTGGCACAACCCTACGTCGATATATTTCAATACGCGTTTAATTAAAATGTCTAATAGGTCTATGTCTACAAGGTTCGTGTTGCCTATCCATTGCATCGCCAACAATATATGGTTTGATACTATCGGTTATTTTTAACTGACTTCAAGATTTCAAAAGGAGGAGGCCGAGGAGGTTCTTAATTCGGTTCTATGTTATTTTTTGTTTATTAATGTTTGTTACTCCATAACTCCGTCATTTCTGAACCGATTTTGAATATTTTTTATACTGTAAGTATATACATATAGATTGGCCCCGTTTTTTAACCGACTTCAAGATTTCAAAAGGAGGAGATTTTCAATTCGGTTGTAGGCTTTTTTTTATGTTTGTTACTCCATAACTCCGTCATTTCTGGACCGATTTTGAAAATTCTTTTTTTGATTGTAAGTATATACATACAGATTGGTCCCGTTTTTGTCAAAACGCAGTTCTGATGATGGGATCCATGAGGAATCGAGGGAATTCCTCAAATGTGAAAGGCATACATATAGTCATTTTAGTATTTTCATCAATAAATTAAGCATTTACATTTAAAAAAGTGACATTTGATGAAGTGGAACTGCTGATGATGATCAGAACGGAACTCTTCAATGACGCATAGTTCACGTTTGGCGATTTTGTCCTCTTCGTTATGTTTGTTAAGCAAGTTAGGTTTCAAAACACATTTTTGTCAAGCTCGAGTTCTGATGATGGGATCCATGAGGAATCGAGGGAACTCCTCAAATGTGAAAGGCATACATATAGTGATTTTTGTATTTTCATCAACAAATCCAGCATTTCCATTTAAAAAAGTGACATTTGTTGAAGTGGAACTGCTGATGATGATCAGAACGGAACTCTTCAATGACGCATAGTTCACGTTTGGCGATTTGTTCTCTTCGTTATCGACCCAGACCCAAACTTGGATCCGGACTCGGACCCGGACCCGGGTCTGGACATGGACCCCTACTCGGACCCGGACCGAACTCGGACCCGGACTTGAACCCGGACCCCGACTCGGATCCGAACACAGACCGAACTTGGTCCCAAACTTGGACCCGGACAGCCGGACATGGACATTGAACCGCGATTCTCACAGAACAAAACTATCAGAAAAGTAGGTTATGTTAGGTTAGAACTGTGACCCTTACAGAAACGAAATGCTATCAGAAAAGTGGGTTAGGTTAGGTTAGAACTGCGACCCTAGAACCACCGAAATGCTACTAGAAAAGTGGGTGGTTTTACCTCCTTTTCTACATAATTAGGCAAAAGATGCTGTCTTTTTCATTTCATTGTCTGGAATCTAAGAGTGCACCATCAACAATAAGTAATCTTTCAACGGCATCCCCCATTGAAGTCGGTTTCTTTTTCTTAAAAATTATTTCAAGCTCGAGTTCTGGTGATGGGATCTATGAGGAATCGAGGGATCTCCTCAAATCTTACAGGCGTGCGTATAGTCATTTATGTATTTACATCATAAAATAAAGCATTTACATTAAAAACAGTAGCATTTGGTGAAGTAGAATTGCTGATGATGATCAGAACGGAACTCTTCAACGACGCATAGTTCACGTTTGGCGATTAGTCCTTTTCGTTATGTTTGTTAAGCAAGTTACCTGACTTGCTTTTTAAGATTTCGATTTCGACTTTTACTTGGACCAGGACCCGAATTCGAACCCGGATTCGAACCCGGATCCGGACCCGGAACGGATTCGGACTCGGACCTGGACCGAGACCTGAACACGTCCCTGGACCTTGTTCTATACCTGGATCTGAACCCGGATCTGGACCTGGACCTGGACCGAGGCTTATCTAGAAATCAAGCATTTGCATTTAGATAAATTTATTTGGTGAAATGGAACTGCTTAGGATGACCAGAATGAAACTTCTCTACGACATAATTTTTTTCTAAGTCTATTTAAATGGCATTTCAAACTGTACTGCTGTCTGTTTTTTTCTATTAAAGATTATTTCAAATAAAGGTGAGAGTTTTGCCTCCACTCGTCGCTAACTGGTGACGAGTAAAAATTAATATTGATATAAATACAGTGGCAGCCAAGTGGTGAGTAGTGCGTTTCAAACCGGGTGTAAACCTGTTAGGGCCACATGCGCCAGCCGGGGTTAACCACTAACCCGGGGTTAACCGTTAACCCAGTGAAAACCGTTTACCCAGTGTTAGATTGACCTGGTAACCATGGTAACTCCAAGCTTAAACGGTTAACGGTTAGTGGCTTAACCCTGGCTGGCGCAAGTGGCCCTTAAAAAACTAGCGTCCAGGTTTATGTAAATATTACCTATTACTTAATATTTACTAAAATTAATATTGAACAAGAACATCGTAAACATCGATAATAACTTGGAGATCATTTAGGTAAAAGCTTCACTTCACACACAGGAATATTTGCCAATTTAACATAATAAAACATATGTAAATATACTATGTATATGTAAACGTTACGGTAATACTAAATCCAGAGGAACGTTAATTTTTCTATACGTTATGGCGCTTTAAATACAAATACTACAATATTGTATATTCCCTTATCAATATGACCTCGGTTTCTTTAAAGCAAAAGTGAATAGGCTGTTACTGAACCGGTGAGCTCCATCTTAGGCCCTGTCTTCACTTTCCATCAGGTGTGACTAGGGCCAATCGCCGATCAGTTTATAAAAAATAAATAAAAATTAAGGACATTTGATCTATTATTACTTTTTGGATTACTTACATTAGGTAAAGTATGTGCTTTATCTACATCTATCTAAGTAAGTGAAGTATGTACTTCACAGTTCACATAAATACATCATTATGAGAACAAGTTAGAAGAAACTCCACAAATAACTACTTAAAACCACTCCACTCGTACGTCTTTGAAAGTAACAAAAGAATCGTAGTAAAACTTCTGAAGTGATTACGGCACAAACATTCGCGAGTACAAGTACATGGTACCTACCTATGTACATTGTACTTACCTACCTAAGCTAACACGATGTGAGTTGTGTTCTTGGACTTTGCACCTACCATAGAGTAACTTATACTAGAGCGGTATTGTCATAGTAAATTTTGTAACCCCAGTAAATTCACTGCCATCTGTCGACACACTTTAAAACTAAAAATGAAGATTTATAAAAATACGATAGAATGTATTTAAATATAGATAAATGTTTTTTTTTATTTGTATTAATTATTTTTATGATTTTGACCCATGTTCTTTCACTGATATGCGTTAAAATTGTTAAATAACAAACGAAACCGTCAACGCCAATATACGACTGTAGGCCAAAACTAGTAGCGCCCTCTGAACGAGAATCAAATTTTCTTGATTTTCGAGGCACGTTTTTTCCTTAGACTGTATCCATCTATTACGGAGTTATATCTATCTTTGCACCTACGTAAGTCGGAGTACCTACTCCCGCGGGATTACGTAGTTTTATTGCCTGCCATATAACGGCTAACAGGCTACAAACTGGTATATTATTTGAAATAAAATTCAGTTGCAGAGGTCTGAAAATAAAAAATATATACATACGGTATATACCGACAACTTGGTTGTAATTATTAATTAGTGGAAACTTCTATTTATTTATACATACCTATATATTATTCAATTAAACAGGTTTAACTAAACATGCCATATCCCTTTTGTTTCTACTCGTAACACTTTAGGAAAAGTAGTTGAGGATAGTTAGGTACTTCGTGTAGAATTTGTTAAATTTGTTATTTATATATAAATTATTTGCATTTATTATTTTTATATTATTTTGACCAATGACTGATATGCGTTACAATTTTTAAATAACAAACGAAACCGTCAATGCCATCTATTCGAGAGTAGGCCAAAGGTGGTAAAACGTGGTGGCGCCATCTGTTCGAGAATCAAATTTTCTTGATTTCCGAGACACGTTTTTTCCTTAGACTGTATCCATGTAATACGGAGTTACATAGTCTTTGGTAAGGTCGTCCTTTTTGCTATCGCGCAGTCGTCGTTTTGTTCTGGATTAAGGAAACGAGCTTTTTTATCAGAAGCCGTAAAGTGAATTTAACGGTATGCGAATACGAAGCCAGTTACCTAACTAAGTTTCGTGAATCAATTACGGTGAACGATACTCATAGCGGGAATAAACAAGTAACGTGTTGAGGAAACTTATTAGAAGTTATACACACACACACACACACACACACATTCGTCGCTTTAGGTAAAAAAAAACTACAACCTAAAAAAATACAAAAGCTATAATAGCATCCTCTGGTGATTACCTATTAAGTCTTGTCTAATATAGTACCCAAAGTTAGTGGAACATTCAAAACATTCGTTGGTACACAAATGTCCAGATTACCTTTCATGACACTTTTCCTACAGACATCGCCGTATTTGTATAGGTACCGTCGTCGTGAGTATAATGAACGTTCGTTCTCATTTACAATATACCTTCTACAATATCTAACAAGACGAAGCGCACATAATATATGAAAACATAAAAAAATAAACATAAATATGACGTCAGTAACGCGCTATACGTTTTACCCTGATTTTATATTCATCAAAAGGTAATCCATTGGATAACAGCTTTGTAACGGCATTTTATTAGATTATTGTTCCCTCGGGCTTAGCTTATTTCCACCGCGCCTTAACTTCGCTTGCAAACAGATTTGCCAACGTCATTTGTTGAGATGCCTGCCGAAGATTTTATTCATATCAACTGCTTATCTGATGACTCACGCTAAACCGGCCCCGCCCCGGGCGGAGGCGTCCAACATGCCATTTTCTATGATGGCTGATCGGTGATCACTTGGTGCTTTCCATAGAAAACGAAGCGCCGGAAGCTCCGGCCCAGTCCCGGTCCGGTCTAAAGTGAGTCATCCTTTACTATCGTATGTTTGCTGTTTCGAAGTCTAAACTTTATTCAGCACATAACAAAGTTTATTTTGCAATTATCCATTGGAGAAGGTTGACAAAATATTCACTCGATATTCCAATATAAGCCCACTCAGTATATATTCCCGGAGACAATAAATCATCCCGAGGCAATCCCTGTGAATATTGGAAGCGGTTGGCGGCCGACACTCGTCGATTGATCGATGGACTTACATTTATTTATTTCAACACAGGTTCTAACTCGAATCCGAATTAATCCTCTTGATTAAGCTTTGCTTGCTTTTTTTTTATAAATTGAAAAACAAAAGCAAGTCTTTTCTTTTGGCTACGCGTAACAAAGAATTATTAAGTATTTATTATTTTGAAAGCTTTGGATCCTCAGGGAGGGTCCGTTGTCATAAGCGTTTTCTTAATCCTGTGACAGAGAAAGATTCATCAAATTGTCTATACTTACAGCTCGTGAAAGCAACCGTGTCGGACGAAATTTTGAGCTTAGTTCTCCCAATGTAGTAGTGAGCTAGCCCGAGTTAGGTATAATTTAGTCCTGACTGCTGGTTATTTAGGTAATTTGGTATCCACTTTTTCTGTTGCTTTAGCTATGCAGATTTTACGACAAAAACTCATCAGCAAGGGGAACGAAAGTCATTACATACAATGCGTTCTCAGAATATTTTCCTTTGTATTATTTTTTTGTAAAGAATAATCGTGATATTATGTTCCCAAAATGTATAAGTTAAAAAATAATCCTTATTTAAGTTAAGCTACAAATAATAAACATGCTATTATTTGTTTCCTTTTGCGAAATTCGCTGTTACCAGTGTAAAGTTACGAGTGCTTTTGAGTGATTCGATACAATAGGAGGAAGTTTTAGCCTTAAATGTAAATGTACCTACCTATACATAGCTGACAGTCCGCGGAGAGGGGCACCATTGTCAGATTTGCTTAATCCAATTATATAACCCTTGGGAAAGCCGTTGGGAAGCTAGCATTACATGCGGATACGGGCGACTGGTATACCACTGTCAAAACTTTCCAGTGAGGCGTCAGACCTAAATTAACAAAAATTATTTGTGAACCATAGTTTTTGTTTCATTTTAGCTGATGCAATTTGTACGTACAGTGAACTAAAAAATTACATGGACACACTATGAATGGAATTTACTCATAAAGTGGCCATGCACTTGTAACTATTTTGTAAGTATTTGTAACTACATTTATGTTTACAGTTGTAACTATTAGTAATTGGTGTTCTTATATTCCTATTTCCTCCCTTCCCTCCCAGAGTTCCCTCTGTAACACAAGAAAACAACCATATTGATATCTACAAACTGACTCTAAGTCAGTTTATGATTATGCATAACAAGTACAATTTTGCTATGGGCATATGTTAATTTTGACAAAAATCATGTAAAGCGACATCCTACACCTTATAAATAGTCCCCCACCGCGTCTGTCTGTATGTCTATACCACTGAACGGATTTTCATGCGGTTTTCACCTACGAATAGAGTGATTCTTGAGGAAGGTTTAGGTGTATCAGCCGGCCTTGCCAAGGTGACAATCGCTATCGCTTCGACAATGAAACGCTTTGTGTCTCTCTATCACTCTTCCATATTAGTGCGACAGTGACAGTTGCGTTTCGATCGCTACGGAGCGTAAGCGATTGGCAAGTTGGCTACGCCTGGTTCGCTAGTCATACATAAAACGCAAAACGAGACAACGTTGTTGTCGCTGTGTCAAGTATACCCACATACGTAAGATACCATTTGTGTAAGACAGGGTCATTTGTCATGGATCATTTAGGTTGCGGCATAATTAATCATCTGTGGTCCCCAGGTGGACAGACACACGCGGTACCCATTTTTATTTACATGTTGTTAAGTTAATAGTTATGCGTAGGAATCATATTCTATCGATAGGAAAAAATCGAATCTTTATATCGAACGTAAAAATTCATGCAACGAATACAGCCTTACTTTCAACGTAATTGAGTTGTCGTATTCTACTGGTCCCGTCCGTGTTATTTTTTATAACAACTGTAGTCTTATTTCGCTTAGGTATTCAGGCTAATGTGTTTCTCTACCGCAAACAAAGTGAATCGTTTCACAAAATGTACATAATTAAGCATTGTTTTGAATAGCGCCTAAGGCAGGTAAGCCCCGCTACCGCCTTGTGCGTAATACGCGCGTCTCGCGTCTTTTGTTTCACATCCCAAGGAGCGAATGGGAACAAGTTTTCTTTAGGAAATTAGACGTCACGTCAGACCGTCATTTGTTACTATTATAACATATCGGCTGTTTTGGGGCATGAGCATAATATATTTTACAATACATATGGTGCTACTTTCTCGAACTAGTGCGTAAAGAGCACTTTTCGTGCATATGTCGAAAGTTTAAAGGGCCATATGTACTGTAAAACGTTGTACGATACACGTGCGAAAAGGTAATTCGCAACTCGTGTCGATTTAACACTCCCTGCGGTCGTTTCAATTTATCGCCACACGTTTCGAATTTCCTCTTTTCCGCACTGGTATCGTAAATAACTATTTTACTTTCGTAACATCTACATGATTAAACAAAATTTTCAAGTACCTAACTAGGTACATGGTTTAGAAAATCATACCTATTGCCTTTATGAGGATGGAAGTCGGGAGACGTTGTAGTGTTTTACCTTGCATGCCTGGATTACTTCTCTGTAACTCCTCCCTTCTTTGGTTTCTAGCGTAAGAATCCAATTGATCGAACCTTTTAAAATTGCATTCCCTGGCTCCAATTAAATTACTATTTTCTTGATCTGCGCCTGAAAATCACAGGATAACGTTACGGAGATGCTTAAAGCTCTCGCGAACTTTCCTGTCGCGTGCGAAGTCTGAAACCTCTGCCCCGCTTGCTGTTTCATAATTCCTGAAACTTACCTTGCTGTTTTTCTAATCATTTCATGTTTTTATAATAATTTCAAAGCTAATCGACCTAAAATTCACTATAAATTTTCCTTGACATATTTGTTTCTTTGTTTCGACATAATCCGTCAAACTATTAAATTACTCTAAATTCCTTAGCATGAAGTTTAGGTCGTATAGTTTTCAAGTAGTTTGTTCTAGATTTTACCTAAAAATTGTTACTGGTGAACAAATATTTTCAAATATTTTCAAAATTAATAACGAAGTAAAGAAGAATTCTAGAAAATGTTATTGCTAGCTATATAAGCGGCCCAGCGGACATCTGAATTCAGTTTGCTTCTAGTTCCCAACAAAGGAACATCAGTTGTAAGGGTCCGTGCGGGGCCAAGCCAGGCCCCGCACCATCAAGAAACCCTCGATCGCGCTCATTAAAAGGTTACCTGTGTTCCTGGCGAAGTCTGGCGCTCTCTGCACGCACCCAAGTCCGGTGGTGCTTTGCAGTTGCTCTAGCGGAGCGCCTCGTCTCCTAGGCGCGCGCTATCGGCGCGCCTCGCCTCAACAGGCGCGTGCTGTCACCGCGCCTCGCCCGCTATCGGCGCGCCTCGCCTCAACAGGCGCGTGTTGTCACTGCGCCTCGCCTCTTTGAAGAGCGTGCTTATCAGCGCGCCTTACCCAGCGCGCCTTACCGTGCGCGCGCTATCAGCGCGCCTTACCCAGCGAGCCTTACCGTTCGCGTGCTACCAGCGCGCCTTACTGTGCGCGTGCTGCCAGCACGCCTCACCTTTGCGCGTGCTATCTGCGCGCCTTACCTTTGCGCGTGCTATCTGCGTGCCTTACTCTTGCGCGTGCTATCTGCGCGCCTTACTGTGCGCGTGCTACCAGCGCGCCTCACCTTGCGCGTGCTATCTGCGCGCCTTACCTTTGCGCGTGCTATCTGCGCGCCTTACTGTGCGCGTGCTACCAGCGCGCCTCACCTTGCGCGTGCTATCAGCGCGCCTATCCGTGTGCGTGCTCCTGCCTTGCACGTGCTATTAGCGCGACTATAAACTTTATTTTATTCTTTTTGTAATTTAAACCATCTGTAGCGTGTCATATTTAGACAATAGCCGTTAAATAAAGAACCTACCCCTGTTATATCTATCTTTTCCTTTCTACCTCCTCACTCCTAGCTCCGTTACTCACTCCTCCAATATACGTGGAGGAGGGAGTAACGTGACAGTTTTGGCGCCCAACTTTTAAATTTACCGGCTTTCTTAACCCTCTAAATTCTAAATTATAGACAGAATCCGTGTCTTTAAATCTTAAATAACTTTTCGGCCTCTTTCTGTTTAATTTTTTTATTTTATTTCTTTAGTCAAATATGGCACGCACCATTAAATACGCTAATCTAAACAAAGCAGAGCTAGAATATGAGGTTCGCATTAGGTTAGAGGAACCTAGGGAAAACTTGGTTGCCTTGAAAAAGCAAGCAGAGGTTTTGGGTCAATCGCAACCCGCATCGGAGGTACTTAATTCCATTATTCCTCCACAGGAAGATTTATTACAGATTGAGACTTGCCTTACCTTCATACAAGCAAAAATTGAGCAGCTTCAAGCGAAACCTTCGCTATATGCAACTAAAAGGTTGGAATCATTTATCAATCACTTACATTATAGATTTAATCGTATTGATCTAGATCATGACTCTCCTTTTGCAGATAATCTTAATACTCTCTCTGAAAGATTCAAGGTTTTGGAGAACAGTTATGAAGGCTTACTATTTGAATCAGCGGAATCTACCCCTCAGTTTTCCCAACACGCTCCCGCGCCCGAGACCTCTGAGACATCATTAGCTACTTCTAACTCCCAACAATTAAAATCTCCTCTCGGCCAACAGACCTTCCAAATTGTTTCTCCTTCGAACGTAATCTCTGAGCTGAGGAAACTTGCTTATAATGGTGACTCTTGCCCAAAATCTTTTCTTCAAAAGGTACAAGAATTCAGCACCTCTCGCAACCTTAAAAAGGAACGTCTTGCTGAGTTAGTGTTTGAAATCTTCACTGATAAAGCCCTTCATTGGATACGCTTTCAAAAAATCCGTAAACCAGATCTTTCCTGGGACGATATTTCTAACTTATTAGTTAGAGATTTCGGAAATACGGACTACGATCACAAACTTTTGACTGCTATTCACGCTAGAACGCAAGGTGAAAGTGAAGCGATCGTTATCTACGTCTCCATTATGCACGGCATGTTCTCTCGCCTTAATAAGCAATTGCTGGAATCTGAACAACTGGCAATCCTCCTGAGAAACATACGTCCTTCTTACTCAGTTTTTGTTGCACTCAACAAAATAAATTCTATTGATGAACTCCTAGCGGCATGCCAAAATTATGAACATATTTTGGACAGAGACCGCAACTTCACAGAACCCAAACCAGCTGTAGACCAACTGGCTTCGGAGTTCAACTATATGCCTACTCCATCAACTTCCAAATTCTCTTCTAATTATAATTCTAAATCTGCATTCAATTCGGAGGTTAGACCTGGCAGATATAATTTCTCAAAGCAAGTAAATAGCATTAATAATAAATTTACTGCTAACCTTTTCTGCGTCCGATGCCGTAGCAATGGACATTCCCTTAGCACCTGTAACCAACCTCACTATCCTATTTGCTTCAAATGTGGTCTGAAAGGTCACAAGTCCCCTGATTGCCCTAAATGCAATCCTTCAAATAGTTCTTCTCCAAAAAACTAACTCAGCGCGACTTAGATAAAGCTCATTACTTTAATGCAAATGATTGGAAAGATTGGCTGTCTTATCTTCGTAACTTTTTCACTGTCTATAAAATTTCTTCAGTTCTCTATGAGGAAGAACAAGATAGTGACAGACCATTTTTAACATTCACTATAGATAACATTCCCTTCTCTGGCTTACTAGATAGCGGCAGTTCATTAACCATTCTGGGCAATAACTCCCATTTCGGCCTTTTGAAAATGGGTTATCCTTTATCTAAGTCGTGTCCAACTACAGTTTCTACAGCCAAAAAGAAGAATAAACTACATTCAATTGGCCATATAGACTTGCTCATGACTTTTAACAATAAAACACACGCAATAAGAGCTCACGTATTCCCGGAAATACACCCTTCTATAATTCTTGGAGTTGATTTCTGGAAAGCTTTTGACTTGATTCCTGATTTACTAAAACCTAATTTTCTTGATGACTTAAAGTGTAACACGATTACACTAGAACAAGAAAAAATCTTTACTTTCGAAGCCTTAAAGTCTGAACAGAAAAACATCGCTAAAGATATAATTACTCGTTTTCGGCAGATTTCTTTTGAAGAAAAGGGCGAACTTGGAAGAACTCACCTGGTTTGCCACAAGATTGACACCGGTGATTCCCCTCCAATTAAACAACGCTGCTATCGACTCTCTCCTGAGAAGCAAAAGGCGCTGATCAACGAAGTGGACAAGATGCTCGCTTGGAAGGTAATCGAACCCTGCGAGAGCCCTTGGTCATCACCGGTTATTATAACCCCTAAAAAGAATGGTGAGTGGCGTTTCTGTGTAGATAGTAGGAAATTGAACGCCATCACTCGTCGTGACGCCTACAGCCTTCCTTTCATGAACGAGATCTTGGATCACCTGCGGGAAGCTAAATACCTGTCTAGCATCGACATCGCTAAAGCATTCTGGGAAGTTCCATTACATCCTCCAGACAAGGACAAAACTTCATTCTACGTTCCCGGCAGAGGAATGTACCGATTTGTGGTCATGCCTTTTGGTCTCACCAACGCTCCTGCAACGCAGCAAAGGCTTATGGACACACTCTTTACCCCAGAATTCGAACATAAGGTATTTTGCTATTTGGACGACATCGTTATCGTATCCAAAACTTTTGACGAACATATCTCCCTTTTACTAAAAGTTCTCGAAAAACTAACTTACGCTGGCCTAACAATTAACTTCGAAAAAAGTCAATTCTTTAAAAAGGAACTCAAATACTTGGGATTCATCGTCGACGAACAAGGCTTAAGGGCTGATCCTGATAAGGTTCGTGCTATATTAGACTATCCTACACCAACCACGAAGAAAGAAATCAGAAGATTCCACGGCACCTGCAGTTGGTTTAGAAGGTTCATACCTAACTTCAGCACTATAGCAGCACCACTGAACAAGCTAGCAGCTACGGGTAAGAACGCTCCTAAATTCCTTTGGACTTCTGAAGCTAACACAGCCTTCCTGAAACTCAAAGAACTCTTGGCTACAACTCCCGTCCTTGCCTGCCCTAACTTTGAAGAACCCTTCGCCGTCCATTGTGATGCCTCAAATTACGGAATCGGCGCGATTCTGACTCAAAAACATGAAGATAAAGAAGCTGTCATCGCATATATGAGCAAGACCCTGAACAAGCACGAGCAAAACTACTCAACCACTGAACGCGAGACTTTAGCTGTAATTACTGCTTTGGAGCACTGGAGATGCTACGTCGACAACGGTAGACAGTTCACGGTATACACCGATCATGCAGCCCTCAAATGGTTCTCAAATTTATCTAATCCTTCAGGAAGACTTGCCAGATGGACTCTCAGACTTTCAACTTTCAACTTCATTCTAAAGCACAAACGAGGTAAGGATAATGTCGTCCCAGACTTACTATCACGCTTCAATAACAAAGACTCGGATCTTCACTATACAGCACCTATAGTCCAAGAAAATCAGCATAGAAACAACGACGAAGAACTTTATAACAGACTTGTTACAGATTGTCAAAACAATCCCGACAGCTATCCAAACTACAACTTCAAAGACAACAAGTTATTCCGTCAGAGGTGCAATCAAGACTCCTTATCGAATGATTTCATTTGGAAAGAAGTTCCACCTCCTGCAGAAAGAAAGTCGCTGATTGAAAAATTTCATGGACTTCCGTCGGCACCTCACTTGGGAACCTTCAAGACTTACAAGAAACTTTCACAACACTATTACTGGACAGGCATGTTTAAAGATGTGGCTAGACTCATATCTACATGTGAAACATGCCTATCCTACAAACACTCCAATCATTCACCCTATGGTCCTATGGGCAAACCAAAAATTTGTTCACGACCCTTCCAATGTATATCCCTTGACCTTCTAGGCCCTTTACCTATGACTAGAAAAAGAAATCAATACATACTAGTCATAAACTGTTATTTTACTAAATACAGTATAATTTTTCCTTTAAAGCGTGCCCGAGCTCCAGACATAATCTACTACCTAGAGAATTTCGTGTTTCTAGTTTTTGGAGTCCCACAAACGTTAATCATGGACAACGGACCTCAATTCCGTTCACGTGAGTTCCACAACTTAATTAATAAATATAAAATACCCTTCGCTAACTTTAATCCCCTTTACTGTCCACAGGTTAACCCGACAGAAAGATATAATAGAACCATAATAACTGCTCTAGCATCCTTGGTTGGTGATGATCATAGATCATGGGATACTCACCTCCCAACAATTCAGTCTGCTATGAATAACTCGACTAACCTAGTAACTGGCTACACGCCTTCATTTTTGGTTTTCGGACGCGAAACTATTCCTTGTGGTTCTATTTATTCACACTGTCAAAATCTTGACGAAATAGTGTTCCTTCCTAGAGATATTTATGCCAATAACCTGGCGCTCTTATCCCCAATTTTCGATAAAGTTCAAGTCGCCCTATTTAAGGCACACTCTAAAAACAGCACTAGATACGACCTTAGAAAATCCTTTAAGGAATTTGAGGTTGGCGATATAATTTGGAGGAAAAATTACGTCCTCAGCAATGCCGGCAACTATTTTAGTGCCAAACTGGCCCCTAAATATATCAAATGCAGAGTTATCCAAAAACTCTCACCTCTTGTCTATATACTTGAAGATCCTAATGGGTCCAGAAATAAATGGCACATTAAGGACTTCAAAACTTAATTTTTATTAATACCTATTTAAATTAATATTCATCACTTCATCTTAGGTTTATTTTTTTTATTTTTTTTTATCTTATATTTCCAGGCATCTAATATGCTTCAGCTTGCGACTAGACTTCAATGTCTCGCATGGCATCTTCTTCCGGAGCGGTTCTCCAATCTAAAATATAAAAAAAAAATATATATATATTAAGCTACTTGGTCATTCTATTTATGCCCAATACTCGTGGTAGGTCTACCCCTACCACAACTTAAGTAGATACTAACTCTATTTTTCTTACTCTCGTCGGCTCTAAACCGACTAGATTGTATATATTTTTCATCATTTTTTCCAGTGGAGCGGCCGACTACTCCCAAAAAAAAACAAGCCATAGGTCATTGAGAGTTTTTCCTTAGGAGTGTGAGTCATCGAACGTGAACCACAACCCCTTACTCATGTCTGAGATGGATAATCGCGTGATTTTTGAAAGAGAGGTATGAACGGACAGGAAATTCCCTACTTCATTTTGTTTAACTTTATTCTAGCACTTCATCTCATACCCTGCACTAATTCTTCTTTAATAATTAATTCTATGTTTTCTTTAGCACTTCACCTCACTTTGCACTACTTTTACGTATATTAGACAATAATAATAAAAATTTAAAAAAAAAACTTTCCCGTTGAAGTTAACGTAAAAGTTTTTTTTTCCGTGGTTTTTGGGGTAATGTAGTGTTTTACCTTGCATGCCTGGATTACTTCTCTGTAACTCCTCCCTTCTTTGGTTTCTAGCGTAAGAATCCAATTGATCGAACCTTTTAAAATTGCATTCCCTGGCTCCAATTAAATTACTATTTTCTTGATCTGCGCCTGAAAATCACAGGATAACGTTACGGAGATGCTTAAAGCTCTCGCGAACTTTCCTGTCGCGTGCGAAGTCTGAAACCTCTGCCCCGCTTGCTGTTTCATAATTCCTGAAACTTACCTTGCTGTTTTTCTAATCATTTCATGTTTTTATAATAATTTCAAAGCTAATCGACCTAAAATTCACTATAAATTTTCCTTGACATATTTGTTTCTTTGTTTCGACATAATCCGTCAAACTATTAAATTACTCTAAATTCCTTAGCATGAAGTTTAGGTCGTATAGTTTTCAAGTAGTTTGTTCTAGATTTTACCTAAAAATTGTTACTGGTGAACAAATATTTTCAAATATTTTCAAAATTAATAACGAAGTAAAGAAGAATTCTAGAAAATGTTATTGCTAGCTATATAAGCGGCCCAGCGGACATCTGAATTCAGTTTGCTTCTAGTTCCCAACAAAGGAACATCAGTTGTAAGGGTCCGTGCGGGGCCAAGCCAGGCCCCGCACCATCAAGAAACCCTCGATCGCGCTCATTAAAAGGTTACCTGTGTTCCTGGCGAAGTCTGGCGCTCTCTGCACGCACCCAAGTCCGGTGGTGCTTTGCAGTTGCTCTAGCGGAGCGCCTCGTCTCCTAGGCGCGCGCTATCGGCGCGCCTCGCCTCAACAGGCGCGTGCTGTCACCGCGCCTCGCCCGCTATCGGCGCGCCTCGCCTCAACAGGCGCGTGTTGTCACTGCGCCTCGCCTCTTTGAAGAGCGTGCTTATCAGCGCGCCTTACCCAGCGCGCCTTACCGTGCGCGCGCTATCAGCGCGCCTTACCCAGCGAGCCTTACCGTTCGCGTGCTACCAGCGCGCCTTACTGTGCGCGTGCTGCCAGCACGCCTCACCTTTGCGCGTGCTATCTGCGCGCCTTACCTTTGCGCGTGCTATCTGCGTGCCTTACTCTTGCGCGTGCTATCTGCGCGCCTTACTGTGCGCGTGCTACCAGCGCGCCTCACCTTGCGCGTGCTATCTGCGCGCCTTACCTTTGCGCGTGCTATCTGCGCGCCTTACTGTGCGCGTGCTACCAGCGCGCCTCACCTTGCGCGTGCTATCAGCGCGCCTATCCGTGTGCGTGCTCCTGCCTTGCACGTGCTATTAGCGCGACTATAAACTTTATTTTATTCTTTTTGTAATTTAAACCATCTGTAGCGTGTCATATTTAGACAATAGCCGTTAAATAAAGAACCTACCCCTGTTATATCTATCTTTTCCTTTCTACCTCCTCACTCCTAGCTCCGTTACTCACTCCTCCAATATACGTGGAGGAGGGAGTAACGTGACAACGTATTAATACAACCAGATTCTAAATAAGACTACACTTTATTCATAAAGATCATCGATTAAGTATGGAATAAATCATCTGCCATACTAATTCATAATAAAAATTAAAATAAATATTCGCCTTAAGCTATTGCTACGTGATATCATACTCATTGTCCGGTGAGTAGGTACAGACGGCTACACAACGCGCACAACACTTCACTGCACTTCATTTTACGACGCTATTATTTATTGGGAGGGGAAGCCAGGGTATGGTCTTGGTGGGAATCGCTGTATGTGAGAACAGCATTGCCTACAAAATGCCAAGAAACTGTTTGCTGTGTTAGTGGCGGAACACCGAATTTGAGCAAAACCCTGGCCAGTCCGAGTCACCCACGTCCCCGCCGTCCCTCCTGGGAACTGCTGCAACCGCGCAGCCGCGCGGCCGCCACCTCGAAGTGCAGCTGAGCTGAGGGTGCAGGGCGAAAGGCGAATCTTCTGCGCCTCAAAACAGAACCAAACTCACTAGGGAGGAAACCCGAAACAAAACCGAGCACGCCCACAGGCTCTAAGGTGGCAGCCCCGCCAGTAGGCTAGGGTATAGTGGGCTAATCACTCGCTTACCTGAAACCCAAACTGATTACTGAAACTGAAATAGTGCAAAACCGGACCGATCATACTACGACGACCTTTGGCATGAAAATACGGACACGAATTGCTTGTTGGAACGTGCGAACACTAAGCGAGGATAGTCGACTAGCCCAAGCAGAAGCAGAAATGCTAAGATACCAACTGCAGATACTCGGCCTTAGTGAAGTGCGCAGAAATGGATTCGGGGAACTGAGAACGTCCAGGGGCCTTACATTCCTCTACTCCGGAAAGGAAGATGAAGAGGACGTGCGTGAAAACGGCGTGGGATTCCTTCTTTCTGACGCTGCGAAGAAGAGCCTGCTGGACTGGAAACCCATCTCAGAGCGAATCATCACAGCCCGGTTTAACAGCAAAGCCCGCAAGATAACGATCGTGCAGTGCTACGCACCCACAAATCTGGCATCAGAAGAAAACAAAGACGATTTCTATAGTGCACTTAACCTGACTTTAAAGAATATTCGCAAACAGGACATAGTCATCGTCATGGGGGACCTAAATGCCAAAGTTGGCACTGATAACGGCGGCTGTCAAAGACACATGGGCACACACGGGCTGGGAGTCCGGAACGAAAACGGAGAGAGATTCTTGGAGTTCTGCCAGGACAACGACCTCACCATTGGAGGCACTTTATTCATTCATGGAGACCACCATAAGTACACATGGAATTCACCCGATGGAGTCACCAAGAACCAAATCGACCACCTTGCCATCAGCTCCAAATGGCGCTCATCACTGCTCGATGTCCGCAACCGTCGTGGTGCAGATATTGACAGCGATCACCACCTAGTAGTAGCCGAAGTGCGGCTCAAAGTAGCCGTAGCACGAGCTGCCAGCGCGACCACCAGGGTAGGCAAACGATTTGAGGTCAACAAGCTGCGGGACCCAGATGTAGGCAACGCCTTTAGGCTGGAGCTGCGTAATCGCTTCTCCGTTCTCGAAACGGACTCTTTTACTTCTGTCGACGCGGAGTGGAACCACATTAAAATGGCCTATACAGAGACCAGCTCCGTCGTTCTTGGACACAAAACATATACACGTGAGGACTGGATGTCACAGAAAACCTGGAACCTCATTGAAGAAAGGCGCCAACTCCATCTTCAACTCCTGGTAACCAGCGACGTGGTAGTGCGTGAAGACCTGAGGCGGCAATACAGACACATACGCAGAAAAATTTACCGCAGTACCCGTCATGACCGACGAGTATGGGCTGATACTGTTGCGGATTCCGCCCAACGCGCTGCCAACTCCGGCAATCTCAGGGAGATGTACAAGGCAACGAAGACCTTGGCCGGGAACCGGAACCGGAGGAAGAAGAAGCCCTTGAAGGACAAGAGAGGCCAGTTGATTGTGACATCAGAGGGGCAGCTTCAACGCTGGCGGGAGCACTTTGAGGAGATCTTCCGAGTCCCGAACGACCCCGTTATTACAGACACACCTGCCGCCAGCTCGCCCGCACAAAGGCTGGACATTGATGTGTCTCCCCCTACAGGAGAGGAAGTAGTGAAGGCCATCCGATCACTGAAGAACGGGAAAGCCCCAGGAGTCGACTTCATCACAGCGGAAATGCTGAAAGCTGACGTCTCTACCTCTGCGAACGCGCTGACGCCCCTACTACGGAACATCTGGTCAGCCGAGGAGTTACCCGACGACTGGAACAAAGGGCTTCTTATCACCGTGCCCAAAAAGGGAGACCTCAGTGAATGTGGCAATTGGAGAGGCATCACTTTGCTCTCGATTCCTTCTAAGGTGCTCTGCAAGATCATCCTGGACAGGTTGTCGAGGGCCGTCGAACCTCTTCTTCGCAAAGAGCAGGCTGGATTCCGACCCAACCGATCGTGTACGGACCAGATCAACACCTTGCGCATAATACTCGAACAAGCATCAGAATGGCAGAGGGAAATGTACTTGACCTTTGTGGATTTCGAAAAAGCCTTCGACACGCTGCGATGGAGCTGTATCTGGGACCGGCTGCGTGAAATTGGAGTCCCCGAGAAGATCACGAACATGATTAAGGCCATCTACAGGAAGTATTCTTGTAGGGTGACTCACGACGGCCTCGTCTCGGAGGACATACCGGTCCATGCGGGTGTTCGTCAGGGGTGTCTCCTTTCACCTCTCCTATTCCTTGTCGTCCTCGATGGCATCATGAATAACACCACCAACAGCAAGCGCCGCGGCATAGAGTGGGGACTGTCCAACGTCTTGGAAGATTTGGACTATGCCGATGACCTATGCCTATTGAGCCACACGCGCGCCGACATGCAAGCTAAACTGGACGACCTACGGCGAGACGCTTTGGAGGTGGGACTAAAGATTAACATCCGGAAGACCCAGGAAATGAGGTGCGGAGCGACGAGCTCGTTGCCGTTGCTCATCGGCACAGAGGGAGTGGAGAAGGTCCACAAGTTTACGTACCTCGGTAGTGTAGTGTCGGAAACAGGAGGGACCGAAGAGGACATCGCTTCGAGAATCGCCAAGGGGAAAGCAACCTTCGCACAGCTCCGTCCGGTATGGCAATCGCGGAAACTGACTAGGAGAGTTAAGCTCAAGATATTCCGGTCCAACGTGAGAACCGTATTGCTGTACGGATGTGAGACGTGGAAGGTCACTAACAACATCTCGCGTCAGCTCCAAGTCTTCATCAACCGCTGTCTTCGCCGTATCCTCTGTGTATACTGGCCCGAGAGAATATCCAACGTAGATCTGTGGGAACGTTGCGGTGAGACTCCGATCGACCAGCAGATCAAACGCCGCAAGTGGAACTGGATCGGCCACACGCTCCGAAGGGACCCGGATCACATCCCGAGGCAAGCCCTAGACTGGAATCCCCAAGGAAAGCAGAAACGTGGTCGCCCTAAGCAATCCTGGCGGCGGACGATCATCGCAGAGGCGGCGACCATTGGCAAGACGTGGAGCCAAATGAAGCGCGAAGCTCAAGACCGAACGGGATGGCGGAGCACTGTGGATGCCCTCTGCCCCATCTAGGGGATATAGGACCATAAGTCAAAGTCAAGTCAATTATTCATTGAGCTGTACATATAGTTCGTATTCCGCTACAAAAGTTCAAACACGTACGTAGTTAAACCTCGTTTTCGGCGAAAAATTTAGCTCCTCAATGCGTGCCCGCGTATATCTCCTCGCGTATCCAGCTTTTGTAGCATTTTCTATAAAAGTAGTATGCAGCACCCAAGCATATGACACCAAAGATGCCTAGGTACCACCACGACGAGCAGAGTGTTTGCGTTATTTATACTCTTAACCACCTCGGCGCTGTTGCTGGAGCCCCCGGCAGTATTTTGGGCTAAGACGACCTCTTCTTTTGTTTGCGTTGACCCTATCTTGAAGTTTCGTTCCGTACTTATAATTTCGTGAAGCCGATGGTCCTGGGTTCGAATCCCGGTAAGGGCATTTATTTGTGTGATGAGCACAGATATTTGTTCCTGAGTCTTGGGTGTTTTCTATGTATTTATGTATTTGTATATTATATATATCGTTGTCTAAGTACCCACAACACAAGCCTTCTTGAGCTTACTGTGGGACTTAGTCAATCTGTGTAAGAATGTCCTATATTTATTTATTTATTATTATTTATAATTTGAAACTTTGTAAGAAGATATATTATTGAAATACAAGAAAACTAATTTCAGCGTTTTTGAAAATTCATCCCCTAAGGAGGTGAAATAGAGGTTAAAAGTTTGTATGGAGATAAATTTTTTTCCGAGTGCGTTACTTGAAACTTTGTAAAATGGGCATATTATTATAATACAGGAAAAGTTATTTCAGCGTTTTAAAAAATTCGTCCCCTAACGGGGTTAAAAGGGGGTTGAAAGTTTGAATCCATTGCAAATGCTTTGAAACTTCTTAGAAAGATATGATAGACGATTACAAAAAAACTAATTTTGACGTTTTTGGAAATTTAACCCCTCAGGGGGTTGAAAAGGGGATGAAAGTCTGTCTTGGGGTACAAATTTTATTTTAAGCTAGGAACTTGAAACTGCAAAACGTTATTATATTAAAAAGCAAGAAAATTACTTTCAGTGTTTTTAAAAATTCATTCCCCATGGTGGTGAAAAAGGGGTTAAAAACTTTATCTTGATAACTATATAATTTTAGCTACTAGGCCAAGTTAGGTATCGTTTTTGTATAAATCGGGTATGCCGAATTTATTTATGATATCAAAATGACACCATTCCCAAATGAAAACACAAAAAAAATGAAAAAAAAAACTTTTTTAAATTTCTCTTCACGCTTAAACCGCTAAACCGAGTTAGATAAAATTTGGTATAGAGATAGTTTGAGTCCCGTGGAAGAACATAGGGTAGTTTTTATCCAAAAAATGGAGACTGCGTTTGCATGGAGAAGCGGCCGTGCCCTTTCCTCTTAATAATGGTAACATTTTTCAGTAAATGTCAAACGATTTGGGACTTATACGCGTTACCATGCCTTCCCGAAAAAAATCGAATCTTTCACGAAAGTCTCGCAATGCATTGCGGCCACAAGGGGCACGGTCTCAGGAGTCTGAGAAAAACCACGATGAGAGACTCAGTTGGCGCTCTAGCCAGGCAGGTCGCTTCGCTTTCGGCTGAAACGGCAAGCCAGCGCGAGTCTCGATTGTGATCCCAAAGACATCGTACGCAATACATATGTAGGCGCAGATCCTGACGGGAGTGTGGCGCCGGAGAAGCCGTGTTCATCCTGCGCATCCCCGTCATTCCGAGCAACTTCCCTTTCCGCTTCAAGCGCCTACAGGTCCCCATGAGCGTTTGCTTCGCTATGACCATCAACAAGTCGTAGGGGCAGACGCTACGCAGATGCATTTCCCACTCCGAAAACAAAAAAAAGGGGCAGACGCTGCGCGTCGCCGGCGTCATGCTTAGACTGATTTGACTGGAGGACCGATTTGGATGACATGATTTGGATGGGAACACCCAAATATTCCGAAATACGTTTTTCCGATTTTTATAACCACGATTTTCATAATCCCGATTATTTATAAGTCCGAAATATCAAAATTACGATTTTTAAAAACACGTTGGAATAAAATCACGAATGTGCTATTTCCGAAAACTTAAAATCCGATTGTCACTTGACAGAAAGCATAAAGTTCCGGTTTTACACTTTTCCCAAAATATTTTTTTTCCGAATTCCTTCCCGAAAAATCATTGTCCGATCGGAAATAAAATAATTCGGTATTCAGAAATTCGGTTTTTTACGAGATCGGAAAAATGAAATCCGTGATATTCAAATGAAGACTCACGTTTTAGTAATTATTACGGGTACCTGTCATGCCGCGTCATGTTAAATTCGGCATAAAATATTTTTGGCATAAAAATTCGGCATAAATAAATTAGACAGGACTGTGAACCTGCGAACCCGAACTGTTGCTAGAAGTGGGTTAGGTTAGGTTAGAATTGCGACCCCCAAGAAAACGAACTGTTGCCAGAAAAGTGGGTTAGGTTAGGTTAGAACTGCGACCCCCAAGAAAACGAACTGTTGCCAGAAATAATGGCAATTCGGAATTCGTGATTTCTAAAATCGTAATTGTTAAATTCGGTGTTTGCCACCATCGGAATTGTTATAGTCGGAATTATGTAGTTCGGAATTTACAAAATGCGGCTTTTTGGGTTTTCGGAAATATAAATCTTCGTGATTTTCATCATTCGTAATTATGACAGTCGGAATTTTGATGGGTCGAGCATTTAAAATCGGAATGATAAAATTCGACATTCTAAAATTCGGAATAAAAAATTTCGGTATGTAGTGTACCCGATTTGGATAGGTACAGTCAAGGACGTAAAAATACAAAAATGGTACTGTATCGTTCGATATACACCTACTACTCTATGCCGTTTAAATCACGTCAAAAATTTGAATAAGGGCAAAAAAAATATTGATTTTGGAGTGTAGTTTTATTTAGTGGTAGCAAAGAGGATATAATATTATAGAGCGGTACTGTCATAGTAAATTTTGTAACCACAGTAAATTCACTGCCATCTATCGACACACTTTAAAACTAAAAATGAAGATTTATAAAAATACGATAAAATGTATTTAAATATGGATAAATGATTTTTTTTATTTGCATTAATTATTTTTAATATTTTGACCCATGTTCTTTCACTGATATGCGTTAAAATTGTTAAATAACAAACGAAACCGTCAACGCCCTCTATACGAGAGTAGGCAAAAGGTAGAAGCGACATCTGAGCGAGAATCAAATTTTCGTGATTTTCGAGGCACGTTTTTTCCGTAGACTGTATCCATCTATTAATACGCAGTTATATCTATCTTTTGTGGTAGGTACCTAATTGTAAAATATTTTTTCATTTCTCATGCTCTGAAAGAGGGTCATTGTTGTTCTAAAAGGTGCGCAGAAAATGATACGTGTCTGCACTAGAGCATTTTACGTTCGAAGTACGATATTTTTAATTTTTTTACGATAAGCAATTGAAATTTGAGTTTAAATGGATTTGTTATACAATTTCCATTGTGATACTTGACTCTCCATTCCATAAATAACGATACTTTTGCCTGAATTTTTAATTGAAAGTTCCCTCAATAAATACTATAAAAATGTATTATTCGTCATGTTTTTGAAAAAACACATGCATTTTACTTTCCTCGTATTCGAAATGAAAAGTAGAGTGTTTAACTCGGGTGAAAGGCATCATTTCTGCCTCGGACTATTGGCGCTCTCACTGCGTTCGAGCGCCAAGACACCTCGGCAGAAATGAGTGCCTTTCATCCCTTGGTTAACAATCTACTATATCTGGACTACAGTCCTCTAGCGTATCCATCTGTCAACTTTACTTTAAGTCCCGCCTCCAGGGGACAGGGAGATAAATTAGGGGTGAATTAGCCGCTTACTGACACAGACCGAATTCCACGCAGGCGAAGCCGCGGGCACAGCTAGTTCTAAATAAGACTACACTTTATTCATAAAGATCATCGATTATATAGCATTCGAATACACGTACATAAGCATCTATAGTTATATACACTACACCTTTTTAACATGACAAAATTTTTGAATTTCTAGGCAACCAAGATTGTTTGTTTCATAACTATAGGTAGAATGGCAGTAAAATAACATGTACCTATTTAACTGTCTCTTCGCACCCTTCGCACCTATTTCGGTATACTGTTGTAAAATATTTTAACAAGTAATAGAAATACAATAGTTACTAAGCATATTCTTAGTTTTCTTATGTCTGTTTTGCCGGCCTATTATTAAGTTTGCTTTTTATACCACTTCGTCAATTCCTTTAATTAACTATAACATCGTTCAAACAAAAGAACAAAGCGGAATACCCGGAAAAATGTGAAACTTATTAACCATTTCGTTTCATACAAAAGAAAACGTGACTAGATCCAACTACCTACGATCAAAATAAAGCAATTTTGGTGGAATTTCATCGGACTGAATGTAACTATTGAATTTGCTTGAGGAAGGTAGTCTTTTGTTGAACTGTGGCAATATTTCTTTTTCAATCGGGGCGTACATTCAGTGGCAACTATTAAATCCAATCCAAGCTAGTTAGGTTAAGTTAACAAATCATGCTATTTATAAATGGCACACGATAAGTAGGTAAGTATCAAACATATAGCTGTAGTATAGAGCATGCTTACAATGAGCTTGCAACCCAAAAAGAAAAGCTAGTGTATGTATGCTCCCTAATATCTTATCTCACGCAATCTCTAATATCTTAACTAGGTACATGTAAACTCACTAATCCAATACAGTTTTGATACGTCCAAGCTTACTTGAAAATGGGCCCGTGAAGTGTGGCCACAGTGTAATGGGCAAGGTTTTTGATGAATGCTGGCAGGTTGCGGGCAAGGCGGTAACGAAGACGAATCGCCAGCCCTGACCGATGAGCAGGAGATGACAAAAACATAATTTTACTGCCGACCCGTGGCAGCTGGACTGCTGGACATTTCCGTTCGCTGTTGGGTTTGTGAATTGGAAGTTTACTTGTCACAATAAAGTTGGTTCTTGTAATTTGATTTTAAACTGCGTGGTGCAAAAAATGAAATCTGTCCAGACACTGACTGAACTTGGTTAAAATCTCAGCGACGTACCTACGCCATTATGTGTGCATGCCTCTGAAACATAGTAAAGACAAAAACATTTTTCACTGCATTAATATATAAGTTTTATACAGAAGTAGGTATGATTTGCTAGAATTTCGGCCACCAGAAAACGTAATTATTTGAAAGCAACTATATACAATAGAACCAATACGAGCGTTGTTAAGCAGTTCCACAATTTCAAACTTAGATTGTACCGTCAAACAATAACAATAAGCCCTATTCCGACTAATTGCCAACCTAGTTAGTAGTAGTTTATTCGGCAGCTTAGACCTCCCACTATCCGGGTTAAAATAATAATCTACCCAACAACAAACTGACCATTGTGCAAGCAGAATTAACATTGCTCTTGTCTTGCAAAGAGCCATGTTAATTCTGCTTTACATGCAATTTTCGTACTAATTACTAGAACGGGAATACTATAGGTACATCGCGGCAACATGTAACGTGGACCCGGTCTGTTCAAGCTTTTAGGTATTGAAATTGGTGCCATCTTCTTTTTCTAAGTCGGTTCCTCACTGCTGAGGATCGTGAGTCCGCTTACTAATTTGGGCGGATATTTGGTCACACCATCTGGTTGGACTTGGTCCTCTGGGCCGTCTGCCGTCCTCCTTTCCCATCACCACAAGTCTCTCCAAGTTGTCAGGGTCTCTGCGAGCTATGTGTCCGAAGTATCTCATTACTCGTCGAAGACAGATGGTGGATAGTCTCGGTTTTTCCCCAATTTGGGCTGCGCTAATATGGATACATTAGTGCGGCGTGCGGCGTGCGTTGGTGCCATACGCAATCCCCTTTGTGTAAACATAGCAACGCTCTGCTAAGTTATACTATTACGTCAATTTTGTCGTACATTTAGCTACATGTGCCTACCTAATTGGAAGCAATTATCGTATTGCTAACTAATAACGGACATATATAGGTAGGTGTAGATAATATGTATTTACAATTGTGCACGTAAATAAAAGTAGGTAGGGAACTTTAACACACATAAAAGTTCAAAATGTATAGCCATATCGCGATAATCTTTCACGCTCCCAAACGTCAGTTTACCAGTTTATTTAAACTTAACTAAACTTAATCGTAACTAAGCGTTATAAAAAAAAATAACGACTCAGATTGTAACCTCGTTTTTTGTAACCGGACCAAAAATACCATAAACTCGCCGGAGCACATGTAATTACAATTAAAATGAAAAAAAAGCAGAGTAATTGTTTCACAGTAATAGATTCAACTTGCTAACAAGGGCTATTGAAGTTACTTCTACCGCGAAATCCCGATAGTTGTTATCGGTCCGCTCGGCGGCTAATCGCTGTTTGAGAGCTTTAGTTAACTACTCAAATAGTAAACTGTAATAGATGTCATATATTACAGAAAAAGTGACGAAGCCCTCCAGTGGTGACGGCCGGAATCGAACCGGCGTCTTTAGCTATCGCGGCTAACGCCATGAACCCCTAGGCCACCCCGCCACGGCGATACCCCTCCCAATTTCTCGACTATATGCCATCTTAGTAAGACTAGGCGTCTGTGACCAACTAAGGGCAAGCAGTGCGCGCTTGCACCTCCCATTAGTGGAGTCAATATAAAGTTTAAGTTACATTAAATGCACACTCAAATTTTTCTACATGGGTGAATTCTATATCATATTGAATACCCGTCTGTAACGTAACAACTTGATATCAGTTCCCGTTTTTGAGAAATAAAACTTTTTTTTAAATCTTTTATACTACTTAAACAATAATTCCCACATAAGATATTTTTCGTAGAATGGGTTATGAAGCTTATACGACTACACGGTCAGAATATCTCTCGACAATAATGTAAATTATAGATTTATTGAAACAAATTATTATTTTGTAAGTTTTTCATGACCGAGGAACTCCCACACCGAGAGAAAAGTTTACTATGGTGGTTATGAAGTAGTTGTATCGATCATGTTTAAAAATCTCTCGAGTCACTACTATATTTGTAGAATAGCAGCAAGATTTTGGAAACAAACAGCAAATAATGTTCTGCACAATTAATGGACATTTCTAGTTTTTTGCCAGTAACTGCACAAGTTATGGAAGAATAACGTATTCATTTTTCTCTCGATAATTAATTCAATTTCCAGCATAAAAAAATTAAAAAGTATGCGGTATTTCCAGGCATTCACAGAGGCCAATTCGAACTTTATTTAAGATGACAATAATATATCATTTTGTTATCATTCGCCCGACCGTCTCGCTCGCTCCAAAACATATTTTAACTAGTACGAGCGAAAAGCACACGCAAATTAAAAAAATGATATCTTTAATAACAAAGTTCGAATTAGCCTCAAGGTATATTAGGAAAGTATACCTTATGGCTTATGGCATTGCGTTAAGGTTCAATAGTTCAATGCATTAAGTGTCTGTCTTTATATGAAAAACGATAGCTGTCAAATTTTTATATCTATTCACAAAACGTTTAGAATACTGGATGCTGTGTCAGATATAAATAGACCCTTGAAGTCTTACAACTATCTATTATGCTTGATCTGAATCTTACTGGTTAGTAAGGACCGTCCACTTAGTTATACTTCGAATAGCCGCCCGGACAAATTATAAAGCTAATTTCGAATTTTAAATTTTGACAATTCACGAGAAGAGTAACGTAACGTCAAACGATATGTTTGTCCCTTTTCAACGATCCTGTCATCCGATGCTTTTAGTAGCGGGAGCTGTGAGAGTGAAAAGACGCAAATGTCAGCAATTCTTACCGCTTGGTATTTGTCAGCAAGCGCATCGCGACATGATACCAGTATGAACCTGGCCCTCGATTACGTATAATTGTAAGGAAACTTGGGATCAAGTTATATTAGTCTAAGGTCTAACAGTTGAGAATAAGGTAATAAGACGTGCTCTGAATATACAGTGTGGAATTTTTTTATGGGCCCTGAAGGGAAAGTGCCTTAAAACCTTAAGTTAGCTCATTTTATTTTTAAAAAGAAACAAAACTGCATTCCAGGGTTTTTTGAAATTCGCTTGTCTCGCCTGGGAATCGAACCGACTAAAAATTCCAAACAATAAACACTCCCTATTTTATTCTACTAGTCGATACCACGTCGATACAGTTAATGTTAATGATAACATTTCTTCAATAAACATTAGGTCTTACACTCGTCTGTCGTACAAAATTTCCATAAAATCGGATATTTAGTACTCAAGAATATTTTTAGACAAGCAAAATTGAAAAAAAAAAATTAAAAACCTTTGAATGCAATTTAGTTTCTTTTTAAAAATAAAAGAATGACTCCTTTAAGTAAAATGAGCTAACTTAAGGTTTTCAGAGAATTTCCCTTCAGGGCCCATTAATTTGATTATTAAATTATAGTGGTAAGTAAGCGCATTGAGTATGCACTTTTGTCTCAGGCGATGCCGCTTGGCACGATTGATTGTTCCTTAGGGCAAATAAAATTGATTCAGCCCGGTAGCCACGAGATCGTAACGCCCCCCAAAAGGGGGGTGAAAGGGTCGGCTCCCCAAGTCCAATCTATGATATATTTCTTCCTGTTCTTAGCAACTAGGGCAACTTATATATCATTTTCGTATAATTTAGGAACGAGGAATTCATTTTTGAAAAAATTATTAGACCTTTCTATACAAAAAAAATGTTGTTTACAAAAAAATTTAAATGTTATGTAATTTTTTGTGACAATTTTCCCTGTTACAATTACAGTGTGGCGATTTGCATTAAATAAAAAAATGGACAATGTAGCCCATTTATTGTTCATTCTGGAAAATATCACTTTAAAGCAGGGGTCGGCAACCGGCGGCCCGCGGGCCGCATGCGGCCCGCGAACTGCTCGCTTGCGGCCCGCGAGCCTCCGGGTTACATCAGTCCTACGTCACTAAAGTGATCTAGTGAAAAAGAAAAATCTTTCATTTCAATTTTTTTTTGGAGTCGGGACCCATTATCACAAGATCTACATTAAATGTGCTGATTACCCAATATGCACAGACGTTAATGTCGAGCTTCGCCCGACCTTTAAGTGTGAAGGGCGCCGCAGGCGCCCTGTATGTAAGAGCGCGCCAAGCGCGATGAATGTCGGGCTCTGCCCGACCTTTAAGTGTGAGGGGCGCCGCAGGCGCCCTGTATGTAAGAGCGCGCGAAGGGCGCTGAATAACTGTGAGGGACGCCGCAGGAGCCTTGCATATAAGATAAGGGGCTTACATACAGGGGCGCCCTGTATGTAAGAGCGCGCGAAGGGCGCTGAATAACTGTGAGGGACGCCGCAGGAGCCCTGCATGTAAGATAAGGGGCTTACATACAGAGGCACCCTGTATGTAAGAGCGCGCAAAGGGCGCTGAATAACTGTGAGGGACGCCGCAGGAGCCCTGCATGTAAGATAAGGGGCTTACATACAGGGGTGCCCTGTATGTAAGAGCGCGCGAAGCGCGCTGAATGTCGGGCATCGCCCGACTTTTTAGTGTGAGGGGCGCCGCGGGCACCCTTCATGTAAGAGCGGGCGAAGCGCGCTCTGAATTGCGGCACTCTTTGCATAAAAATGTATATTAAAAGTAGTCCTTTTTGACAAACGACCTTTTGTCTAATAAATTCACGAATAATTAGCAGTGTGCGGCCCGCTGCAATTTTGCTAACCGCTATGTGGCCCTTGGCTGCTAAAAGGTTGCCGACCCCTGCTTTAAAGGAATAGCTGCCGAAACGCCTGTCAAAAAAGAGGCGTTTTTTCTTACTAAGCGGCGTTTTAAGTTTCCAAGTTTTTATTCCTTACTTGTTGTTTTTATTCCTCACTTGTTGTTTTTATTATTTTTTCGCAACTGTGTTAAAAAACGTCGTTCGATACACGTGCGGAAATGTCATTCTTCACTCGTCCCGAGTCTTGCCAAGATACCTATCTCGGTACTCGTGAAGTAATGACATACTTTCCTCACTAGCATCGAAATGTACTATTTATTTCATTTGGGCACCAAGAAGTATGTTGGTAGTAAACCTTTTTGCGAGTAAAATAGTATGTAATAATGATTTAATATAATATTGTTAATTAACTAAAGTTTCATTATTGCGTCATTTCATCTCATAACCCTACTACCCATTGAATTGAATGACCTTTTTCACGTTTTCTGCAGCAATGCAGTCGACTGCAGCAATATTGAAGCGCGACATTGCTGTCGACTGCTACGGCAGTAGCCGTAAATGTCAAAATCAAATTTCCTGTCTGGATTTTGACGTTCATTTAAAATAAATAATCAAAGGGGATCATCGATTTTGGGCCCGGAGGACAAACCATCGCGTATATTATGGTACACTACACAGACGGTTACAGTAATTATAAACGCATTTGATTACGGAAAAAGATATAATATTGGTTGTAAATGAAACGGGAATGTATTATACAATAAAATAAATTATATCTATTATTAATTTCCGTAAATCACACCATCATCTTTATTAGCATAGCATAGCTTAACGCTCAATTTCGCACAAACCGTGAGGTTTTCACTAAGGAGTTTAAAATTCTCTTTGCACTAAACTTTATGGTTGGTAAAAAAGTCTGTATTCTAATTTGGCACTAACTGCCACTGTCTGTCATTGCTATGTCATAGCCTCATAGCTGACATACGTGAGATATATGCCGCAATGTATGCATTGCGCGTTTTATCGGAGCTTTGCCTGAGGTGTGTTAAGTAAGCGCGCAATCAAAATTAAGCATGCGTAAACAATCGTTACGCGTACCGATGAAACACTAAGTTAGTCATGGGAGAATTAACGGTCGACCGCATCGCGAACTCTCGGCAGTTCAAGCGGACCGATCGTCTACCGCGAACATTGAAGTGAGACGGAGATATGGAAGTCGATCAAACGTTCTTTACAGTGAATCAGTACCCGTCAGTTAGTGCCTGCGTGGGTAATTTAAATAGCTTGGACGTCGTAATAATTATGGTTGTATTCCATACAATATTACATATACGTGAGATTTTTTTTGTTATTACACTAACATGAGTAAGAGATTTATGAAGGTGACACAAAAGTCGAGTGTCCATTTTCTATAAGCAACAAAAAAAAATTCGAAACAAAAATGGTTAATAGTAATTAAACGGATTCATTTACGTTAGAGATTTTTTTGTAGAATATAGTAAATATAAAGAGCTTAATTAACATGTAATTTTTATGTACACATTAGTTGTTATTTTTATGTAAAAAAAAATTTTAATAAAGAAAGTTATTGGGGGCAGGTTTCTGTGCCAAGCTGGAAGAAAATATAAATACTTAATGAGTATATGCCTGAGAACAGCATATTAGAAAATCTCTAGTGTGGGGATTGATGTTTTGGTTTATTTCTCTATTTTAGTAATAATTTGGATTTATAAAAACAAATTGACATATTTTGTGGAGATTTTTTTCAAAATATATTATTTGTAACATAGGTAATCACATCTCAAAAAATCTCTAATGTGAGAATTAATGTAGATTTCTCATACATTTTGAACTGTGCGGACCGGCCTACATACGAACTTACGGAATTACGATATAGCGAGAAAACAACTTTGGGAACAAATCAAATAATTTTATTAAATATTTTGATTTGTGTTTTTTTAAGTAGTCAAGCTATAAATTATAAACTAATAGATGTCATATATAAAAGTTGTTGCTCTTGCGAGCCCATCCTTTGCGACTGCTCTAGTAGCTTGAGGGCCTTTTAGCTCGAAACCTGTTAAGGCGAGTGATGGAACTCCCGAACCATCAACCGCAGGTTCCCGTTATGGCGGCATCATCCTTGCTGCGAAGGCTCTTCGCCGCCTACCTGGTCTCCTTCGGCGCTGAGGGAGCGAGTTCGCGTCGTCCTCGCGCGATCGCTCTGCGGCTTCCTTTTGTGTCAGAACGGTGACGCTAAAGGAAGCCACTGCCGTCCATGCCTCCTCACTGCTGATCATACGGCGTATTACGCCGGCAGTGAGAGGTCTCCTCCCATAGTATTACTGTACCTAACCTATCTACTCTTTAACTACATTAGTAAATTAAAAACTGTAATAGAGGTAACTGTGACTTTGTGGAGTGGCGGGGTGGCCTAGGGGTTCATGGCGTTAGCCGCGATAGCTAAAGACGCCGGTTCGAATCCGGCCTTCACCACTGGAGGGCTTCGTCACTTTTTCTTTAATATATGACATCTATTACAGTTTTTAATTTATATATCCTAGTGTGACTACTTTAAAAATCACAAATCAAAATATTTAATAAAAAAATTGATTTGTTCCCAAACTTGTACATTAGTAAATAATAATAATAATAAATAATTTCTTTATTCAGATACGGTGTTCCAAATTTGTTAGTTTGTTACTTAAAAGGTTATTTATATTAAAACTTGACTAGAATTATTTATAAATTAAGAAACTTAAATACATTTTGCCATGTGATCGTCTAGTGCAATTAATACGTTGTGAACCTTACTACCCATCGTCTTTTATGTGCAGACTGGCGGCATAGCCAAGTTGACGATCGCTATCGCTTCGCTATCGAATCGCTTTGTGTCTCTCTATCACTCTTCCATATTAGTGTGACAGTGACAGTTGCGTTTCGTTCGCTACGTAGCGTTAGCGATTGGCATGTTGTCTACGGGGCCTGATTAGATTTGGATTTGAAATACTCGTACTATCCCTAAATATTCTATGTAATTGTAAATATTGCTACGGTATCTGTTTTTATAACACTGTTGTATGATAAATTAATAGTAAATTATATTTTTTGAATTTATCTCCTACCGGGCCCTACCGTGGACAGTAGTAAGCCCTTTTGTTTGTAATTTAGATTTTATAGTTTCCTTTTATATATCCACTCGCTAACCTAGCTAGCTAAAAGATAATAACTATATTTATGTAATGTAAAAATTTATCTACTATCACGCCCGGATGAAGACGGGTCTCTAAAGTAAATAATACCCATTTTATTTTAATAGGTTTTCAAGCACTATGTAATATTTACTTTACCAGTGTTTCGCCTACCTACCTAATACCTATGAGTACATACCGATTTGTGCGTAATACGTAATTGAGTTATTAAACTCTACATTGAGCATGGTCCGCCCTGCTCTTATCCGGTTTTCTTTTATGGTAACAATAAGCATAATACATTATATTGCTGTTACTGAAAACTTTGTGTTGTTGAATATAAACGGAATGCTTCTCCAAAGAGCCCTGTTTCCTTTCAATGGATGTCATTTCCAAGGCGACAAAAGTGACATCAATCAGACCGACCTGCCGTGAAAAGGGGTCCATTTGTTACCTATTAGCAGAATAAAAGGGTGGTCGCGTAACCAAACCAGTGGACGATAACGATTTTTGTGAAATGTTTTGCATGCTATAGGTATATACGAACATGTTTGTGTTTGATTGATTTATGCCATGGTTGGTCGGGTAAATACCTAAAATTGAATTAATTGAGAGCGGACACATATTAATCCTTCACTCACGTGCTTAGTAAGCGTTCTAATGATTGAGCTTAGGTTCATACTAGGGGAATATATTGAAGAATCTTTCGTTTTCAACGTCTTCAGAAAATGTGTGTAAATCTAATACGGGCGAATCTCTTAACGGTAGTTAGTATAGGACATAAGAAATGTAATTAGATAACTTTTACATACCTATAGAATTGCAATTAAAATTTTATCCATACAAAATAATTCGGCCCGCAATGTAATGCAAACACACTCGCGTTAAACGCTCGTTGACAGTTACTTTCAAAAGCTCATATCGCGTATATAATGTTATTATTGTCATTAACTGTCATGAGTGGGTGAATAATAAGTTATTATTTATTATTAATAACCAAGTACGATGCTTTTTTTCTGATAAACGTAATACCTAGTTTCAAAAATACAGTTAGATACTCGTACACGTAAAAAAACACAGACTTAAAAAAGCAATTTTTAATACAGTTGCTCAAAAAGTGCTACTTTTCGTGGCTGTTTAGCGTGCGGAAAGTTGGTTTTCGCGAACTAGTGCTTTTTACTTTTCCAATTTTTTTAAATTTTTACTTGTTCCAATTCATGACTACTTATTGATGAGTGTTAATATCAGTTTCCTTTAAACGTCGTAATCAACATAAAAACCTACTGTTAATGTAAGAATACGAAAAATATGCATATTTCATATTTTATTACTTACCTCTTCATCATTATAAGTATTATAACACGTTTATTTTTTAATGTTGAAAAACCGTTCTTAATAAGTTGTCTGAATGGAACGGAACGCCTGTCAAAGAAGAGGCGTATTTTCTTACTGCAAGAATGTTTCAAGTTTCCAAAGGCAACATTAGATATTGTTTTTATAAATATACGATACACAAATAATCGTAAATAACGATATTTAGGTAATAATAGTACAATGTTTTAATATTTACATTTGTTTCTGTCTTATAGAACATGCATTTGAAAAAAAAACTTTCATTTAAGTGGGTTCAATAATAATAACAAAATGTATTCTAGTCGAATAAAAGCTAGAAGAAAAACACCTCTTCATAATGACAATGTCAATGATGTCACAGAATTAATAATATAAAAGTTCCGAATTCCATTCCTTACTTGTTGCTTTTCTTATTTTTTCGCAACTGTATTAAAAAACGTCGTTCGATACACGTGCGGAAATGTCATTCTTCACTCGTTCCGAGTCTCATTGCCACTCGCCTACGGCTCGTGGCAAGATATCTCGGTACTCGTGGAGTAATGACATACTTTCCGCACTAGTATCGAAATGTACTATCATTTTAAAAGCACAGTTTAGTTTTGCCGGTTTCGCCGCAGATACATTCTCCACGTGTCTTCCTTCACTTGTATTTCATAATGGGATTCGGTCTTGTAATGGAACTGGTACTTCATCGTGAATAGCTGCTCCCTCCACTCCACCCTTCCAGTCACGGGCAAACCTTCGCGAACTCGCTGTATCGCGTTTACAATTA
Source organism: Cydia strobilella (assembly GCF_947568885.1). NCBI lineage: Eukaryota > Metazoa > Arthropoda > Insecta > Lepidoptera > Tortricidae > Cydia > Cydia strobilella. The sequence goes on from NC_086053.1 coordinate 8,191,710, forward strand.
CTCTAGCGTTTCTTGGTACAATTCGATCAGGGAATCGCTCTCTGTTGTACAGTGTCGTCAAGCTCACTATACTTATTAACCTATCGAATGAGCTGTCAGCCTTTACTGAATGACCTGATGCCGTTACTGAATGAGCGATATGTAAACATACTATAGGTACATACGAGGCCTGGACGTTAGTGAGATGACGATAATTCTAAATTACTAATATCTTGGGACGAAACCCTTCGTATAATTATGATTGAACTTCACTTACATTAGCCATGAACAATTCCCTCGGATCACTGTTCACACTTTGAATACTGATATCACAATGAATGTTAGTCACAATCTACAAGAGACACCTCATTATTCTAATAACACCATAAGAAAGTTCTTGAATAGATCCTAAAGCAAATATCACTCTTCCCGTAGCTTTGTTCGCACACAACCTCCTTTTCTTACTGTCGTTCGGGCGTATACCCTCGTGTCTTACCCTCAAAAATCACCACAACCTGGAAGCATTAGGCGAGCGCCATCTACTCCATGACGTTGGCAGCTATTAGCCGATTCGCGATATTCGCGACGTACAGAGCTAGCGCTCGATTACCATTTTGTAGTGCTTCACCGTAAATTAAAATCATGTCCAATAATTCGGTAGCAGTAAAAGTTGTTAAACGAGGCATTTTTATGACTTACGATTACTTCTGTATTAAATGACTGACATTGTCAAATCAAAGTTGAAATAAAATAAAAAACATTTAACTTTACCAAAGAGTTTGTCACGTTTTGAAACAATGTACCAAACTTAGACTGTTTAGACTGCGACTGTGTTTAGACTGTTTAGTTAATTCTCGAAATCAATTTTGGTAATAATACAATTATCAGGCGGGCCGTATGCTTAGTTCCCACCATCTGGTATAACAAAATCAGACAAATGAAATACTAAGTGATATCATAATAATTGTCTTTACATAGTATTAGGTACTGATATGAAATGCATTTTCAGAAAAGGTGCTATCAAAGTGTGTCTATGCTCAATATTAGGAATCATCACGTCAAGTGCTGTTATCGTGACTGATTAAAATGACATTAAGTAGATGAAGTCAGTTCTTTGTTGATAAAAATGATAAATAAATATCTTTAACATGCCTAGTAGCAGTCTAGTCTACCAAAATAACCACAAAACATTAAACGCAGTGTAACACTAACATGTGATTGTTCCTGCAGATATTAGGTAAGTTTGTAAATGCGTAGTAATCGTTTCGAATAGATATTCTGGTAACGCAATCATGTTTACAGTACATTGCTGCGGATAAAATTTTCAAAAATTAATTATGGGGTCACAATTAAGTGTAGCTTAAAAAAAACATCTTAATTAATGATTGCATTAATGAGTTCTATGTCTGGTTTAATTTATCGCCCGTATTGGATTTACACACTGTATACTTAGCCATGACCTTTTACCTACTTTCAAATAAATGAAAGGGCATTCAAAATTATGATTTTATAATTAACATTCGTTTTAGTGCAACTCGTCCGTATGGACAGATAGAATAACTTTTCCTATTCCCTAATACAAAAGAACAAAATGACTCATTTTACTCTTTCGAACAGGCTGAGTCATATCACAGCAATACAAAGTAAAATAAAGTAATAGTATTTCGTACAGAATGTGTACAGACTTTCTGTACGAAATACTATTTTTATTTTGTGCTAATACTGACAAGATACACCTACCCTACCTATCTATCCATTACTGTAATTTTTTTTTGTAAACCTGTGTTGTGTACAATAAAGTGATTACTACTACTATTACTACTACTACTACTACTATCTACGTATCCTAGGTAATATCATTACAAAATTAAGCAGATAAGTGTTTAATTACTTCGTCGGCAGTGTCGGCGCTAATTATTAATGCACGGTAATACTACTTCATTTCACGGCAGTGGGGAAGCCTCAGCTGCTACGGAATCTCGACTACAATCTACTGCAATTTCATCCAATAAATAGTGCGGTAAATTTAATATTACGTACTTACAATTTAAAAAAATACCCAATAATATATTTGTAAGGGTAGGTTGAAATATGAAGTTAAACTTGAACTAAATTCAATTAAGCGTGACTTCATTTGAGTCGGTTTGGTAGAGTAGTGTAACTGTAACATTCCGTAATATTCGTAGAGCGTTTGTTTCCTTAAGGTATGTACTTACTTAATTTATTATATACCAGGCACTAGCAAAATTATAATATGAATGAGTACTTTTCGAACTCCATCCTAAAGGCGAGAAGAAAGGTTTCGAAATTGCATCCTAAAAGAGTTTTGTGCGTTCTAGCAACCTGATCCCAAGAATTGGCGCAGGCACTAGTTTTTACAAAAGCCACTGCAGTCTGCCTTGCAACTCAGTGGGAAGCTATGCCTTGTTTGGATTAGTCGGGTTTTTCTCACGAAGTTCGCTTCGTAGGTAAGTAGGTAGGTAATTGCATTAGTACGAATCCACCATCTTCGCTTGAACTTCGCACACCTTATTGATAGGCCACCAATGGGTTAGTCCGCGGTAATCTATAAATACTACAAATACAAAAAAAAATACGAATATCGATATTAAAATGTAAAATTAACAAGCCTATATTTTCATAACCACACAAAAAAGCTCAATATTTTGTTTTAAAAAAAATTGCCTTCACCTGTATTGGTTACAAAGCGTAAACGCGTTTATTACAAATTTGATGAGGCTATGTTGTTTGTTTCTTGTTTTGCGATAGACCCTCAAATTGTGGTAGTGGCGCCCCCTTCCCAGAGTTTCGCGTAATATTCCCTATTATGATTAAGTACAATAAGTACGAAAAAGCTCTTTAATTTCGCTAGTCGTGCATATCCTGTTATTGTAACATTTGTAAAAGTAAGTAACATATTGTTATGGTACCTATATTAGTATACCTACTCTAGTATTATCTATGATTGACGATGCGATATTGTCGATACACATGTCACGGTCGTATATCAAGATGTCTTCAAGATGTCTTCAATAAAGTCTTATATTTTATAATTAAAAGTCTATTCATTCACTACACATATTATGAGCCTGAGCTTGAAACAAACATTTTTTTTATTATTATCACGTAACATAGGTTGTGATACCAATAGTTAACGTCTCACCAGTCACATGACTTTGAACAGTCGTATCTTTATTTATAAATATTGATATATATTTTTTGCCTACAATATACGTACATTGCCATGAGAATTATACAAAGTGAAGCAATCGTGTAATTAACCATACTGATCATAAAGTTAGGAGCCAATGTTCGAGATGAAATGTCACACCTACCCGTCACCGCAGACTGACCCCAATGCGTTTGAATTTCGGTCATATGAACACTATTCAATACACTTTATGATATCAACCAACGTTATTATCTATGAGCGCTTGAATACAAAAGAAGAAAAATCATTTTTAAGTCTACAGTGGTTACAAAAATCCTACATAAGTTATGACCTTATGACCTCACGCTACACTAGGAAAGATCTGAAAGAGGAACAGTCCGTGACTGAGGACGAAATAAAGAAGTCACTACTACGTATATGTATATGAGGGCCTCATCATGTTACTGCCTCCTTCTTTTGAACGACAGTCGAGCTTCTTTACGACGCGGGGATTAGAGCGCGGGGAGTCAAAATGCTCCCAACCTGAACGACACATATAAACATTATAAACCTGATACTTACCAAACCTTGTACCTCAATCAATCCTCTGCTTGTAGATGTAACCTCGTGCTTTTCAAAATAAAGCTCAGTTTTCATAAGCAAGCCAAATACATATGCGCGATTTAATGTAATCAACTGAACGAAGTAATGCCGCTTTTGAGCCTCGTTTCCCCCTATTATCTGTGAGAACAATCTGTACCTAAGTCTAAAAATGGCTGCCGGCTTTTCGCGACAAGTGACGCTAATTAAATTTTAATCAGCTGTTGAGTTGCCGTGGCTCTAGCAATTTCGATGCACGTACATGGGCGACGATACAGGCTGACAACAAATTAATTAGCCGTTCCCGAGAACGGCACAACTCTATATGGTAAACTGTGGAATGAACTGTCGCCTGCGGTATTTCCGGACCGATATGACCTTCAAACCTTCAAGAAAAGAGCGTACTCCCATCTTAAAGGCCGGCAACGCACTTACAACCCCTCTGGTGTTGCGGGTGTCCATGGGCGGCGGTAATCGCTTACCATCAGGTGATCCGTCTGCTCGTTTGCCTCCTATTTCATAAAAAAAAAATGCGATGTTGGGTTGCTGGTGGTAAATAGAGCTTTTCACTATACATTTTTTTACGAAATAGGAGGCAAACGAGCAGACAAATCGCCTGATGCTCCGCGATTATCGTTGCCCATTAACACCCGCTACACCAGAGGGTTTGTAAGTGAGTTGCCGGCATTTAAAATGCGAGTACGCTCTTTTCTTGTAGTGTTTGTTGTGTGATCACCTATCGTTACAGTTTTTCCACGTGTCACCTGCAATATCACCATTTCAGCCTTTGTGCCTAGATTCCAAACTAGACTTAGGAATCGGGATAACAGGCACATTAGCTGATCAAAGCAAATGTCGCATTAGTGTCCGCCGTCAACCTACCTCTTTAGGGTAAGGTGAGCCGAGCCGCGTGGCTGCGGTCGCTTGTCATTGTGTTCTATTTCAATCCAAACATGTCTCTTATGTTGTACGACGTGTAACACCAAATCTGATATGTTAACCTTACCCCCAATACAAGCAGATTTTTTAAATAACCTATAGTATTTATTCTTACATACATATTACGTTATGTATTGGCAAAGATAATGTTCTCTACGTGATTAAGTATAGTTGATTCCTAGGTCTCCTCACTACGTCACTTCACCTGTTATTGTCAAGTGCGTGACATCTAATAATTTTCGACTATGTAACTAAGGTAACTAGGTATTTATTAAATATTTATTTATTTCACTCTCAAATTCACTGGCCTGGTTTAGCAACTATCTAGATGGACGCAAGCAATCTGTTAAAATAGCGAAAGACGATGGTACTGTAATGGTATCCGACTCTAGACTAATAACTCGAGGAGTGCCTCAAGGCTCTATACTTGGCCCTTTATTGTTTATTATATATGCTGCAGACATTACACAAATTATCAAGCACTGCAATTACCACCTATATGCAGATGACGTCCAACTTTACTGCTCAGCCCGACCAAGTGAGTTTGACGAAGCAATAGTTAAAATAAGTGAAGACCTGGAAAATATCTCCACTTGGGCAGATAATAACGGGCTACTATTGAATCCACTCAAATCAAAGTTTATGATATTGGGATCCAAGGTGCACATATCTAGGATTTTAAATAATGAGCCAAAGATCAGCATAAGGGGATCACTGATCGAACGCGTAGATGAGGCAAGAAACCTGGGGTTAGTGATGGACAGCCAGCTAAGGTTTGAGAAGCATATAGGAGAATTGGTGAAGTCGTGTTTTTATCGCTTGAAGGTTTTGTACCAAATTCGAAACCTTCTAAGCGAGGAAATACGTAAGTTGCTGTGCGAATCGCTGGTTCTCTCCAAGTTAAACTACGCAGATATTGTGTACGGGCCACGACTGCTGGAAAAAACTCGCCGTCTTATCCAAAGAGTCCAAAATGCTTGTTTCCGTTTTTGTTGTTCAATCTCGCCGAGAAGTCATATCACACCTTACTTAAACAAAGCGTCCATATTAAACATGTCCTCTCGTAGACACCTACATCTTGCGAGTCTGCTATTTGGCATTTTGAATGACAAAAAGCCCGAATACCTGTTTACCAAAATTCGTATATCCTCTTTCCATAAACGACACGGTACTCGTTCCACCAGACGATGTCTCCTAGAAGCACATCCTCACAAAACCGTTGCTTTTACAGGCTGCTTTCGGTATCTCGCAACCAGGTGTTGGAACAATATTCCTCCACCTATTCGTGTTATGAAAACTAAGCGTAGTTTCAAATTTCATTTCAAAAAATTCCTTTTAGAGAAGCAAAGTTTGGGAATTCCTCACGGTTACCTGGTTGCTGATTACCGAATTTAGTCTTAGTAATCCTGCTTAAAAATAAAAATAAAGATTTTCTCTAAATCACATTTGACACTACATACATGCTAACCACACTGACACTTCTATGTCACAACTATGTGCAAGCATTAAATGTCTCTATAGTTTAAACTGTGTCACTAGTTATTTATTAATAATTAATTAGGTAAGTACTAACTTTCGACTATTTCATTATTTTCCACTGTTTTTTGTTGACGTGATCAGGTCCTGGCAGAAAATCAGTGCTTTTCCTAATGGGTGAAGCGTAATACTGAGCCAGAACCTTTTTGTTTTGCTGCGACGCACACAGGATTTTTATTTGTATAAAACAGTATTTTTATGTATTTTTTTCCTTTTCCTCTACATATTATGTAAAAATCGGTGTGACTTATTTGTTGTTGTAATTTTTATTTATTTTCTGGATTGTTCTGTGTACCTATGTCATTTCTGTATTTGAATATTTTGTGTGTATTGTGGCAAACAAATAAACAGTTTATCTATCTATCTATCTATTTATTTATTATTATTTATTTATTATTATTCGGAGATCCAACAGCTGTTAACATGTCTATAGGTTTTATAAATATGATACAAAAAGCCAATTACAGGTTCTCACCAGTAGCTACATATTAACTATTAACAAAAACAATTGGTGGTTAGCACTATTGCACGATTCCTACATTTACACGCCAAAGCTATAGTAAACTCATAATTCGAAATTAACTAAAGAAGATACACAAAGAAAAAGAAAAAATACAGCACAATGAAATTTCAATAAGGCATGCTCACCTAAAGAACTCCTCCGTCAGGATACGCCGCACAGTTTGGATGTTGCTGTTGAAAATATCAATGTCCTGCTCCCTCGTAAGTTTATTTAGGCATTTACTAGCACGTATCAAAAAACTGTTCTGTCTGTAGTTACGCGAAGCATAATATAAATACTACACTCAATTATAAAAAAACTATTTTGAAGTTGAATAAACCATTGCTTATTACAAGTTGATTGTGTAGTGTTTGGACACACTCATCCCGTAGATACTAGGTTTTACATAAAACTCAATTACCTACCACTAACTTGTTATCTAAGTGTTATATTGTTAGACTTGTTAGTGAAATTGCAGTTAATACTAGTACTCTAAATGAGATCGCACTGAAGGCTCAGGTCTAATTATAAACTGGGAATGTATTTTAGTGACATTTACTGTGTTAAATCCGAGTGATTCTCTATTTTGAGCAACTTTAATTCAGCAATCATAACAGGAGCCTAGCTGATTCAGATTTAACAACTTGTAACGGTTTTGATCATATTTCGATACGACGTTGAATATCGTTCACGCTGATTAGTGCATGCGAAATGAAGTGAAAGTTGTGCGTGAGATGAATCCCCAAGACGATCGTCAAGGTCGTTTCAAATCAGTTCAAGACCAACAAATTGTTTAATCTTAATCGGGCTCCTGGTAATTATACTGAAGCAAATATCTCCCCGCGGAGAACGTTAATATTATTATATATTTTAATTACGGCGGGGTAAGAAAACCAGCACAAAGCAAAAGTCAACCTAGTTGATACCTCGAAAATTTTCATTTAGAATTTATGCTAATTTGAGATGAACGAGCGCACGAGGCCAGTTTAACGGAACGAAATTGTTTGCTTATGGATCTCGTCTCCTTTGACTAATGGTTTGGGAATATTTTGAAGCTTCTCATAAGCTATTCCAGAAATAAAATAATACAATTTTTACTAACAATTACTGCGCTCGATTTGATAAGGTTCACTCATACATTAACAGTCACATGAGAAGATCATGAAAAAAAAAATCTTCAAGTGAACTCGCACCCCACAGCTGGTGGTGCTGATACATTTGTTAAAACGTTTTTACTCCCTTATCAATAAAGTAGAGTACAGTATCCGTACCACGAATCACTGCAATGTCAGTGTCAACACTGACATATATTAACGCTAACGTCGACGTAATTTACTTTCTATAATACATCTCGCTCGCACTAATAACTAAGCCAGTAAGAACGAGATGGGTAGAAAGTAAGTTACGTTCACGCTAGCGTTTATGTCAGTGCCAAACTGGTGGTAGCTGGGTATAGGTCAATTTGGTCACCCCCCTAACTTCTTGATTTACGCCTGACTGAACGTTTGTAGCGTCTCCTAGCGTAGGCGGTACCAACATCGGCAACAACAAGCCTTTGCTCTCACACGTGTGCACATTAAAGTCCAGCGCAGAACCGACCATCCTGTACCTAGAACGTAAAACTAGAAAATCGTTTCGAAATTAACAGATTTTTCAGAGCTTTTAGCCCCAGTAAATCCATTTATGTGTTACGAATATTTTAGTGGCATACTTAAGTGTCGACGTCGGTAAAGAATATTCCTCTTCCAGTGAATTATTAATCTTCCTACGTTGCGTTGCATAAATTTAAATAAAAACGTTAAAGAAGCACGTCAAGCTGAATATCCGAGATTACTCGCGATGTCTTCAGGATTGACTTCATAATATTCCTATTCAATTTGAATAATGTGACCTGAAGAGGAGCCACTTGAGAGTAATCAGTTTAATTTCAGCTCGCGTCGGGTGAGCCACAGTTTGCGGTGTCATTACTGACTTCATTAAAACGGTGCGCATCTACTTGCGACAGTCGCTTTATTATTAAATTAAGTATATCTAATTTATTTAGAAGAAAAGCTGTAAAAGTAGGTATTATATTTAATGGTCCGTGACAGTTCAGCTGCTATATGACTATTTACACTACATGTCTTTTCATATTTGGGTTACACCAGGCAATAGTTCAATATAATCCACCTCAGTTGAGATGGATTCTGCGGAAAAGTTAAGGATCAAGAAAATCCTTCTTATGCTTCGGAAAGTCTAAGTGTGAATACTTCTTACTTCGACGAACGTCCCCTGAATATTAATCAACGTAATTATTGTGCTCCGAAGAGAGCTGCGTAAAAATATAAAACTCGTTCCTACAATCCTACGGCGTAATTAGGTACTGGAGATTTTTCATTGCTAATTGAAAAATCTAGCTGTTCGTTAACCCGGACAGTGGATTATTCTTTTGTTTACTCTATTAATGAGAGCTCTCGCTCTAATGCCTATGCTCTCGACAACTGAATTCAAAAGCTATTTTATTTGTCATTTTTAAGCGAGGTTTAGAATAGCAAGAACTTGCATGCAATTTTCGTTACATTGCGGTATCTGATCAAACTTTTGAATACAGTTTACTTTAGTAGTTGGCAATGTAACTTAAATTGCATGCCAGTTAATAGCAAATCTATACCTGGCTTTAGAAAGAACATCTTGCAACTGACAGTACATTAAAAAACCATACATACAATTATAGTCGTTAGTACCTACAGTGCAACGTTAATAAATCGGACCTCAAAATAGATTACATACTTAAATACTTAGTTTGTGCTAGTTGTTAAACAACAAATTACTCCTGTGTTGAACAATGTTTAAAAGCTCGTTTCCATAATATAATAATCGCTACCGCTAATAAAGGGTGCAGCAACAAGTATATACAGTATTGTTAAGCTATCTCATTCAAGATCAGCGGGCGAGCGTGTAAAATTGCGTGTAACGTGCGACCTGTTAGCTTCCGAGGCGATACCGCGCATCCGTTTTATTATCTACTTGGCCGCGAACACTAAAACGGGCGAATTAGCAGCCAACTTCATCGGCCGACCGCAATTACATACGTACTATAACCTGATACGGTATACATACAAGTACATACACGGGGTATAATGGGGTAATTAAGAGTATAAGTTGGTGTTGGATTTTATAATGGTGATAAGTGATGAATTTTCAAGTTTTTTTGGATTTAGCAAAAATCATTGCACTTTCCATCTTACACAGGATCTCTAAAAAGTGACCGTGATATTTATTAGCATAGGGTATTCCACTATTTTTTATTAATGGTATCAGTCGATCAGGTTGGTTTTGAGGATCAAATGTCTGTATGGGACCCATTGTCTTAAAGCAATACAAAAGTCACTAATGATGGTCAAAGTCTGGCACCCACACTTTACTGACGAAACGCTTCATAGTTCATAGGCATTACATCGTGACGTCAGCATGTAACGTTGCTATTGCTTAGAAGCCGTGGAAAACAAGGAAATTGCGATTTTGTCGGTGAAATATTGCGTTTATGTATATTGTTGCCATACAATATTTTTTTAATAAAATGTAAGGAATCGAATGATATCATTTTTTTTCTATTTGGAAATTTAAAAAAAAAATTTGAAACGTCTTGCATTTATTTATTATTTTCATATTTTTGTTGTTTCCAATTTATTGTGATAAATTGCTCATTCACTATTTATTTAACTAGATTTAGTTATAAAATTCAACATGTGTCAAATACCCTATTCTGCTTTATAACGCTGAATCGAACTCCCGTAACTATTTATAAGTAATTAAAAACAATCTAATACGTACCTAACCATAAAAATAATTTAATAACTTTGGCTGATAATCGTCGCTTTTGTTCGTTGTGACACCTATTAATTAAGCATTAACGAAAATAAGATGAAGGAATACAAACATAATAACAGTTGATCCTTAGACCAAACGATTAAATTCTATTGGTGAGGGATTATTGAGCCATTTAAATCGGTAATGTCAATGTAGATTTGGCGGGTAGCCAGGGCTCTCCCATAAAAAGTTAATTAATCATTCGAAGGCGACGCCCTGTATAATTGATTTAATATAAAACCTTTGCGTAAAGGCATTCGTGCTCTGATGCACGAATGGGGTTCATTATCTCTGTCTGAATAGAAATGTCCGATTGTACGAATGTAATATAAATACAGCTGCCCTACAGTGTATTAGGTTGTACCGCCCGGCCTAACGAGGCATCTAGATAGGCTCAAGATAAAATCAGTTGGATAGTTTCTGAGCTGAAAATTCAATTAAACATTACTAAAGCAAGTTGGTCGGCATAATTTTACTTTATCTGTTTACTTAATGTTGTCCTGTTTTATTATGGGGCCCACTGACTATCAGTCCGCCGGACGACATCGGCCTGTCAGTTGTTCGGAACTGTCAATTTTTTGTTCTAACTGACAGGCCAATATCGTCCGGCGGACTGATAGTCAGTGGGCCCGTTTAGGGAAGCGAAAGCTTAAATTTATTATATAATTGCCTAAGTAAGTTTTTCAATACAATTTAAATATAAAACTAGAGAAAAAGTCGTTTCAAACCTACTTCGTTTTTTAGCATTAGGAAAAGGGAACCCAAAAGAATGTAAATGATCACATATGCTATATAATTGTTACATATTTGCTGTAAATTATTTTTCATGTGTTTTTCAATAAAAAACATGTCAAGATTGTTAACTCTTTATTTCACTTTGATGTAAATAGGTAGAGTTAGACCCATACAAGTCTGCAACGATTTTGATAGCACATTAAGCACACGCAGTGCAAGTGTTATTTTAAACGTTAAATTTCTATGAAATGATGACGTGTAAATAACACTTGCACGGCGTATGCTATCAAAATCGTTGCAGACTTTACTTGGTCTATCTCTATGTATGTACCTACATAGAATGGAAAGTTACGTAACCACTCCACTCCCCCTTTTCAGGCACCCATCTAATAACAAATGGTTATGCTCGGAATGTTATAATTTATAATTCGTTTATTATTAATCTTCCCCTAATGAATCTCCCACGATTCGCTATGTAAACAATGTGAATAGCAGATCAAAGCGAGGAACAATTTCGAGGGTGTTAGCCGTGGACAAGTGCCGGCCGGCAAGAATGTGACGCTAATGAACAACTTCTCCTGCGCAGATTGTCTTTGTTCTGCATGTTTCACAACACATAATTTGAGAAATTATGAACCCGCCTCGCGACGCTGACACTGTTTCATGTTGATTTCAGAATAGCGCGGTCAATATCAATTAATTTTTAGACTAATTTATTGCGGCGCGGAACAACGGTGCAAGTCCAATTATTAATAGAATCGGATTATTGTATTCTATAGAATTATAAGTTACAATATATTTTCAATTATACAATTTCTATCTTGTATGTTACATGATTTCAATGTTGAGTAGCTTCCAAAGTGCGAGTAAGGACACTTAGCCGGCATGCACTGCTCAGACCCTTGTCGATTCTCGATTCAAAATAGTGTCCTCCTTTGCAAACTGGCATGGTGTGAGTAAGAGGGCTTATATTGTGTCGGTGGGGTGGGCGTCGGATAGGGTTAGGTTGGGTCGAGGGCTGGCCGAGTGGTCGCGTCAGCGAGATCGTGGCTCGAGTTGTCGAGCTCCACTCAGCACGTTGTAATCTCTTAACGATTCTCACTCGATATTGACTTAGGCACTAGATAGATTCTAAGAAATGCCGAGCTAATAAGAGAAATCTTAACGTCTGCCCTTTGCGACCTATAAATATTTACAGAGACAATTAAGCTCAACAGAGACAAGATGCAGCAGACTAAAATTAGCTCCGGCTGTCAGACGGCTAGGTATGTCGGGTACCTAAGTAGTTATGATTGGACTGTTCTAAATATTAGTATCTACCAAATTTATAAATTGAAGATATAATAATTTTAATTCACCGCCGGCATTTTTCATATATTGGAATCTGCATTTAAAATAGTACCTATTCATTCGTTATATTCATAAAACATAAGTTGTAATAATCATAACTCTGTAAGGGTAACCGTACTGCAGGCCGCAATTTGCAGCATCCGAAATTAAAACTCGGAAATCGCGAAGTGCTTTACCGATTTTTGCAGCTTGGATATCCTTAAAAGATCGAGGTAGAAAACACGTTTTTGTTGTGTTTCAATGAATATTGATTAGATGTAGTTAGCATAAATATTATAGGTACCTACTTAATACAAATTGATGACCGCACGTAGGTCGTTTACTTAAATACCTATTTTGTAATTAACATTTTTAATCCGACATAAGGCGATCGATTTTAAAATGTTCTGTTTATTAAAATTGAAACAAAATATGGGTATTAAAATAACTAGTAGGTATTTCTTAGTCACAACTGGGTGATGTACCCTAAGTGTTACCTCGCTGCGTTATGTAGATTGGGCATAGTTAAGACTTTAAAACACTTTATAAGTAAGTACATAGAAAAATACTACTTCATCAACTAAATCTCCGGCTCTGAAAAATACTAGAAGAAAATCAGTCACCATAGTTTCAGCATTAATCAAAGAAACTGATTGTGCATTCGGATAATGAGCGTTTTTATCGCATCAATCTAAAAAGCTTTTCGTTTCCATCTCAACGGGTCCTATCTCGGAATCACAGGGCGTTTTGCAAGGAAGCCTCTTAAAGAAATCACACAAACAATTATCTAAAAGCGAACAATATCTGAGCAGTCAAAGCCAGGCCAGTCATTTCTTCTAGCATGAAATTGAAAACATTTGAATCTACGAATTTGTTAGGAATTTTAATAAAACAAGTATTGTGTACCTATACGTATTTATAAATGCGTTAATAGATAGGTACATAATAAGTGTTTTAGTCAGGTAAATTACGAGTAAAGTTATCTTTTCAGTTTTGTTTAATAAAATTAACTTGAATAAAACGAGATTTCTTGTGTAATTTTGACGGAACTTATTTCTCTTCTTTGACAGTATGTACTATATGATAATATGTACTTATCGTAAATTGTTGGTAGGCATTTTGTGAAACATAAAATGGAACGATACCGTGCGCAGTTATCTCCCTATATAAAACGTTTTTAGCGCGTAGAACCCCGTGAAGTGTGAAAAGCTTAAGAAAAGGAATTACTTTACGGAAACAATTTTCAGAGTGCGCTACTTTACGATCCTTCGCTTTCGTAAATTGTGGATGATCCAAAGCGATTTACGCCCGGTGCGTGCACACCCTTATCAAGTTCCATGCGGGTATTTAGATGTTTATGTCAAATACAAAATAATCCCGTCTCCATGCGGAATAAACATAAATGCAAAACGTACCTAATGCTCTTTCCCTTGCCCCTATGTCAGTGTCGTCTGTTTTTCTTAAAGGAAAGAAGCCGGATTATGCTCAGCTAACTTTTCGTATTACGTTCCGTATCCTTTTAACACAGTTCTTGCGTCCCTCGATAATTATAATACAGGACGCACGTGCAAAAAATGTAGTTACCTACTTCTGAACAATCTAGGTAGTAGGTATATTAGAAAGTATTGTCACGTATGTCTTGTGGCACAGGTTTGTCCCTTGTTTGTATAGTGAGGGCGAATTCTCATCACGTTCCCCAAACGCGGATACCGATAACGCTACGTGTTTTGTTTTAGATGCATAATGTGTAATCCCCTTACATTTGGATACTTCCGAAATTAAATTAAAAAGACTGTGTGGAAAGTAAACAAAGATGGTAATCCGTGGTAGATTGCACTAAGCCAGCTTTTGTATCGTACGTTATCCGGTGAGTTACTGAGTGTGAATTCACGTTGCTTGCACGAACAGCGTAGAGTGGAGCCCGACGAGTAACGTGACTTTAAGCTCCTTACTAACTGTGCATAATCGGGGAGGAGTCATAGACTGGTTTTCGCGAGCGATCAATTCGCAAGCACACGCGCACGATAGTAGCTTGCTTGTATGTGCGTACGCAGCTAAAAAGAGCAAAAACATTTATTTCTCTATGGCTTAACCAACCCGCGTTGTTTCGGGCGTAATAATTTTTTACTTGACTGGTCACGAAATGTTAATCCCCCTACGCGGTGTGGGCCTCTTCTTTGGTTGACCGCGGCTTCACTCGCTAGGGATTTATATCATTTTCCAGGAGGCAGATTAAAAAATAAATAAATTTAATAACCTAAAAGGTTATTAAAATTAACAATATAAGGCTTCAGTAAAAGCTAAAGGATGTGCAAAGGCACGAAACCTAGGTATACCCAACCTAGATTTAGGGAACCAATAACCTAGGTTGCTAAATTGTTTAGTGATTTAAAGGTAAAGATCCTTTAATTTATATTTTTGAGTATGTTACTAGACGGTTAGTGATTGCCTTACATAGTATAAGTATATTTTCAAAGAAATCGTTTTGTGTTAGCAATGTTAAAATGACTTACTAAAGTAAGCCACCAAATTAAAAATCCTCATTACAAATTAGTACGACCTCATGTTTGAAGGTCGCCAACGTAAACCGCCCACCACAACAAAAATACATCATGTCAACCTATATTTGTACATGTCACGAGCACACATGGGTTAGATACCAACTAATCACCTACCCAACATTTTATTGCCGGTACTCAAGGCAATATGTCGAGCGCAGGGAAATGATAACAATAAGTCTGACATACCATCGGGCTATAAATTACTGCGGTAGCGGTCGAATGCCGTCGCAGGATCACACCAGGTCCGTAGTGGTTGTACTCGTACATATTATGATTATCTAGCTATACATCTTATAAAACAATATCCCCCGCCGCGTCTGTCTGTATGTCTGTATGTTCACGATAAACTTAAAAACTACTGAACGGATTTTTATGCGGTTTTCACGTATCAATATTAGTGATTCTTGAGGAAGGTTTGTTAAAGGTAACCCGTGCGAAGTCGGGGCGGTACGCTAGTCTGGTATAAATAAATATTTCAATAGTTCATTATTATAATAAACAGGAAAATTGGTACCTAATCTAGATCAAGAACATCAAAATCGATTTTACAGTCGGTCCCTAACGAAAACTATCTTTCTGAAATAGGTAAATTTCTCGCACATCCATAAACGTAGGCAAAAATCTCGCAAGTTGACATAATGACAGAGTCTGTCTTTATGTCTGTCAGACAGACAGATAGTTAAATGATGACAGTTGAACCTATGCATCCTAAACTGCTCGCCTGGATATTTTTAATTTGCACGTGTACCATTCCACCACAGTGTACTGTACCTAAAGTTTCGACAGTTGTTATTCACAAGTTTTATTAAACACACAAACCCAAGTGAACCAGTAAACAACGTATACAATTTTTATCTGCGATTACGTAATCACATTACGAATATCAAAGGTCAAGTTTTTAGAAACGATATTATTCGAGGCAAATTATTTCAATTGCGGAATAAGCGGAATGAGCGTTTGAGAGGCTGAGCGCTTACGAAGGGCAACCCCAACTATCTAATTGACTAAACCTCATTATTCAGACACATCAAACAACAGTCTACCATTCCTTTATAGGGAAAGGGTCGATAAAATCAACATTCCTTTGAAGTGAAACTTCCCTTGGCGAATCCTATATAATTACATTGTGAGCTCTTCAAAACAACTTAAAGTGAACCTTTATTGTTGCGATCGTGTGTCATCAGAACACATTAATGTCATATAGCGATTATAGGGCTATCTATAAAATAGTAAATAAATAACAAAGAGATTGAAGCCGAAAATAAATTCGGGCGCCCTATTTAATACAAGATCAATTAAGTATTAAGCAGAACCGGCTCCTAAGAGTGATTTGAGGACTTTTAAGAGTGTTTCTAGCTATTGATAGAGAGTGAACAAAAGTCTACGAATTTAAGTAACAGATAATACCTAGAATTTGACATATAAATAATATTGGTTTGCTTTAAAACATATTCCTATAATTATTGTATCACTGCCTATAATTTAACTAACAGGTTACAAACGTTAACCTTACTAGGTACGGTTTCTTGTTGAAACCCTCCTCTTTCAAATCCGGTTAAACATGTAGCCTATGCCACACGTGTGACACGCGTCATAAAAACGAATCGATTGATATGTAATTTACCAAAATTGGCTCAGTACCAGTACCTATAGTTTTTATGCTGGGGCCTGTTTAGTTTTTATACGGGAAACGCCGGGATACGCGTTAATTATCGCGTTAATTGGACGTTTTTCATACGGCCACACTGGGATTATCGCGATAATCAACGGCGTTTCCCGTTAGTATGGCCCCAGCATGGTTGAACACATAACATAAACATACCTAAACGCTTAGCACCTACGACACTACATTCGTTTTGCGAGAGTCTTAATTCCCCCGAGGAAAGTATAATGCTGAAGGAAAATCGCAATTTCACTACAAGATGGAAATACTTTCATTTTGTCTAGTCATACTTTCCATTACACGCATTACTGAAAACAAATGGAAATATAAGATCTGTTGCGGATATTTGGTTCTATTATAGGCAGCCTTTTATTTGTATTTTTGAATCGATTAATTGATAAATATAAACACATACTAGTAAAAAAGAAAGTATAAGGCAGTTTTTTTCCTATATTAGCGGTTTCATATTAAACGATATTTTGAACGGTACCTGGTATGATATGTATTTGGAATTTAAATTTAAAGAATTGGTTCGAGCTGGGGTTCTAACTTAGAATCCACGGCCTTCGGATTCGAAGCCACACGCCTTACCACTTGGCCACCAGCGCTCCTAATAACTACTAAAAGAAAAGCAGTTGAAATAAGAAAACCCCGACCCTGTAAACATTATTTATTAGTTTTACTAGGGGGCAAAGTAGTTGTTTAACCTCTCGTGCTTAATATTCCCGAGCAAGCAAGAAACTCCAAAATTGAACCACGAGCATAGCGAGTTGTTCGAAAAATGGAATCTTGAGCATTGAGAGGGTTTCAAAGTGCGAGGGTTAAACAAATTTTGGCACCTAGTGAAACACAAAATTTTTCACCACACCAACACAAGGAAAATACTAACTGTAAAATATCAAACAAAATCAAAGCAAATCCATTCAAAATGAATATTTATCATTCAAATCATTATTTAAGTCAATTCTATCAGCCAACATCTACATCTGTTGTAAAAAAATATTAAAAGCATGCATGCATTCTGTAAACGTCAATCTTGTCGCATTGGTAATGAGATTTATATTACTCCTCCTACTTCGGCGTTGAACGATTTTTCAGTGAATTTGTATGCAACGATTTTTCAAGCACTACCCGGGGTGTCGAAGGTGCCACCATTTCTCGGGGATGCAATCGCTCTTGAAAGTCTCCAATGTGCAAATCCTTTCCTTGCAGTAACGGTTAGGGTGTGCCGTTTCATCTATCCCAAGGATTATATTGATTTACTTAACAGCTTTTCTATCAAAATACTTTGTTGCCATCCAATACAACACGTAATTGAGCTGTTTCTATTTACTGTCTGAATTTACACTTATACCAATTTAGATGTCTTACTTCAGCAATTCGGTTCATTTTCATCCTATCCGACGTAAGTGGGTGGTTTTACAATTAGGCAAAAGAAGCTGTCTTTTTCATTTCATTGTCTGGAATCTAAGAGTGCACCATCAACAATGATCAACAATAAGTAAACTTTCAGCGGCATCCCCCATTGAAGTCGGTTTTTTTTTCTTAAAAATTATATAAATTTGCGTCAGACAGTAAGTAGTTCACAGCGCGAGATTGTTAATGCCAAACGCTCGTCGATTACACGTTCGCCCGTGGCGTGGGATTAAACTCGCTCACCGCGATCATTGAACGATCTATTTCATATTTTGCCTCTCGACCTAAACCCTACTCTTTGATTTCTGTAATCGTTTTCCGGCCGATCGTTAAGACAGGGGATCCCGATTGATACGGAAGAGTAATCGGTCTTCAACCACCTTCAACGTAATTGCATTTCAACTTAAGAATGATGATGGGGTGTCCTTGGTTCCTTGGAGCTTGGGACGGATGTTGGTGTGGGATACTACCTGCGTAGACACACTGGCACCATCCCACCTCCAACGGACTAATGTAAAAGCAGGCGGAGCGGCGGAAACAAAATTTTAAAACGTAATAAATATGAGAGCCTCGGTAGAGAGTATCATTTCGTTCCATTTGGAGTTGAAACTCTAGATCCATGACCCCATGACCATGACCAGCGCGCATAAGTAGTTTGCAGAAATCGCGAAGCGTCTGGTTGACGTAACTGGTGACCGAAGAGCTGGCGGCTTCCTCGCACAACGTATCAGCATTGCGATACAGCGAGGAAATGCCGCCAGCATCCTTGGTACAATGCCTCAAGGGCCTATTTTGGATTTAAGCTAGTTATTAATTTCGTTTACGTAGTACCACTTTTTATATCTTGTATGTAAATAAAGAGTTTTAAATATTTTAAAAAAAAGCTTAAGAAGGGTATGTTATATTATATCCATTACTGATTTCCGTTATTATTATTACTGTAGTCTTCAGAGGAACTTCATATATCAAAAGTCTTTCGAAAGTTGTATATGTATTTCCATGTATAAGAAGAAGAAAAAAATCCGTACCTATATATAAGAAAGCAGCAAGGATGCATAAGGTAACCCGTTTTGTAATAAGGCATCGTAAACTGCGAGCGAAATCCATTGAAGTACTAGGGTTGTTGTCAAGTCAAAGTACGTCATTTCAATGGATTTCGCTCGCAGTTTACGATGCCTGGTTATTATATCAGCAGCAGCACCATTTTATGTTAGTACGAAGGAAACATTTTTCATCCTTTACAAAGCCAAGTTGTAAGGTTGTAACTTTGTAAGAAAAGATGTGCATTGTGCAAGATCAATGCAACTTTGATGTACTATTTTACAGTTCTATTTTAGAGAAAAACTAAAAAAATATTCCCTTATAGTCAGGTAGTTAATAACATATATGCACTGGGATATAGGCACTGGGATAGTCTCCATGTTCCCACATTATCCTAACTTAAGAATAGTTTTAAGTCCTGACATTCTAACTAAACTTGACTGCGCATACCTTTAGAGCGTTTAACTTTAATTTTTTATTTTAATTTTAATATGTGGATTTTATAATTATTAATTTCATTTTTTATCATTTATCAAATGCCCAGTTATTTTAGTTTTAATGTCTAGTCATGGATCCTTATATTATATACCTATCTTATTTTGACTGTGCATAATATATCTGAATTTCAATTTTATAGTTTTTAATTTTTTATCTTTTTAATAATCAATTAATTTTATTAAATAAATAAAATAAAAATAAAAAAGCCCATTTATTCCTTAACCAAAGATTCAACTTAACTAAAAATTTTTACATATTAAGTTCAACAAAGTATTTAATAAATTTTTAAAATCTATCTATCTATAACTAACTATATTTATAATTTGGTTAGGACCCCTCACGGGTAAAGGCCTCCTCCAGCTCTTGCCATCTTTTCCTGTCTTGCGCAGTATTGGGCCAATCATTTTCTATGTCACGGAGTTCATCTGACCATCTGGCGTTTGGTCTGCCGTGTCTTCTTTTGCCTTCAGGCCCTTTCCACAGCGTGGCCACTTTTGTCCATCTTTTGGCGTGCATTCTAGCTACATGGCCGGCCCATTTCCATTTGGACTTTAAGCTGTATTCTAATGCATCTATTATTCTAGTCTTTGCTCTAATATCACTATGTCTTATCTTATCCTTTAGTTTTATTTTCATAATATTGCGTTCGATAGCCCTTTGGCAACTTCTAATTTTTAATTTTGCTTCTTCGGTATATTTCCAAGTTTGGCTGCCGTATGTCATAGTTGGGAGTAGGCAAGAGTCTATTACTACCTTTTTCAATTTAAGTGGGAGACTACTTTTTAGAACTTCTTTCA
Source organism: Cydia strobilella (assembly GCF_947568885.1). Classification (NCBI taxonomy): domain Eukaryota; kingdom Metazoa; phylum Arthropoda; class Insecta; order Lepidoptera; family Tortricidae; genus Cydia; species Cydia strobilella. The sequence goes on from NC_086053.1 coordinate 8,212,306, forward strand.
TGCTCCAAAACATGTTCCAAGTTTTCTTAATTCTTCGATCTATCTCTTCTAAGTTGTTTAATGGGTTGAAAGAAATTTGTTTGCCTAAGTACACGAAGCTTTTTACGTATTCAATTTCTGTGTTTTCTATGATGATCGGGGTTTCCTTGAAGTCTGTCATCAATTTTGTTTTTTGTAAGTTAAGTTCCAGGCCAATTTGTCTGCTAGCTGTACTTAGTGATGAGATCATATACTGCAGATTTCTAGCTGTTTCGGCCACCAGCACGATGTCGTCGGCGAAGCAGAGATGTGTAAGTTCCTGTAGTGACATTCTTATGCCTCTATTCTTCCATTGTAAGCTCTTAGTCGTTTGTTCTAGGACGATTACAAATAAGGTCGGAGATAGCGGGTCGCCCTGTCGTACCCCTCTCTCTATTTTTATTTCAGGGCCAGTATGTTCAAGCTTGACTCTACTTTTGCAATTTTCGTAGATGTTTTTAATAATGTCTATGTAAGTAGGATGAACTTTTGCTGCAGTCAAAGAGTTCCATATTGCTTCGTGGTCGATAGAGTCAAAAGCTTTTTGATAATCAATAAAGCCAAGATAGAGTGGTCTCCTGAATTCTGAGTATTTCTCTATGAGTTGCTCTACTACCTGTAGGTGATCGATTGTACTGAAACCTTTTCTGAAACCTGCCTGCTCTACACCGAGATAGGCCTCTACTTGTGGTGTTATTCTTGACTGTAAACCTGCTGAAAAAAGTTTATAGAGACTGGACATTAAGCTTATTGGGCGGTAATTAGAAATTTCAGTAGGGTCTCCTTTTTTGTAGATAATACTTATGTCTGATTGAGTCCATTCATGTGGTACTTTCTTTGTGTGCAGTATTTTGTTAAAAAGCCTAGTTAAGGGTGTAAGTATGAATGGACAGCTAGCCTTTAATAAGTCATTTGTTATGCCGTCTGGCCCCGGACTTTTTCTTGGTTTCAATTTATTTATAAGCTGAAGTATTTCCTTTTCATCGAAGCTTTTGATTGGACTATGATGTATGTCGAGTTCGTTGTTTTCAGGAATATCCGGTTTATTTTCCATAAGGGTTGGTCGTCTTTTCTTGTATAAGTTTTTATAGAATTGAGTTGCAATTTCCTGTATATCTTGTCTATTTTCTGTGTCGGTAGAGTTGGACTTTAATTTCGATATCCACTTTTTGCTTTTATTAAGCTCTTTGTATGCTCTCTTCATGCTTCCAGATGTTGATAGGTGTTTTTCCAGTGTTAATATTCTATGTTGATTATATTCATGTTTGATGTTTTTGTTTACTCTTTTATATAGTATTTTTAGAGATTAATTTATTATTATTATTATTATTAATAACACTCAGACATGACTTGCAGAATAAAAAAAAAACCTCTTATTAATTTTATTATTACCCATCAATTAATTGTCAAGATCTTTTATATTTTATCATTCAATTATCAAATGCTTAGTCAATTTAATTTTAATGGATCTATCTTTTATACTTAATCTTATTTTTTTTTTATTTTATTGCAAATGTTTTGTATGTTTTAATTATGGATCAATGTTATCTGGATTAAATGATTTTATTATTATTATATATGAATGTATGTTGTGCCCACTTAAAATTCTAACGCATTATCTAAAATAAAATAAATAAACAAAATATAAAATATAAATTTAGTACGTTGTAAATATAGGTACATAATATAGAATCATGTTGTATGAAAATGTGTGAAAAAAGTGTCAATGTTAAAAAAAAACAACGAATACCTATGACCTAATTTTTACAGCATTGTGAGCAATGAGTCGTTTAGGTAGAAACTGGAAGCAAACGAAACAGGCGGGTGTTTGCTGAAAAATAAGTCAATTTCTACAACAAATAGCTCGTGAAACCAGAGAAGTAGGTAAAGTCAACTCCATTTCTACTTAACTTATACAATTATGTTCTTTGAAATTCTGAAGTCAGTGACTAGAAAAACAATTCACAGAGAAAGTTTACCTAAACTGCTTTTTTTTAAATCCATATTTAATTTTCAGCATGATCTTGCGGTTTTAAAATATGTTTATGAATGTAGGCGAGTCAGAGCTTATTTAAACCTCATGTGTGTCTAGGATACGAACAGCACTACTCTCGCATCAGCAAATGTCTAACCAACCTAATTTACCCCCTTAGCAGAATCTATATTGGTTATTATGTTGACCGTTTGTGAATTATTTGTTGAACAAGAGTTGTAGCTCGATTTTTAATTATTGCCAGCAAAAATTTTGTATGCTGTCCAAATGATTTAACGACTATTTTTTTGCAGATCAGTTTTGTAAACGGCTGATCATTAAATTACTTCCCGAAAACTAATCAGGGGTTATTCCATGAATGCTTCGTCTTATTAAATACCCAGACTTGTTGTAGGTATAACCAACACAAATCATAATTCATGACCCAAGCTAAGTCTGGATATTTTGACACAAGTGGAGACATTGCGGAGACAGGCGGGTATATAGCCTATGCGGGTCAGGACCCGTGATCACTGACTATCGCCTTTAGCGTTAGTCGAAAACCTTATACCACAGATTATATAATAGTTCTTACGAACAGATACTTATCTCTCAAAGAAAACGCAAATACCTACCGTTTTGATACCTACACAGAAATACAATGGAGTGACCTTCAACGCGCCGCTCCCCGCACCGCGCGCACCGGCACAACGCTAGGGTTGCCGACGCTTCTTTCAAATACTTAGGTGTCTTAGGTAGATATCTAGCTATAAATGTGTCGTACAAAAACATTATCTACATCTTTAAAACAATTTAATAGTACCTACGTAGCTTGTAACTATCGTAAAAATAATAACAGTAGGTGTAAGTATCTGTATTGAGAATGTCTACTTACTTTTCCTCATCCGCCGAAAGAGGAAAAAACTATATTTTTTTATTTGATTTGTTGTTTCTTCATCCATCCACACTACAAGCTGTGTTATTTGTTCGTGACGAAGACATTTCTTTGGCGCGTGAGCGCGTGTGGCAATGGCAACCAACTGGCTAGCTTGAGTCCCGCCGGCGGGAAGCGAGTCGTAGGTATAAATCCGAGCTCGCGCGGAGTTCCATAGGCCTGCTTATACTCTTTTTGTATACAGAGCATGTCCTCATAATATTTATTTTCCAGTTGATCAGAAGTGTACAATATGGTTAGAGGTCGCGCGGGGCTCCTCGCTTTCATTTGTTTTAATAGCATGGCAGCACTTGACAGTGATCAATGGCATGAAAAATGGTCTTCATTGAACCATAGCCTTTTACTCTATAGATTATACGCGGGGGATCAGACGACAGGTTGCAACTTTATAATTAATAACACTTTTCCTAACAAAAGTGTATCCTGACAAAAGTTTTCGGTTTCAAAAAGGCCCATTTCCACAGATGGACACCAGATTTACCAATACTGGAATGTTGGTGTACTGGCAGGTAGAAAGGATTGTTTCGCTAATCGAGATACTAGTGAATTAGCACGAGCTTGCTCCCGAAACATTTAAAGACAAGTAGTAAAGTGTTATTAAGTATTAAATAAAACTATGAAAACGGATTATATCGCGTATATTGAATTTATAATACATCCCGACGTTTCGAACTCTTTACAGCGTTCGTGGTCAACGGGTGACTGAGGAAAAATTACAAATTGCAAAAATACCCACATACTAAAATAATGAACAATCATAGACTACAAACTTTAAGGCTGGTTGTACATGCAAAATCGGTTCATAAGGCTAGTTATACACTATAATTATTTTTCAAGTAAAGATATATATATATACGCGATAAAAATAAACTATGCCGGCTCCAACCCTACACCACGGACCCGAGAAGATTTAATTCCCTCCTAAATTGTAGGAGGGTATCCCAATATGGGACCGGCAACAAACTCGGCGGGACACATCTTTTCAAAACATCAGAATGTCCAGCATCATCCAACACTACGGTCTCACAGTCTATGTCTCGCTTGCTCCTTTATCAGGTGGACTACAGGATCCCAAGCTGGTGGTAGAGAAAAGCCATCTTCCCTATTAAAGTTTGGATATTTCTTAATCTCAATGGCCTCGCGCAGCATTCTGGGTATGTAACGCTTCTCCTTGGCAAGAACCAGAGGCTTATCAAACTTGATTGAGTGATTGGCTTTATCCATGACATGCTCACAGACAGCAGACCTAGGTCGACGGTGCTTGACATCAGCTATGTGTTCCTTCACCCGAGTGGGAATGCTCCGATGGTTGGAGCCGGCATAGTTTATTTTTATCGCGTATATATATATATCTTTACTTGAAAAATAATTATAGTGTATAACTAGCCTTATGAACCGATTTTGCATGTACAACCAGCCTTAAAGTTTGTAGTCTATGATTGTTCATTATTTTAGTATGTGGGTATTTTTGCAATTTGTAATTTTTCCTCAGTCACCCGTTGACCACGAACGCTGTAAAGAGTTCGAAACGTCGGGATGTATTATAAATTCAATATACGCGATATAATCCGTTTTCATAGTTTTATTTAATGAGTAACTATCGCGGTAACCGAAGACAATATTATGTTATTAAGTAGTTAGGTACCTAACGTTTTTTTTTGAGACCATTTCTAAACTTAGTTTTTATGTATATAACAAATATAAACATAGACATAAACTAACAAAGATCTATCAATGTTTTTTTCAATGTTATGACTCCTGTAAATATTGCCCAAAAAAAATACCTTGAGAAGCAGACATTACGAAACCAAGGGTTTTAATTGTTCCTCGTGTCACTGCCGATGATTCTCATTTTTACACCTCTAAAATTGATAAATGTAATTTATCGTGTTTTATTTGTAGTTTCCAAGTGTCAAAAAAGTCAAAAAAGGTAAAATTATGTACATGTTAATGTTATTTTTCGTTTGATGATGGGTCTCTTGTGAGTTGAAAACGAGCAGTCTAATAATATTTAGTTATTTGTTTTACAAGGGGAGAAAGTTGTTGTTTAACCTCTCGAGCTAATATTGATACCCGACCAAGCGAAAGATTCCAAAATTGAACCACGAGCGTAGCGAGAGAAATTTAATCTTTCAAGGCATGAGGGTTAAACAAACTTTGCCAGCGAGTGAAACACAAAAATTTTCACCACACCAACACAAGGAATAGGCTCTTTCGGTGACGGATATTTATTAAATGCATCTGTCGATTTTTACCTATGTAATGTATTTTAATTATTAAGCTTTAACACCCTTAGTCGAGAACTGTTAATTAAAAAAGGCTAGTAAAAGCTCTATACCTACCATCGTTATTTCTATTTGCGTGACGCGTCGCAGCCCAGTAGCAGTTCAAACCAGCTCCAAAAGGTGCGAGAGCGTTACGTTGTTTCGCTTACATTACCATAATTGCGAGATAAACGTAACCGGTCGACGTTTTCAGCGGCAACGTCGCATTATTGCGTGAAAGCTCAATTTGGACCTCTGTGTTTGTGTTAATAATAAATAAAAAGCCGTTTTATTGCTGGAGATGTGCAAGATATGTTTTGAGCGCTAATCCTTATTAGTATAGTTGCGAATGTAACTTTATTTGTGTGTCAATCTGTCTGCTACCTCTTTCTCAAACCGCTGAAACGATTTCAATTAAACTTTGGTATGGGAATACCTCATTTAAATCCTGGAATCCTGGACATTGGATTGTTTTTATCACGGATATCATTATTCTACGTAGGTAGTTAGTATTAAGCAAATACCTAGAACCTATAAAATGCAATAGGTTTTTTACTGTCGGTTTTTTATAAGAGCTTTGTATTGTTAACCTTTAAGCACATCTTTTAAGTTCTCAACGCTAAATAAGATTATCAAGCAAACTGTTTTATTTAACAATAAAAATTTACTGTGTCTGTCTAAGATATTTGAGTCTCTTTATTTATTATTTTACATCCGGATTACCGAAAGGTTGAAATGGAGATGTCTGATCAGGATTTTCGTTTCTAGACGGATCTTCCCAGAAATAGAATCCCGTGACATAATAATTTGATATTCTGATCACAAACTTGGCCAACACAGTGTGCCAACTGTAGTGCAAAGTGTACCTACTCATCTTATATCCAATAAGCTAAACTCGGATGATTATTTGGAACTAAAAGACATAATGTGTATCTACATCTACCCACTTTCCAACCAGAGTTCGTGGGTTCGGACCCAGGCTCGGATTAACGAAGAACTTATATTGTATAAAATTATTTACCTAATATTTATGACTAATGCCTTTTGAAAATGTGTGCACTGACACGACTAGCCGTGTAAACATTATCAATTAAATTCATATGGTTTCCACACTTCAATAATATTTAATTGTACTTAGTCCCTATATAGGATTCCAGTTAACACAAATGACGATACTATTTACTTAATTCACATGGTAGAACCTATAGTCTTCGGACTTTATTCTCACAGTAGTTGACTGACGAGGCTCCAGTTCAACTTTGCATACGAATGTAGTTTTGTGTAAATTTATATTTATACTATTCGGAATAAAGGAATTACTTAAAGTTTAGCTATAGTTTCCGAATAACTAAGGAAAATACAAATTACTACGTATTCAGTCAAATGAAATAGCTTACTGCCGATCAATAACAGCGTCACTTCGCTTGAACGTATTTACTTATAAATAGTTATGTACCTACCTACCTATTGTTGATGCGTAATGAGAGTCTTCTTTGGGCCCTTCCTTGGAATAATCATAGCAACAATGTTTATGAATAGAGTAACATTTCTTTCTTGTATAAAATACGTCCCGTAATATTTATTCCACAAAATTATCATACTCAACGTGATTATTATAGCCAAGCCCTGGATATGTGTTCAGGCATTTCTACATTATAATATTCCTAGTAGAACGTCTCCGAGACGCGTTTGAAGTGATTACCAAGTAATTTAATACACAAATCAGCGGGGGTCGTCCCCGTTCCAGTATGCTAATGTAATATGATGTTCAAGTAAAGTTGCTTTATGGATTACATTAATGCATAATGTATAATCATACGTTTGTCAGCCCGCTTCGTCATTTTATCGCAAAATGTTCGGAAATCAAAACAATCGACTACCGTTTTCTGTAGTGTGTATTATTATTGTCAGCGTATGTTTTTATTTTATTGCATCATTTGTACTAGTACCCATTTTACCAATAATATTAAATAAGTCTCTAAGCCGCTCAAATAACACCTCTTAATTTAACACAGGCGCGGTGCGGCACGTTCAAATGAGTAATTGGCAACGCACATTTAATTAAGCATGAAATGTGTGCACTGGTTCTGTTGTCTTCTGTGTCGTATTTTCTTAACTTCATGCATAAATAATTAGGCGGCCGCGCAGCGCGTGGAAATTATTTCTAACTTACACGTGACAGTTCATTTGCGGGTGGTTTGTTATACTTTCAGGTTAGGGATACATAGAAAATGGCGAAAGAACGTATAATGTTTAAAAAAATATGACTCAAAAATTGTAAAGGCAAAAAATCTAATTTTATCCAATAAAAATCAGTTAATCACGATACAAAATACAATGCCTACCTTATTAGAATTTTTAAGTAAACCCCGTGAAATCATCGTTGAATTAGCGACTAATCGCAGATGTTGGTAAATTGAGAGAATTTCCGAGGATAGTGGCGGATCTGTGCGGGCAGCATTTCCATAATCATCGGCAAATGTATGCGGCGCACGCGTCGACCCACCGCGTCTTAATTACGACCACTCTTATGACGGACGGCGCTCTCCGGCGAATATAAAGCGATCACATCCAGATCGGGACTTATCTTCCGTATATGAAATATTGCATTCCCGCTGCTACTAGTACGAACCATATTTATGTAATTCCTTTTACAAGCGCGCCTTATTAGGACGCTTATATGTATAAAATGTAAATATGATCGTATCGAGGATGTTGGCCTAAATAATTACATGGAATTACTTGGTATTCTAGAATGCCGGTCGGACATAAAGGTTTATTAGGAGACGAGGACGTCACGGCTCGTAAAACGAGTGACGAGATTGTCGAGAGCGTGAGGTCTATTGGAATCACCTCATTTCTTCGCGCCCGCACTGCATTTGCCTATAAGTTCGGAGGGATCAGGCTAGGATGAGTAAGGACTGCGATTGATGTTTCGGCAGACTTAATATTAGGAAAAAATAATCATAATAAAGGATTAAATCAGATTAGATTATTTGTTTCATAATAAAAGGTTTCTGAGTTTGCACCTAAATGTATCGTCCGATGTTTCAGATTTTAAATCAGCGGGTAGATGTTCATAGAACTTTGGTCTACTTGTTATTTTGTGTTCGTGGTGTCTCGTTGTGTCTGTGTTTTTGAGTTTTTTTTGGCTGCGCAACATTAAAAAGCCTTATTGATACACCTTCTGGCCAGCTGTCCGCATTTCTATATTGGAGGGAATAAACATTTACCTAAAGACACCAAGTTATGTCGTGGCAAGCTTTCCTTAAATATGAATTTACTTTATGTTCGTTTATTTCCAATTGCTCTATAAAAGAGTGTCATTAATGTAGAGTTAATTTATAAGATAGCTCTTAAGGTAATTGACCATTATCGCCGCTCGTACTCATAAAATTGCTTAGTAACCAGACGCCGTTTGCAAGCTGCATCGTTAAAGCTAAAAACAATTAGGGACTCAGTAAAGTTTACGTCGCGTTTCCTGTGTTCGAAATGAAATTATAGCATTGGAATAAAAGAAATTCCGAATTGCTTTGAAGTGAAATCGTACAGCTACGAGTAATCTGAGCGCTTATTTTCGGGGTTTCATTTATATTCCGGGTGGCGGATTCGAATTGTCTGTGATGGTATTGTCCGAGTCTATCGACTCTAAGGATCGATATCACTTCCGGACGTTTCACGTTCTTCACTTTTACTGCTGCTGTTTCAACTTAGTGTTTATCAAGTGGAACGTAAACGTAATCATATTATTCCGCATAATGTAATACAATACGTTATTCACCTACTTTGAGTGTTTTTTCATACTCGGGAACGACTTAACTAACTATTAACTATTCTAACGGCTTCTGCAGCAAGAATAGTTACTCTGTCCCTATCGGCTGCCAGCCCCCAAAGGTCAATACCGTATGCTAGGATTGAGTTCACATACGCGTAATATGCCATACGGAGATTTTTACATGACAGTGCTGGAGCAAGCCGAGACACAGCTAATTGACATACTGCCATGCATGTCATGCATATTGAAATGCTGTTTTTAATACAGTTGCCCAAAAAGTGCTACTTTACGTAGTACATAAATCTGAACATCTTTAAACATCTTGCAAGCAATTACTAGGAGGGGCTCTTTCGATCTCACTTGATGACGCTGAGTATTATACATTTTAATGACTTTTTTTTATAACAGCTAGAGCCTCAACAACTTCGGCACACTGATTATTACGTAACGCTTTGGATTTCAACCAAAACTTGCACACCAGGTAACGTCTACGAATAAATAAAGGTGGCAAAAATAACTCACTCTTACCACAGGGCGGACACGCCATACATCAAAAATCATTTGCGTTTATATGTGTGAATGGCGGGTCTCTATTGTTTGACATAATTATTGAAAGTCATAATGTAATGATTGTCATATTATCAATAGTCATAATTTTGATTTCCTCGAAAACGCGTAACTTTTCAGGATTGCCAAAAAACAAACCTAACCTAACCTATCTATAGGATAACCCGAGGAAAATCCTGAAAAGTTAACGGTTTCAGAATTATGACTAATGATAATATGATATGATATGATATGATATGATAATATGACAATCATTACATTATGACTTTCAATAATTATGTCAAACAAAGGGACCCCATGAAGGGGTACGTTCGTATACGCGTCATTGTGTGAGTAAGTCGCTTAGGGCTGACTCGTGCGGCGCGCGGGCAAGGCGAAGCCGAAATATGCCGAGGCCGGCCGAAGTGACGACGAGCCGCCCGCCGCGTTGGATAATTCGACCGAAATACGTTAACAAACAAAACGTATTTGTTTTATTTCGTCCCAATTGTTGAATTGGCTTTGTCAGTTTATAGTCCTGCACGTTTACGTTATTGTTATTATTGATTTTATACTTATTTCATTATTAAATTAAAAAAAAAACAAACGCAAATGTTCCGAGCAACAAGTTCTTTTTTGTGAAATGAGTGTAAAGAAAATGTTTTAATTCAGGAACAGAAATATCGGTAGGAATGTGACGTATAATATTATTATTTATTCAAGTTTTCCAATATTCAAAACACGAAATGTAATATTTATATGCCAAAGTTTAGCCTTGTTTACTTACATTTCGTGTTTTGAATATTGAAAAACTTGATTATTTATTTTTACAAATTGATAAATAGTAAAATACATACCCGAACATACATAGCACAATTCATCGGCATTTTGAACGTTTCGTCATCGTGTCGCTAACCGAACTGAGAGTACGCCAGAAGTCCGCTAGATTTCTGTCGCGGGGCGAGGTAATTCGAGTTGGGGCGGGGCGGTGCGTGGCCGTTCTGTATGATAATACTATTACTTATTCTGTGCTCTTACCATGAGCTTGTCACTAATATATTCGCTAGCGTGTGTGTAACTTGCATTCTATGCATCGTATGTTCTCGGCATATTACTGCGAGCGAGATGTCTAGAAAGTAAGTTACGTAGACGTTAGCAAACATGTTAGTGTCAAATTTGTGGTAGCTGTATAGTGGTTCAATTTAAGTTACGAGATTTGAAGCACACAATACATATAAATATACAAATAGGTAGGTATACGCAGTGAAGCTAAATAAAGTGAATGTGTATGTGTAATAAATTGCCCATCTCTAGACTACTTTTCTAATAATTGAATGACGTAATATTATCTTTTTAAACTATATTTTCATAAAAAAATCGTGATGAGATGTAACGATGTAAATTGATTATGAAATCCTAATGACATACTCCATAATATAAAAATGGGAAGGTACGTGCAAATAGTGTTGAATAGTGGTGTGATATATGATCGACGATCTTGCTGTCGATTGTGGCATGGGTCTCGACCGAATTGAGAAAAAGTAAAAAGCCAGAAATTTTGCTAATTTCTTTAATATCTTTTCTACTCACCACCAAAATTGTAAAACACGCTTTGGTACAAAAACATAACAATCCTCGTAACAGCACAAATTATAAACGATCAATACATTTTACGATTAACGAACAATAAAATATTTAATTAATAATAACGAAAAAAAATATCTAAAACATATTCTAGAACACATTATTTCGAGCCGCGGGTCTAAAATTTTATTTCACAAATTGCTAAAATTGACTTTGTTCACGTTTCCCGTTATACGTTCTATTGATATATCCGTTTGCTTACTCCTAGAGGTAAATCAGCAAGCGTTAAAACTGCCATTTCTAATAAGGATATAGATATAGTTATAGATATAGGACCGTGACATGTGTATCGACTATATCGCATCGTCTATCATAGATCATACTAGAGTAGGTACCATAACAAAATATTGCTTGTTGGACGCATTGAAGCAAAATAACATTTACTGAACTTATCGAAAAGTGCAAGAGCGTAAACTTGAAATTGCACTGAAATATCTGCAGCAGCTGTTGTAGAGGTTAAAAACAGTCATAATGTATTTTTGTGTTCACAATCGTTAAGGAACTCAAGTTATTACTTACTTAATAAAGGTGAGAAATTTGATTGAAACTCTGGCTAATTTACCTGTATCTATCCGCGCTACCTAGCCATGGACACGGGACAGGAAAGAAATAGGGTCGAAATATCGAGTGATAGTAGTATATCATAGATTAAATATTAAAATTCGATGAAACATGAGTATTCATTACATTATTTCCGTATGAGCTACATAACAATAGAGGTCCCACAAGTACTCCAAGAAATACTCAGTAAAAGGTATTTTAATAATTTTATAAATATTTTGTATAGCGTAAGAATGATCAAAAGTTTAAGTTGTTAATGTTTCATTTTTTTCATTTGAATCAGGAATGAAAAGCTACTCCTCTGCGCATTGTTGAACTTAATACATAAAAGTCGACAAATAAGTTTAATAATCGCACTGCTTCCAACATTATAATCAATCCCGTTATTGCTTTATCACCGCTATCAGCTTGACTTAGCTACAAAGAATAAATATTTACAAGTTCTCACTAATCGTATTCACGAGCATTCACTCAATGAGCGAACGGTCATACCGACGTAGTGATCTGCTCTATGAGATGGTGCTCCCGCCTGCGACAGCGACAGGCGCGATAGGAGCCGCCGCGGCTCCAGGTGCTCCCGCGGCGGGCGAGGCCTTCCGGGACGCTGCGCGAGGGCCGCAGCGGCGGCGCGAGGCGGCAGCACTCGGGATAGGCGGCGGCCGAACAGCAAACACGGTCTAGAGGTGCGGCGTAGGAGAGGGACTTGGGCAGGCGCGCGCTGCACGACGGGCCGGGCCAGGCGCAGTAGGCCGTGGCGCCGCCCGCGCCGCACGCGCACCACGCCGGCTCGCAGCGCGGCGACGTCACGCACGGGCACGCCTCCGACACGGTCGGCGCGGGCGCCGGTGGCGGCGGCTCCGGCTCGCGCTTGGAGAAGCCCACGAAGAATAGCAGCAGGGCGCCGGCGAGGGTGGCCGCCGTCGAGAAGTAGAAGCCGGCCCGCGGCGCCTGCTGGTTGATGTAGCCCGTCACCGGCACACCGACTATCACAGGAAGAGCTTCTGCACCTTGGACGAAACCTTAAAATAATAGATAATGCGACCTATAGTCAGTTTTTAAATAAAGGACGAAGGCAAAATGTCAAAAAAATTATTTCGGTATATGATACTACTACTATGTATAGCGGCTGGATAAAATGTAATGACAATAATTTTGAGAATATGCTTAATTGCTAACACCAATTAACAGGCAATTCATTAATTTGTTACATACTTAATTTTATACTTATTTCTGCCACCTAGTTAGTTTTAGTTCTAGTTTTAGTTTTAGTTTTATCAGGCCTCACTGAAAATCAGCGTCACGTAGTGAGTCCTTTGATTCACTTCGGGACAAGCTGAGTGAGGACCTTTTAGCACAATTCTGTTAGTTTATATTCTAAATGAATGTTATTTTATGTTGTTTTTAGTTGTTTTTTTTTGTGCTAATAAATATTTCTTATTCTTATTCTTATTCTTATTCTTAATATCTAAACTGTTTCCAATTATTTTTTAACATTTTACCTAAAATATCAATCGACAATCGGTTATTTTTAACATGCTTTTATTTAATTTACCGGAGATGAATTATTTGATTTAGTTTTACTGCTATTTCCCATAATAATAAATGATTTTAAATATAAAAATATTATTTTACATCTGCAATTTCTACTTTAACCTTTTCGACGCCATGTCAAACACAAAAGCTGTCACTCGGACGCCACGTCACCGAAGTGTCAAAACTGAAGTTGAACTTTATGCATATGCACGTAGGTATATGTTGCTTTGTGGTCTTTGAACCTACGGTGCGGATATATCCGTCATTGGCATCAAGAAGGTTAATAAAATAACTTATTGTCGACACCTATTAGGTAAGTCATACATTATATTTACTCAATCAAAACGATTTAGACGCTCCTGATTTGCAGTTTGTAGCACTTAAAAAATCTAATCATTTTTAAACACATATAGGTAAGTACTTACTGTTTATAAAATGATAGCACACACATATTAGTTTCAAGAACTTATCTCTATGACTATTGGTTAGGCTACGACACGTCGAAGTAAAAATAAAAATTTAGAACTAAGCGTTTTCTTTAAATGATTTTATACCACCTCAATAAGTACTGACAGAAAAAGTACTCCCAACCAGCCCTCGTATAGGTTCATGTATGTAGGTACATGTACAAGTAATATACTCGTGTTTGTTTCCAAAGTTGTGCCTTATCGCGAACATAAAGTTTCCATTTCCACTTTAAGTATTGGTTAAGTACGGTACGGCAAGGCTTTATCTGAGCAATAAATGCTAATGTCGTAGACAACACTGAGAAAAAAAGGAAAACTTAATTTTAAATAACGGTAATAAAGATAGTATATTATATATAAATTAAACTTTATTTACCGAAACAAAAAATAATGAGAACCTAAATGTTGCTTGTTTTAAAAGGGTTTTAAGAAATATTGCGACATACACAACAGAAATACAAGAAACAAAGAGAAACTTGTACCTACTACAACTAGACTTCAGAGGATAAGTAAATCTTTCATTGGCCAATGTGTTCGCTTTTACAACAAAATTCCTTTGGATATTCAAAGTTTGCCATTAAATGAATTTAAATCGGTCATTAAACGAAAGTTGTGCAAAAATGGATATTATAAAAATCAGACTATTTAGAAGACGTTAACCCCGTTAATAAGTATGTGCATAGTGTAACATAGATAATGTTATTTAATATTTAATTTTTAAGTAAATACAATTGTTTGACGTCATAAAGAGATTGTAAAATCCTATTATGAAAATAAACGATATGATATGATATGATGATATGTTCAATATCCAATGGAATACCCATGTCCGGGGGCTATTAAATTTTGGTTATTATACTTACCCCAAACTTTAGCGAAGTGACGTCCCCTAACGCGCTCCATTGTAAGCATTTTCATAGAGTAGAGATAACCACCCAAACACAATCCGTACATCCAGGCGAACAACACGTATCCGTGGTAGCCCTCGACGCTGCTTAGAGCGAGCATTGATATGCCTGGAACAAAGTTATAGAAAAGATAAGGTGTTTTGGCTTATCCTACCTGTTTTTGGGGTTATTCTAGGAACATACGTAGTGCAATGCAAACTATGTAAACAATATAGGTATTATTAGCCCGTAACGACCATAATAATGTATGGGGTTATTAGTGATACTGTGAGTCGCTCAACTTCAAAATCGGGTAAATCCATGTGTCAGATTAGTAGTAGTAGTAAATCACTTTATTGTGCAAAACAAAAATTGTTAACATGAAATTCATATAAATTTAGGTACAAAGGCGAGCTTATCCCTATAAGGGATTTCTTCCAGCTAACCTTAGAGTAAATGAGTGGAAAATTCGAATTAGATAGATAGACAAACTTACAGAACGTACAATAATATTTAAAAAGGAAAACTACAATATTAACGTCTACGAATAACTAAAATACATCAATAGCATTATGCAATAAAATAAATATGTACTAGCATACATAAGTATATAGTACTAAATAAATATTCAATAAATAAATATATATATATATATATATGTCGGAGCGTGACTCCAGAAGGAAACATTGCAGCGTTACATTTCAGTTTTAGACGCCTGTATACAATCGATTAGCAAAGTTTTGCTATGTATTACTTAGTTGATAATGTAATTTATCGAGTTATGTAGAGAGTAACGCCATCTATTGGCATTCTTGTTGAAATAAGATTAGGTACAGGCTTCGGAACGTCAAGTGGTTTAGCTTGCGTGAAGTTAGGTACGAGTTGGCAGTTTTGTTGGTAACTGGTCAAGTAAGTTGGCCTACATTCACTTTGGCGGAAGCAATGTGGCTGCCGCCATCATTCTCGATCGGACCGTGCTAGATATCGGACGATTCGGACGTTAACCAACCTCGTGCCTAAACTCACTACGTTCCTGAAGGCTTATACCTGAAGGATTATTTTGAAAGCTTATAGATCCAACATTATTTAATCATTTAGCTAAGTGTTTTATCCCTAGTGTTAATTTGATTTCTTATGAGTCATTAGAGGTTTACTATTGTAAAAATTAGAAAATAAGTGTTGTTTTGAAAAGATGTGTCCCGCCGAGTTTGTTGCCGGTCCCATATAGGGTTAAATCTTCTCGGGTCAAGAGGTGTACGGTTGGAACCGGATTAGTTTTGTTTGACGTTCATATAATCGCATTGTAATATGCCTACCGACTTGAATAAAAAATTGAACGTTTCGTGAATCTTTTATTTTAAATTAAATCGATTTCCGTTGCTAGTGTGACGAGTTATTTTATCATTCAGTACGAAAGTATAGTAGGCACTAGGTTGATGAGTCCGTAGTATTATTTCATACACTGGTAGCATACTATTTAGCTGTGTAGGCATACATCGATGTACTACGCCCACTACCGCCACCGCTATAGGCCACCACCACGCCCACCCCCACGTCCACGACATATATAATATATAACTAAAATATATATATTAGCACTCAACCAAATCACAGTTCGTGGGAAAGCCAAAGCTTTTTCTGATTAACTTTGAGTGATGCTACAGACCGGGACCGTTTGAGCGACAGGGGCAACTCGTTCCACAACTTCACCGCGCGCACTGTGAATGAGTTTGCGTACGTTCGAGACTTATTCGAAGGGATAGCAAGCGTAAGATGAGCACTAGAACGTAAGCGGTGATCACTTCCTTCAGCCAGATAGTTAAATCTCTCGGTTTGGTAAGATGGGGAACAGGGGTTGAAGTGTATGTTGAAAAGCAACGACAGAACATGCACATCCCTGCGCTGGCGGATCGGTAACCACCCGAGCTGCTTACGAAAATTAGAAATGTGGTCGTATTTACGGAGGCCATACACATACCTGATACAGACATTTTGTAAGCGCTCAAGTTTATTCAGCAATTCCTCATTAAGCTCCAAGAACGCAATGTCACCATAGTCTAGTAGAGGGAGCAAGAGAGAGCGGGCAAGAGTCAATTTAGTATGAAGAGGGAGGAAATTCTGAAGTCCTCGAAGACAGTGTAGGGAATCAAACATTTTTTACTCACCTCAGTCACGTGGGGTTCTCAGGAAAGCGTCTGGTCCATGATGACACCCAAATTTCGGACAGTAGAGGAAAAGGGGATTTTAGTCCCATCAAAAAAAAATGTCAGGTATCACCATGTCTGAGAGCTTAGCTACATAGTAAGGGCCACCAATGACAATTGCCTGCGACTTCTGGGCATTAATCTTCAAACCGAATTTGCACGCCCAATCCCGTATGGACTCTAAATCAGAATTGATTTGAGTAATCATTAAAGCAAGATCATCTATATTAGCCGCTGCATAAATCTGTAGGTCGTCCGCGTAAAGATGGTATGATGACGTAAGTGCTTTCGTGATACCATCATCATCATCTGGATTTCATTTCAGATTATGTGATTTCGGTATTAAGAAAAGGTAATAGGGTAGATATTTGCTGTGAGGGTCGAATGGATAGGCATGTGTAGGTATTATAATTTGAATGTTACCTATTCCCAGCATAGCAGTTTGGCACAAGTACTGCTTGGAGACGAGGCACTGTGCCGACGGACGCACCAGCACGAGCCCGAAGCCGGCGCAGCCCAGCACAGCGGCGAAACCCAGAAACGTCTGCAGCAGTACTAGTGCACTCTCCTCCAAACCCTCATGGAAACCTTGCAGGGCCTGTCAACAAAACTCCATTACTTAAGTCAACAGACGTATGTAGCTTATCTAAAATAAAAACCTCTTGAAAATGGCTGAAGGTTAACCGCAGTTGGATAAATAAAACGCTAGAACTGGCAAAAGCCCCTTTTCGATGGGTCGATATCATAAAGATACACTTTCGATAAGAAAGGGACCGCCAGAGAAAAACCTTGGTTGAAATTTTCGTTGCATAACGCTTAGTAGAACACTCTATTGACTTACCAAAAAAAATACTGGAGTGTAAAGTCCGAACGCGGCCACTCCGGCCGCCAACAACAAAACTTTAGCCGGCCGGGAGTTAAGAGGGCTTAGATCGATCAGCGGCGCCGACCTCCGCATGCCTTTCTTTTCTTTTACCTACAATATATTGCTACAATTAATTATTTATTAATTATAAATTATACAAAAGTATTCAAAACATTAAAACAAAATACTAAATGGAGAGCGCCATATTATTTTGTTGGGTAATTGGATTATAAATTTTAACCGAAAGTAAAAAGTTTTCTTTCTTCTCCAACACAAATTTTTGCCTTTTGGCATTAAGTCCGCCATTTGTACATTTTTCTTTGCTTGTGCAATAAAGTTTAAATAAAAAAATAAAAAAAAATATCTTTGTAGGACAATTTTCATGCCATCAGTGTATTAGAAAATGACGGATTTTTTTTATAAAATTAGGTTCTTTAATTTAGAGCAATTATAAATATCCTGTATAGGTAATCAGATTTTACCCACAATTTGTTAAGATAGTTTCCTAAATCTAGTTTAAAAGTAGAATTTAGTAGTAGTAGGATTTGTTGTATTTATTTACATTACCTTTCGTCTTTGGTTTTTCAAATGTAAAATAGCTCGGCGTTGTGGGTGGTATAGAGATGCACTTCGGTATACAGCACTAAGAAAAAACGCTAGCACCAGTATGCCAGTAATCGCTTGCAGGCCGAGCCGCCAACCAAGTTTCCTGTCATCGAAACATCTCACGTCAAAACAACACTTCTACCTCATTTCAAATTCAATGGAGTGCAAAAGTTTTGCAAGTAGGTATAATTAATAGAAAATGAGTTGAGTAGAAAACCATAACTGTTTGCAGGTGTCGTGTCCAACAAAAAAGTTAATCTACTTTAAGTTTAATCCACTCTTGGAATTCTGGCGCCTGACCAAGCTATTAGCTATTAGGGTTGGCGCGGAGACTTCAACTTGAATACTCGTAGTTCCATTTCATTTATTAAGCTAGTGAAGGAAATAAGTACAGTCTGTTAGGTCTAACTTTGAAATCTCTAGAACAGTCCTGAAATTTGGTATGTATATAAATTAAAGGGCCCATTTTTCATGTCCACACCATTTGACATTTGGGGACCTTATGTAAGTAGTACGCTACATTGACTTAAACAGTAAAGAGAACCCTTAAATTAGACCCCAAGTACCTATTTTGAGAACTCAAACGAATATTTTTTGATTCTAACATTAATATGGTGTTTACATTAATAGTAATATCCTCTTATTGACTTCTGAGCCATATTTCTATGATAGCTTTTGTTTAAGGGACATATATAGTGTTGTATAGCTTTTTTGTGTGGAATTTAATAAACTTTTACTTTGCCATACACGATATTCATATAAAATCCATCAGAATCAGAAACAGAATAGCCATTTATTAAATTGACACATGCTTAGGTACATTGTTTCAGTATTTACATTCATTTGTTATTATTTATTTCACGAATTAATTCAAACTTGAAATGGCCTCTCCTTCAGGGAGAAGAAGGAGGCGTGGTAATTAAACGGCTTATTATTTTCGCGGCGACAGAAAAATTAAAGAGCAGCAAACTATTTGCAACTATATCTTGTCAGCGATTAAATATTTTGGCAATCATTTATATTAAATGAGCTTTAAACTAAGGATATTTTAAAATTCAAATAATGGCAGCTACTTTAAGGTAGCAGAAATAATAAACATGATTACTGAAATCATAGGCGAGGTACTATAAATAAAAATGAACAATCCTAATTGGGCCAGAGTGGAATTGTTTGGTAAATAAGTTTTGTAACTGGCTACAAAATGGGAATCCAAAATTACATTAAATCAATAGGTAGGTAGGTTAGGTTCGTTAGGTAGCTTCAAATGCCCGAAGGGCAAACCGCCCAGAAATAGGAGCCGGCTCCGTCTAGTTACGTTGTGAAGTAATTTTTTTTTAAAGAAACAGTCCGACGAACTCCAGCTAACTAGACGGAGCCCTGCTTCGCGGGGCTCCTATTTCTGGGCGGTTTGCCCTTCGGGCATTTAAAGCTACCTAACCTTGATTTATTTTATATGCAATCTCCATTGAACAATTAGAGTAGGCCATTTTCAACTTTTTATCCGCTGTCATGTTTCCGCTTAATTAGTTAATTCAGTCGCCAAAACAATAACTCGATGCTAGTTTATATTGAAACAAATCCGAAAATTGATTACTTAGCTGCTACGTTTTACTTTACACTAGTCTCCGCAATTAGTCGCCAACTTATTATTTTTGCTACCCCCTTTAATTTTTTATAAATCCCTAAATCAGATTAATTTGTCGCCGCGTTAAATACATGCCGTAATAAACTCCATGGGTTACCAGCCCTGTTAGGAGTTTTTTAGAAACTTAGAATTATAGTTATATTCTTTTTTTTTTGTTTTTTTTTGTTCTTTTCATTTAATTAATATTTTATTCAGATAAACGCGTTTATTTTTTATTTTTTTTTATATATAAATTAGCTCGTTCCATGCTTCTCGATCCCGGGCCGCGCGCAGCCAGCGCGCGCGCGGATGGCCTTGCCCGCGATCACCATCTCTTGGTCTCCATTCAGTAGTCCTCAGCGTCCATCTATTGTCAATTGTCATTGAGACGCATTATATGTCCAGCCCATTGGCATTTGTTTCTGCTTACATGCTCCAGGATATCGATGACGCCGGTTTCTTTTCGTATCTCCGAGCATCTTATTTTGTCTTTTAATCTTATGTTGAGCATACTACTTTCCATGCTACGTTCACAAGTTCGAAGTTTACATTTAAGTGTCTCCGTGAGTGTCCATGTTTGTGAGCCGTATGTGAGTGTTGGTATTATAACCATGTTAAAGACTTTGCTTTTTAAGGTAATAATGAAGTCTCCTTTAAATATATGTTCTAGACTCCAGTATCTTTTCCAGCCAAGGGCAACTCCTTTTAACTTCTCTTGTCACTGATGCTAGGGGTCTGTTCGACATTATTTTTGCTTTGCTGTCTTTAATTCTATTGTTTGCTGTCTTCAGATGGTCTTGAAAAATTAGTAGCATCATTTGCAACTCGGAGTTTGATTCCGCTAGAAAAACTAGATCGTCCGCAAATCTCAATACACTCAACTTTTCACCAGCGATATTTAGGCCATATTTGGTTGATTATATAAAATCCATAGCTACAAAGAAAAAACGAAAAAAACAAAAAAAAACATATTTTTACATATTCCGTCTGATCCCCGTGGTCCCCGAAGCTCACATTTTAAGGCACGTAAACAGGGATCCCAGAAATTGTAAAAATTATTTAAATTATCCTAAGCTACAGGTTGTACTGAATCATCAGTACTTAACGTAGATTTAGAGTAATACGCGAATTTATCCAGAATGGTACACATTTTCCAAGATGGCCGCGATTCCCAAGGGGCCTTTAATTTATATACATACCAAATTTCAGGATTGTTCTAGAGATTTCGAAGTGAGACCTAATCCGATTGTAGGTACTACTCCGGCGACAAGTGAGTGATTGTATTTTAATCACAATATGTGACGTTTTCAAGTAAAAGGTACCACATTGTCGCTTACGGCGCTTACCATGGACGAAATTTGCTAGTATCTTTATACAAATAACCTGTCAGAGCGTCCTTATGGTAAGCGACAAAGTGGTACCTTTTGCTTGAAAACGACACATATATTCTATTCCTATGCAAAAAAAATATTGCGTTAAAAAAGTTAATTTTCTTACTAAGCGATTTCAATTATTCAAAAGGAGGAGGTTCGAGAGGTATGGCGTGATCTGGTGTAGGAGGCCAAGACTCACTTTGGGTCGTTGCGTTACCGTAGTAAGTAAGGAGGTTCTTAATTCGGCTGTAGGTTTTACATTGTTATCTTACCCCACAGCCTCCTTATACGCGACGCTGAAAAGTGCGATGCCGACGCCGCCGCCGGCATGTGCCACTAGCTCCACGAACTGCCGACGCCGTCGGAAGTACGCCCCGAGTACTAAGCCGGCTGCCTCCCTCACCAGTCCGCATCCAATCCCGAGTACCACTCCTAAGAATACACCATTCATATTAACAGTTAATTATTAAGCGGCGATAGTAAACGACGAAATGAAATGCAAACAGATCGAGTACTGGCACAGGACTGCTACTTGGACTGTAGATAACTTTGTCGGTCGTAAGTCACTCACCTAGTTACGACCTTTTTAGAGCTGCGCGTACACAAAAACGTGACTGCAACTCAGACATGCCAATAACTGCTGAAAAGTCTTGTTCGTGTCGCTGCCGTCGCTGGCTTGTGTATGTAGTTGTTCGAGTATTTCAATCTCATGTTGCTAATAGTTAGATTATCGGTTAGCACTCACTTATTTTAACCTCTGGCCGCCCAGATGCATATAAAAAGGTCTCCCCTTCCATTCAAATTTAAATCTTTATTTTGACAAATCAAAATTGCATTCTTCTTGGCAAGTTTTGATTTCTGGGCCGCAGTTATTATGTATTTTGACTTGAATACATTATATAGCAAATATGGAAAATAAATAATGATTTTATTGATTTACAAGTCATACTTTCATCTTTATCTATATATGAATTCTGCAGCATCTTACTTGATCTACTATTAAAACATGTGAAAAAAGTCTTAGTAATCGAGCAATAGCTATAGCACGTATTTTTATACCAACACTACACGCACTTAGCCTGAGATCTCAAGTAGGTATGGCGAAAGAATAGGTCAGCGGCAGCAGGAGGAATAAGCCCAGCAGCGCGGCCAACAGTAGATTTATAATACTGAAAGTTTACCATCAGATAAGAAGTGAAGGCACCCAATTGTGTGTCGAGTATTGGCGAGCATTGCCGACCCAAACCCAGCGCAGTCTTTGGTTCTCCGCTATTTGATAAAGGATTTTTACCGTAGCTAAGCATAGTCTGGTGCAACTGCGTCGCGAAAGAGGTGAACAAGCAGGCCAGCGGCAGCAGCAGCCCGCCCAGCAGTGCGGCTAGCCGTGGCGAACGCCGACGTCCCGCCACCATCGCGCCTGCGGCGCGGGATACTCCCACGCATATTGCTCCCGCCCATACTGTATACAAAACACATTATTATCTTTCCTTTTTCAAATATAAGTACACTCACGAAAAGGGATTGATGAGAAGAAGCTCCTGGCTGTTCGTAATTTATCACAGCATATTTTTTTTATACTACTTCGGTGGCAACCAAGCATACGGCCCGCCTGATGTTAAGTAGTCTCCGTAGCTTATGTACGCCTGCAACTCCAGAGTTGTTACATGCGCCTTGCCGACCCTAACACTCCGCATGAGTCCGCACCCTCGTTGAGCTTTGGCAACCTTACTCACCGGCAGGAACATAACACTATGAGTAGGGTCTAGTGTTATTTGGCTGCGGTTTGTTATAAGGTAGAGGTACTTCCCCAGTTGGGCTCTGCTTTAGATCTGGAATGACATCTGCTGTGCTGTGCCCTACCACATAAAGCGAGATGACATTCACAGTGCCCATACCACTCTTCAACCTGATTTTTTACCTAAATACGCTTGGTAACAGTCAAGCCCACTTTGAAACACAAATAAAATACCTCCTTACTCAGGGTGAATATGTTTTTAATTGGCTTTATTGTTTTTATGATATGTTACCAACAGATAATAAATATAGTTACAACATAGGTGCAACCTGTGTGAGTACATTTGCGCCGACTCATATTGCTCCTGCTAGCAGGTTGGCAGGCGCAACTGCGGAAAATGCAGCGAGGCTCAAACGCTTAAAATACGCCAACCTGGAACCAGCGTACGATTTTGTTCCGATCGCGGCGGAAACGGCTGGGCCGTGGTGTTCGGAGGCAAAGATGTTGGTTAGAGACTTGGCGCGGCGTCTACGTGACAGAGGGTGCGATCCCCGTTCAGGCTCCTACTTGGTCCAACAGATATCGCTTGCCATCCAGCGCGTTAATGCCGCTAGTATATTTGGCACTTTTGGGCTGGGTGGGGGTCGGAATGGGGTTGATAGTATAAGTAGGATAGTATATCAGTAATGTCCTTATTTTTTGGTTAGTTTTAGTCTTTTTATGTTTTTTGCTTTTATGTGCATACGTTTGTGTTTTAGATTTTAAGTTTTGACGTGTATTTTTAGTCTAATTATAAGATGTTGAACATATAAATAAATTTATTACAACGTATATTCTGTTAAATCTATATTACTGTGTGAGTTTCGCAGGAAGGAAACGTAACTATGTTTCTAATTTAACATAACTTTTGAAGAGAGGTATTATAAATACGTGAGACTTTTTATATCTGCGAGTAGAACAAACCTCATGTCTTTTTAAAAGAAACAAATCGTACGTGAGTTGCAACAAATGAGGAGTGTGCCTAACATGGTCTGCGCGGAGTCACGTACGACTAAGTTGCACTGTCTCACACGAAGTCACATCATTTCTATCAAGAGCACTACATAGTACTAGTAAATCGACGAAACGGAAAGGCATCCGTACCCTCTTGGATTTTCTATGCCACCCTGGAGAAAAATTGGGGCGCAGGTGTCAAGCTTTTTTCAAAATTATTTTATTATACTGACGGGATAAGGTTTGACATTCTAAAGAACTATTGCAATGCCGGCAAGGTTAATAAAATGAATGACAAGAAAAGCTAGTGTATTATATTTTTAAGATGCAAACTTGATAATTTATTATTTTGGCTGTCTGTGTGTCCCACGTGTGTCCAAAATTCAGAACAAATATTAAGGTAAGCAATCTTGCTTCAATTTTCATTACAGAAACAGAATTTACTCTCCACTTTCTGAACAATCTTGGATAATTGGATATCGATATGGGTCGCTGGGCAGCGGACCAATGAAAATTTAAGCTTGTATTACCAACAATTACAATGAAACGTATTCATGTTTACAATTCTGATGGGAAAACTGTCCTTAATGACTGTGTACTAACTTAAAATTAAAAGTATTTAGCCCGTCTTTGTGGAGCAACAAAGATAATTATTTTACTAATTTGTCTAAAGGCCTGTCGCTATTGCGTGTCATTAGTGTCATTACCGTTATGAATCGCACAATAGACTCATTGTGCTTCCCGCATAATGCCGCGTTCGATATCTCGCCTCTTTAACCTATTATTTGTGCTTTGCACCAATTACTTAGTTAATTCTAAAACTCAGTAAAGAGCCTTAGTTGATTACTGCTCGAACAGCTTGCGAATAAAACAGCAATTGGGTTTAACTGTTCGACGGTAATCTCAAAAGCTCTGTTTATTGCGAAATATTAACCAAAAACGATTCGAGCCAACAGCCACCCTGTCTAAACATTTTGAAGTGTGCTTAATTGAAGAGACAGTTAAGAGATCAGGAACATAGAAATGTTAACAATAACAGTCTGGGGTAGGGTAGTAAGTGATAACTGTTATTTAGAGATAATTTATTTAGTATGTTCCTTAGGCGTCTCACGCCGCCGCGCGAATAGCCCCTAGCTGTAGCCGCAACGCCGTCTTTAAGCCACCATCTCGCCGCTTCGCATCCTCTTGCCATCCGATTACCGAACGTAGCTTAACTCGTTAACGTCGCTACGAAATTCCAATTTCAGCCTTTACGCAGACCTGACAGAGTTATGATCGGACGCTCCGCCCACACGACTGACAACAAAGACCGCGCTCATAACCGAAATTACTTCTGCCTCTTAATATTCAACCCAGGTCGTGAATCTTGGAAAATTAATTCAATAAATCAGGTCCGCCACAAATACCGGTGACTGGGAAAGTTCATTTACTTCCCCGATCTTAAATTTTGCTTGTCGAAACGCGACGCTGCGGGTTGTTAACATAAATTACTTTGTAAAGTAGAAATACATTATTTACGATTAGCAAAAATTATTTATATTTTCCGGTGCTAAACAATGGCACCAGCAATGGCGCTCGGTAATTAAAATTACTAATTACATGGATGCCAACAGCAACACCGCACGCACCTATGCAAGAAGTTTGCTTAATGGGCGTCGTTTGCATGAAAACGTCTTTAAAGATGTACAAGGTAAAGCCCGGCCATGCATGAACTTGTGGTACCTATATACATATATATTTTTACCGAATGGACATATTC
Source organism: Cydia strobilella (assembly GCF_947568885.1). Taxonomy (NCBI): domain Eukaryota; kingdom Metazoa; phylum Arthropoda; class Insecta; order Lepidoptera; family Tortricidae; genus Cydia; species Cydia strobilella. The sequence continues at coordinate 8,238,087 of NC_086053.1, forward strand.
AAGCATTTTATTTTAATAATCTGCATATATGGTACTACTCGTATAATGAAAATACAATCATATTACAACGTGTGGGCGTGTGTACGTTTTCGCCGAATATATTCCATAATATTATCTTGAATTTTTTGTCCAGGGTTTTTTGATAATCTTCACGCTTCCTGCTACAAAGCCGGTTGTGTTTATATTTTTACAAGCTGTTTTATGCATATTAGGATGTCATCTTAGCAAAAAAATAATACTTTTTGAAACTATTTTCTACTTGAGGTAGCCAGGAAGACTTTCTACTCCAAGCACTGAAAGTCGTTTTTGTATGGGAGGCAGTTTTTTGTCAAAAAGTCGAATTCACCAAAGTTGAAACACATCAGAACCATAACATATACTAATCTATGCTCAGAACTATCTCAATCTGAATACAATTAGAAAAATGTTAGCTATTGTGAAAAGATAATTAATAATATTAAAAATTAGATTGTAATAATTTGGCTTATCTAATCAAAAATAATAAAATGTTTTTAACAGGAGAATTTGGTAAAGACTGTCAGAAGACCGTGGACAATTTTTTTTAGGTACTGTGGAATATATAATGCTCAAAGTCACAGACAACCTAATGTATATGTATTTTTATTACGTAGTTTGATAACCACAAATTATAAAAAAACGTGCTGCTTAAAAAAGCACATTCATTTAAAAGATTTACCATATCATGCGTGGTCGGGTTTTATCGTGTAATCTTTATTTACAAGTAGGGGAAGCTGTTCTACCTCGGACAGTTCTTTCTTTTATGGTTATTAGAAAAAAAAACTAAAGGCTGCAGAATAATTGTTTATTCGAATATCATAAGATATATCTTATACGATATAAAATTTAAAGATTGGGTTATTTTGATGGGATACGTGACGATGGGAACGTGATATTTGACGAAAAAAGTGTCCGTGTGTGACGAAGCAACAACACCTGATGTACCTTGGTAATTTCCCGTTGTACCTCGGACATTATTTTAATTACTAAATTTATAATATAATCATAGAAATAATATTTATATATGAAATTACAGATATTTTTAGCATATTTACGCCATTCAATAGATTTTTCTAGTATAATTACCATAGAAAAATATACTTAGCAATGGTAATTTTTTTATGTTTGCCTAAAACATTTTAGGAATCCTTTCTAAGATCGATTACTTGGTAACTTACAACGCAGATAACTAATAATTCGAAATACGGCAAATATGAAACCTTAAGTTAAAAAAAAGTACAGTTAGTAGCAAGTAGAATATAATAGAATAGAATATTTATTGCTCTCAAGTAAGGGCCAAGATGCAAAATATTTTCGGTGTCCGAGGTGCCTACCAACAAAGCAACTTTTTGGACAAGTAAGCTTCGTAATTAAATAGCACTTCCAATTGAGATTAGGCTGAAATGATCCTACCATCGTGTAGCTAATGAACTTAACTTTAACCTATTATATAAGTTTTATTATCTATTAGCAAACATGAAATAATCATCCTTAATGTAAAGTTCGAAATACTGACTTATCATAACACAATTTATATAATTTTTTACTTACCAGCCGCTCTCACGTAACGTTGATAACTTGTTTTAAATATACTTAATAATAACGTTTCAAATAATATAAATGAAATATTTCATTAACCGTAGCAATGTGGAAATATTGCCTTCTGGTAAAACTTGGTCCAAGGTACAACAGTTTCCCCTACCTATACCTAATCTTAGACAATACATATTTTAGATTCGCTAGCTCGATATTGAAGAAAAGTCTTATCCTCGTTGTTTGTTTATTTAAGTATTTCCGGAGGGCTCCGTTGATAAATTACTTTCCGTGCCGACTGTCGCACTGCTCTCATCGGTCTTGTTTCACGCTTTCAAAATGTTTTTTCCCCAATCTTACAGTTCATCTGGGAGACGCTTCGTTTTTTGCGCATTCTATTGATGGCTGTCATTTGTATTCGGCGCAGTGACCCTTAAATAGGTTCGCAAGTAATGATACAAACGCATAGTAGTGGTTCTGAGGCAACGTTGATTATTATGGTGTGATAGGGTTGTTGACACATGTTGAATTTTATAACTAAATCTTATAAATATATGGGAATAATAAAAAATACAAGACCTCAGTTTCAATTTTTTTTTTATAAATTCCAAGTAGGAAAAAAATAATGGTACCTACTATTGGATAGCTAACATCAACTAACATTTTAGAGTTTTGAATGATTCACGGTTAGTTTCACTAGACTTATATTGCCCGGGATATAGACCGTGATTACCTTTTGTATTATTTGCATGATGCATGTAACTGCGTCGAAATATCGGGAGCTCACAAATAATACAAAAGGTAATCACGGTCTATATCCCGGGCAATATAAGTCTAGTGCTAACATTTTATAAAAAAAATGCAATATTTCACCGACAAAATCGCAGTTTCCTTGTTTTCCATACATGTATTGCCATTTTGTTAGAAGCGTTTCGTCAGTAAAGTGCGGGTGCCAGACTGACCATCATTAATTGTAACTTTTTAAGGCAATGCGTCCCATTCAGACATTTGATCCTCAAAACAAACCTAATCGACTGATACCATTATTAAAATTTGTCACATGGCTATTCGAATGCGTGGAGCGGCGTTGCTTTAATAGTTTTGGTTAGATTAAGATGGTTGGTGTCTGATTAGAAAGAAGAAAGAAGAAGAAGAAAGAAAATACATTTATTTGACGCCACAACATAGTACATAAAAAAAAAGAAAAGCATGCAGACAAAAAAACATTTGGACGCCAAAAAGGATCCCCACTCAGCATAGTGCCGCGGCAAACCGTGGCGCTGGTTTTCTGTGGGGACCTGGCTTAATCTAAAAATAATGGCGACACGTACGCCAACGACACACAATGATTAGGTGTGATAGCGCGTGTTTGTGTGAATGGCGGGTATGTTTACCGGCGTGGTCGGCGTTGGGGCCGAGATGTTTGAGGGCGTAAACGTGCAGCGCGCCGTACGCTAGCTGCAGCCCCGTGGATAGGAGGTGCGCCAGGAATGCGGCGCCGCATACGATCCATCTGAAATAAAAATTGCAATTAGTTCTGCGCGGCTGGTACGACACATTATAGGTAATTAGGTACAGCGAACCTGCAGGCGCAGCATGATTCCATTTTTATCGCCTGTCACTATGCCCATCACTTTTTCACTTACATACTTGTAACAACGTGACAGGCATGATGACAAGTGATAAAAATGCGACCGTGCTACCGCCGCTGTGTGCAGGGGCTTACTTTATATTCATAAAGTATGCCCCCGGCGGAGTACCTATACATATTTAACGATCGCAAGAACACAATATATTTATCGCGCTTTTACTGATTTTTTTCTTAGAGAAATTTAGTGGACGAGAACTAACATACCAATTTTATGAAGTTTTTAGTTTTCATCCACGGACGGACGGAAACCAAAATAGCTAGGCGAATATTTAGTATGGTGATTTTATTTAAATATATCTACTGATTACATTTGTTTCTCCACCTAATATGATCTGTACCGCCTATTAAAGCCGCCATTTATTTAGTTTAAATTAAGGATTGTTTAATTTGGTATGAAAATAGCTTGAATCCCAAGGAAGGAGGTAGGGTTTATTAAGAAAATAATCATCACATTATACGCGGTCGAAGTCGCGGGCAGAAGCTATAAAACCAACTAAAATTATTTATGTACATATAACATAAGAACTAAAAACGAAATATATAAACGATTTTTAACTCAATAATGCAGTGGTCGGAAACTAGCTCATACGTGGACGAAAACTAGCTCATAGATGGATGGACTCTAAAATAATACTACCTTTTCATATTATATTTTTTATCAAATTAACCGTAAATATTATTTAAGGTCAAGTAATACCTAAAATAGACAATATGAGCAATACAAACAAATATAACATATTTAAGTAAGTGTACTTACAGATTTTTTTTCGCATTTCAAAGTTGGCATCTATAATTGGACGTAATCTGACATCTGACACACCTACCCTATAGCGCTCACGATCTTGATCAAAATAATTGTCTGCTTTGAGGAATAACAGCCATAAGCTTACAAATAGAATCATATGCACGAAATACCTACTTTGCGCACGAATATTTGTCATTTGGAAATTAAATAGTTAACACATCTCTAATAGCTTAAGAAAATTAAGGAGATGTATTATATAGAACCATCAGTCCAAAAAATATGAAAAAATCTTGAAAATAGTGCTTAAAATACTCATTTAAATAAAATTAAAACAATCTTGATCAGTTAGGCCGTTTATGAGCTGAAAGTCTTCCCTTCTTATATTATTTAAAAGCCTGGCAACCCTTATTTATGACCAGATTTTCGCAGGCAACCCTATACCACGGTATTCGCAATAAAATTACCAACATTTTGATATATAATTCAAGCGTCAGGCAGATGAGTGCAATTATCGATATAAACAAACCTGTTTAAACACGACAACCACATAATAGTGACCGGAAAAAGATAGGCAACCTAAATGATTCATGTTGTACAAGTTGTATAGGTACTTTGCATTGAAACAGTTCGTTCGTCAGACAAGTCGGTGAAATTTAAATATTTTTTTAAATTAATTAAAAATAGCCTTGACCATATTTTATTGGCAACTCTATTTCAGGAACATATGTTCTTTCATAAAATATAAGTTTCATCCGTCAGGCAGATCGGTGAAGGTCGGCCATATATAACGTATCTTAGACTATTTAAGAAGAAAAATATTCGAAAAGATCGAAGAAAACACGTCTTGAACGGTATTTAACATTCGAAACGCACTGTATTTAGAATTTCAGGACTAATTTCATTGTTTTAAACGTCTGAAGCTCAAGAATCGATTACTAATTTACTGCAGTCCTCCTCCTGTTCAGGCACGTAGGAGAGGCTTAATTGGAATTAACTTGATCGTGGAAGAGAGCAATATCAACGTGACTTAGTGAGTATTTTTCAGAATTCTCAGAATACTACTTGGAAACTTTTCTAAGGTCGAATTTATTTACGAACTTTTGCATTGTGTTAAATGTTTAACACAATGCACGAGTTCTTTTAACGATTGTTGGTTTACTAATAGTGAAAAAATAAAAGAGTACGCTTAGAGTGTTTTCCAGTAATCGCTTTTCTACTTTTTATAGTCTCAAGCGAGGAATTTTAGTCACAAAATGTTTTATGATAATTAACATTTAACATTTGCAGATACAATAACCTTGTTTAACTTATGCAGGTAATTTTATTGATATTGATATAGAAGAATATGTTACAAATAACGTTATTTAAATAGCAACTTCATTACGTTTATTTAACAAAAATCAGTTTCAAGACCTTAAAAGTCTTATAACAGTTATAACTGTAATTTTGGACCACCCCTTGATGAAGTTCATGAAGGGGTAGACAGAGACCACGGATTTCCACTTGCTACGATCTCGACATACCTCTTTCGTTTCCATCACTTTCATAACATTCCTCATGCATGCTCGCCGGTTTAGTGTGCTCTTGATCTGGCCTTTCTTCAGGATTTCTCCGATCTGATCAAAGATAGTCCGCCGAGGTCTACCCCTTCCAACTCCCGCTTCTACTTCTCCCTTACCTATACAATGTCTTTGTTAGCCTTCTTTTACTCATTCTTTCCACGTGTCCAATCTATCTCAACATACTTTTCTAAATTTATGTCACTACATCTTCGTTCAGTTCACACTTCTCCCTTATCACACTGTTCCTAATTCTGTCTTGTAATCTCACACCACACACACTTCTTAAGGCTCTCATTTCCACTGCATTCACTTGGCTCTGATGACTCTTCTGCCATACCCAACTTTCGCTACCATACGTAAGGCACCAACACCCCTATGCACAACCAACCGTGTTTTTTGCGACAACTTCTGGCTGCTCATAAAAGCGTTAAGGGGATCATCCCATGCCCCAATGACCTTCGATCTGAATCCCTTAGTTGTCTAATGTTTTTTTGTTGCTTATCATATTAAGAGCAACGACTTTAATCAATATAGTATCCCATATTTACTTCATTTATTGGCATCAAAGTTGAACAATTTAAGGCCAAAAAACTGGTTTTCTGTTAACGAACTTTTGTGTTAATTAGTTTAAAATTAAAACCTTCGACAAATTTTTAGAGACGTCAAAGACGAGCCCAAATATGTAGATTCCTTAGATGTAAGATCTTTCACAGCAATCGAGATATGAAAAAAATGTTTTTTAGACAATATTTAAAAAAATCATAAATATTAAACTTCTTCAAAATTCGGTAGACAAAAATGTAGATAAAAGATTGAAGAACCGATATCCGTTTGTCTTATAATTCTATCTGTATTCAAAACTTGTCAAAAATCTATGAAAACCTCGGGTAGCCCCTTAAGTGCCCCATTCACATGGTTTCCAGCATTCACTCTCCTTTCAATGTCTTGATCATGTGTACCGTCCCTAGTGAACAAGTTTCTCAGATACACAAACTATTCACTTGTTCCACTCTTTCTTGACCAATAAAAATTTCACAGTTTGTCATTTGTCATATTTTCTTTTTTTTCAAATAGCATGACTTTCGTCTTGCTTACATTTATTTTCATTGCCTTTCCTTTCAAAAGACCTATGCATTCTAGTTACCATCGTCGCGGTCTCGTCGGTCTTTACAAATCTGCATCGTGCAACATATGTATATGTGTTGCATGAATTCATGATGTATTGATTTATTACAGGAATCTAAGCGCAGTAAAGTATTGTAATTAATCTCGTATTGTGATGATGTTAGAAAAATACAAAGGCGTATGAATTTGTTTGAGGAAGCAACACGCAACGGATTTCGTTTGGCGACTTTGGCGGCAACTTTATGGCGCCACCAAACCACGCTATATTTAAGCCAATCAGGAGTGAAGGTCAGGCCGCATGTCCATAATTATAAGGTACAAATTGCTTTATGAGAGGGGGTGCCGGCGTTAGTTTCTTCTGCGCAGACGCGGGCAAAAAGCGATAGCGCAAGCTCCCTGGGGGCATTCGTAGTTTGGCTTTAGAGAGTGAATGTATTGTTTAAAGTCTGTTCATGTAAGAAGTGAAATCAACTAAGAGAACTAAGACGAAGTTTAAATTAGACGGAGTCAGATAATAGAATACCTCTTAGGACACCTAATCTTGAGCTAAGTACATACTTATTATTTCATTTGAGTGAGCTAATTGTTTATTTGATAATTTTCTCATTGTCGTTTTGTGTTAGCTGGTTGTTCGAATTATGTACGCGTGCTTGACTAACTAAATAACTAAACTACTAAAATAAATAACTAAATAACTTTAAAACAGATACACCAACTACTAAAACATTGCAAATTATACAGAATGTAACAAAAATAGTGGGGATCCGTTTAATATTCGGTATCGTGTTCTGATTGGGAAATAGTAGAATAAAACATTTTTTCACCCCTATTTTTGTTAAATCTTGTATAAAAACTTTTCAAAATTAGCGAGATTATTGCATGTCCTGGCATGACAGTGTACTCAATCAATTACAAATATTCGATGTCACAAGCACTCACAAACACTAATTAAAACGGTCTGCATTCTGCGGTTCTTGCTCGCGAGACTTCTAGGAAGGAAGCTTGAACTATTATGTTAATTAAGTAGTTGACATCATTGAGCAATTTATCTTAACGTTGCAATATGAAAATATAGAGGTTCTTACATTACGTGCTGGTGACATACATATGTATACATATACTTATAACACATAGATAATCATGAAAATCAGTAGTCAATTGTCACGTGAGATTTCCTCGCACGGCAGGGGCATACCAAACATATATCTTTTTCTCTCTTATCTGTTAGTTATAAAAAAATTATAGTCTTATATTTTAAAAATTCCTTTTCTTTAAAAAAACTGCCATCCTCGGACCTTTTGACACGTGTTAATTGGTGCCGATTTCATCGATTGTGATTATTTTGTGATATGATGTCCCATTTCTTCAGCAAACCCGTTTTCTTAAGTCCTCAATATTTGAGGACAATCTCACACCGGTCGACTTAATAGTACCAAATTAAGCAAAGCCTGATGTTCTATGGGTACCTTTTAGGCGACGATACACAAACTTGTATAGATTAATACATACTTAAGTACATAGATAACATCCATAACTCAGGAACAAATATTCGTGATTAACACAAACAATTGCCGATAACGGGATTCCAATCTGGGGCCTCTTTCTTTGTACTTTGTAAGCAGGGTCAGTATCGTCTAGCTAGCCTAGGAGAACGTTAAATTATATGGATTAATATTATTATATTCGTAGTTCTAAATAAAATCATGTTATTATTAACACACTTAAATTAACTTTACTTGCAACAAAGTAACATTGTATTTAATTAGATCTTTCCAGTCGGTATTACCTTGTTTTATATAAACGTATTGATCTGAAACTTTGCTTAATATGTAACCTTGAATATTGACGAAAATACAATACATATATAAAGGTAATATAATAAATGTAATTGGTGGATCTCTTCGGTTGCTACTAATAGACCCCTCGAGATCAGACTAAAATGCGACGCGAATGCGATTTAAAGAATCAAATTCTTTTAAATCATTAGTTGGCATGAATAAGTGTGTTTATAAGAATTAAATTTTAGGCATTATTTCTGGATTAATTATTTCCCTTTTGGTCAATTGAATCGAGTGAGTTGCTGTTTGTTTCTAATTTGTTTCAAAATCTTTGGCACGGATACCGCCTATTTTTCCGAAAGGAGAAGAAAAGTAATTTTAGGTTTAAGAAAAATGCAGTCGACACAAGATCAGAATGGGCAAGGTTCTCACAAATATCTGAAGATGCCTAGGTTCAGTTATTTTCGAGCATCCCACTAGTTCCGATGTAATTATTCTACATATTCGGTTTAAAAGAGTGAAGCTCTTTTTTTGCCATTGTTTAATGATGTACATTATTTTTAGCAAATATGTTTACTTATTTATTTATAGCAGTCACAAGAACAGGCTTTATTGACATGAGAATGCAATATTTTATTTATTTTCATAATCATAATCATTTTATTCATAAAATCAATTTACATGTCAAAAACTTAAAATTAGAATACAGTTAAAATATAAATTGAGATTAAACTTAAAATTAATATCTAAATCAACAATAAATATACAATTAGGTGTAACAAAAATAAAAAATAAAAAAAAGTAAATCAAGATCGAAATTAGAAATTAATATCAAAAACAAAAGTCAATTCACATGTCACAAAAAAAGAATAGTAAATTTATTATATGGAGGTTTTTTTCTTGACTACAATGCTAGGCTTCTGTGTGCAACGAATTCCCCATATAGGTGTAGAACAGGCGGCGTTCGACGAGCCACTTTCTTAAGCGATGCTTAAAGCTGCACAAACTTGGTGCGTCAATAATGTTTTGTGGCAGATTATTATAGACAGGTCCCATTACATGAGTTAATTTATTAGATTTTTTTATTTTTCTACTAATTCCTACAAGTTTCTTGGCGTTACGCGTGTTGTAATTAGACCTCATCTCTCGTTTTAAAGGAGTCGAACTTTCGAACATTTTACACATTTTTTATAGTAAGTACTTTGATTAGACTAAAGCTTAGTACGCTAAACAATCGTTTAAAAAAAATGCGATTCATCGTACGCTCCCACAGGATTACTGCTGATAGATACTGTGAGTGTTAGGCCCTAATCTTGTTGTCTTGAGATCTATCGTAGGGGTGTGGACTGTATAGGGTGCGGCATAGGCGGCAAGGATGGAGTAAAACAACTGGAGCTCTTCTTAAATCAGATGCAGGAGGGTCGAGGTCGGAGAGGTCTTCTTTTCTTCTTTTGGAGAGGTGTTTCTTGCTCGGCTGCTCGATTCGTAATGGCTTCCTATGGCCGGCGCACCGCCTTTTATTCCCTCCATATTTAAAGACCTCGTCCCCCGCGCCGCGCCGGCGCGGGCGTCTGCGCTTCGCGCATGCGCAGACCTCTCTTTCCTCGACTCTCCTACGTTTCTCTTTATTTATTAAAGTTATGTTATATATTAACAAATTACATGTTTTATTTATTTATCCTACCTATCTTATTAGATTCTAGTCTAATATCACAATTTCTTATTAGAATAAGGTTGCGTATACTTTGCCCTATTTTCTTATACAGATCTACGTAATGAAACACAATGAGGAAAATTCTTTATTTGTTATAAGCCTATCTTAATTAAATTATATTGCAATCCTAACTTTACCTAATTGGAATTCTCTTATTGGATTCCTTTAAGAGGTACAAAGTATGCTACTCATACTTTGTCCTGTTATAAAAACATACTAAATACCATTTATTTCTATACGTGACGCGACTTAAAATTATTACATGTTAAAATGACTCTAAGTTACAAAATACTATGCGCGTCGTGTACATTTCTCCCGCCGTCGCCTTGCGATCCCACTGGTAGCACGACGATCTTCTTTGTTGGCCGCCTCAGCACGTGTCCTCTGCTGGTGGTGACGTCCACGACTCGTACCACGCCGTCCTTGCCCGGATACGTCTGCTTCACTATTCCACGTGGCCATATGTTGCGGGGGAGGTTGGAGTCGCATATTATTACGACATCGCCGACGGCCGGGGTGACTCCTGCGCCGTGGGGCTCCCGCCGGTGTTGTAGTAGCGGCGCGTACTCGCGAACCCAGCGCTGCCAGAAGGTGTCGGCCAGCTGCTGGGCGCGCCTCCAGTGTTGTCGCGCGTTCATGTCGCTCTCTTCGAAGGTGCCGGGAGCCGGGGTGTAGCAGTCCGGCCCGATCAGAATCATGTTTGGAGTCAGTGCCGGCGGGTCTTCTGGATTCACCGCTACGTAGGTTATGGGCCTCGAGTTGACCGTCGCCTCCGCCTCCGCCAGTAGGGTTTGTAGAGTCTCGTCGCTCGGGTATTTTTCATGTAGGGTGGCCTTCATAGCTTCTTTCACCGTGCGCACCATACGTTCCCACACGCCCGCCATGAAGGGTGCGGCGGGGGGTAGGAAACGCCAGTTTATGCGGCGCGCGTGGGCGGCGTCTCTCATGGCTTCCGTCAACTCGCGGTTGGCTCCTCTGAAGGCGGTCCCGTTGTCACTCCACAGCTCTGTAGGGCACCCGCGCCGGGCAATGAAACGGCGTAGTGCGTTGATGGCCGAGTCCGTGCTTAGTGAGGCTACCATTTCTAGGTGTACGGCCCTCGACGTCATACATGTGAACAGCGCGACGTACCTTTTTTCTCTGTGACGCCCCACTGTGACTTCTTGCGGCCCGTAGTAGTCTAGACCCGTGTAGGTAAAGGGCCTCACATGATGCGCCAGGCGTGCCGCCGGTAGGTCACCAGTGGCCGGGGCCGCGGGCTTCGCACGACGTAGTCGACATCTCGGACACTGAGCGATCACTTGTTTCACTGTCGGCCTTATTTTCACTATGTGCACTCGCTGTCGCAACTCGTTCACCACTATTTCCGTACCGCCATGATGTAATTGTTCATGCACATGAGAAACATACAATTTCGTGTAGTGATGCTTCCCATATAGCACTACTGGTTGCACTGTCTCTTCTTGTATGTTCCCGGCCGCCGCTATTCTTCCCCGTAGTCGTATGATACAGTCCTCGTCCATATAAACACTCAGCTTGGCCAGTCGGTCGTCCTTGTCGGGCGTACGGCCGCTCGCTATTCGCCTTCTCTCTTTCTCGTAGCTATCTTCTTGTGAGGCGCGTATTAGTAACTTTTCGGCGGCGTTTAGGTATTTGGCTTCTAGCGTTAAGTATTTCTTCTCTTCTTGGGGTTGGGTAGCTGCACTCTTGGCGGGCACGCGCGTGTGTTGCGTGCGTTTGTTCCATGCGCCGTCTTGTTCCGCGTTCGCTCGTGTCCGCTTGCGCTTCGCCGCCGCGATAAGTTGTGTCGCGGGCGGGGCGGGCGCGCGGGGTTGAGGGCGCACTAGGTCGATGAACTGTAGCACGCGCGCGGTCGCTCGCAGCAGCCGCATCCATTTTGAGAAGCGTTCGATCTCGGGTATAGCTGCGTGTTTATCTTGCGTAGGGACGGCGATCGCAGCGCACGTCTCTTTTTCTTCGCCGGTCGCGGGAACTTCGACCTTATTCTCGTGGGGCCAAGTCTCTTTTTGTTCATAGAGAAAGGGCGGGCCGGTGAACCATCTATGTTGCGAGTCGAAATCTGCCGGGGTGGCGCGGGTCGCGTCGTCGGCCACGTTGTGTGCTGTCGGTACCCATCTCCACTCGTTTTTCTTAGTGCAGTCTTCTATTTCGGCGAGTCTGTGTGCCACGAACGTCTTGAATGTGCGGGGCTCGGCGCGTATCCATGCCAGTGCCGTGCGAGAGTCACTCCAATATGTTTTCGAAGTGATTTCGAAATCGTGTTCTTCTATGACTGTTTTTGCTAGCCGTACGCCTAGGACGGCCGCTTGTAGCTCCAATCTAGGAATGGAGACCGGTTTCCTGGGTGTGACTCGACTTTTTGCGGCGGCTAGGGCTATCTTGACTGAGCCGTCGGCTCGCGTCATTCTCCAATACACTGCGGCGGCGTAGGCTTCTTCACTGGCGTCGACGAAAGTATGCAGCTCGTGTGTGGCGGCGGGCGTAGTGTCGTAGCACCTAGGTATTTTTAGGGTACCTAGGTCTCGAAGTTGTCGTAGCCATTCGCTCCAGCGTTCGTGTAGCTGCTCTGGTATCGCTTCGTCCCAGCCTGTGCTATGTTGCCACGTGTCTTGCATGATTCGCTTGGCCGGCGTAGTGATTGGCGATATGAGGCCGAGCGGGTCGAAAATTGACATAATGACACTGAGTGCTTCTCTCTTCGTTGGAGGCCGCAGGTCGTTGATTACTTCGGGCTGCGCTCTTCTTGTATTGAGGCGAAAGCGGATACTGTCCTCATTTGTGTTCCATAGCAGGCCGAGCGTTTTTTCTATCTCGCTCCCGCCGATAGGGACAGTATTTCCCTCTCGCTCTTCGCTGCCGACGACGTTACTTATTGCTTCTTTTTCGTTCGTGGCCCATCCTCGCAACTGGAACCCGGCTTTTTTGTGCACATAGTCGACGTCTCTTGTTACTTGTCTTGCCTCTTCTATTGTGTCGAAACTTTGTAGATAGTCGTCCATGTAGTGATTTCGTTCTATCGCTCGCGCGGCTTGCGGGTACTGTGTCGCGTGTTCTTGTGCATTCCTATTTTTTATGTATAGGGCGGTGCACGGTGATGATGACGCGCCGAATATAACGGAAGTCATGCGGTACTCTTCTGGTTCTCCCTCGCGGCGATCGCCCCTCCATAGGAAGCGGAGGGCGTCCCGGTCTTCTTCTCTTATTTTTATCTGCATGAACATTTCTTTCAGGTCGGCTGAGACTGCGATGCTATGTTGTCGAAACTTCATGATGACGCCGGGTAGCGATTGTAGGAAATCTGGGCCCGTATGTAGCATGTCGTTGAGGCTGCGACCGTGTGATGTGGCCGCAGCATCGTGGACCAGTCTAATCTTCGGCTTCTCTGGATTGCAGACTGCGAAGTGAGGTAAGTACCACGTTCTGTCACTCGGGGGCGTTGTCGCGCGCTCGGCGTAGTTTGAGGTAAGTAGGTTGTTGACGCGTTCGTTATATTGTTGCTTTAGGCTTGCGTCACGATCCAGCTTCCTCTCGAGCGTGTGCAGCCGCTTGAGTGCGTCGGTGCGATTGTTAGGTATCTTCTCTGTTTCGTTGCGCCACAGTAGCCCCGTCTCGAACCGGCCATTGGGTAGGCGGCGGCTCTTTTCTTCTAGTATGCGTAGAGCTTGTTGTTCGGGATCACTACGGGGTCGCCTCGGCTCGATTGATAGAGACTCGAGGGCGAAATAATTCTTCATGGTTTCTTCTATGTTCTCGGTCGGCCCGGTACGAGTGAGATGTGCGCAGCAGTAGGCGATCGGCTTCGCTTTTGTGGTGCGACAGCCGTGAAGTACCCATCCTAGTAGGGTTCTCGACGCGACGAGTTGTCCGCGCCGGCCTTTTCTTATTTCTCGTGACACGATCAGGTCCCAGTTGTCCTGGCCGATGAGTATTTGTGGGGTTGCACCGCGGTAGGTTAACTTGTGCTTGATACCCCGGAGGTGCGCGCAGCCGTCTATTTCTTCCATGCCGATCGACTGTGTGGTGAAGCCGAGGCTGCCGACGGTGTGCGCGTTCGTTATGCGTTGTTCTTGGCTGTCGTGCTTATTCTTGATGAAGACCTCGACCCTCCTGCTCTGATTGTGCTCCATCTCTTTCCCGCCTACGCCTTGCACCCACATTGGTTCAGTGGGACCGTCTAGCCCGAGTGCGTCCGCCAGTGCTGAGTCGATGATTGTCACCGTGCTGCCTTCATCTAATAGGGCGAACGTGTCTAGTGTCGCTCGCGGGCCGCGCAGTGTTACTGGCACTATCTTCAGGTAGGCGCGGCTCGTTCGTGGTTGTGCGCAGGCGACTGTGTTCACTGCCGAGGCCACTATTTCTTCCGGTTTATGTTGTTGTGGTGGCTCGACTTGCGCAGCGGCGACTGGTTGCGGCGTCTTCTCGTGATGTAGTAGGCGATGATGTCTCATGGGGCAGCCCAGGTGGCCGCAGGGCTTCGCACGACACGCGAAGCGGCGATGCTTGCTAGCGAGGCATCGGTAGCAAATGTTGTGTTTCTTCGCTACTTCCCAGCGCTCGTTCGTGTCAATTTTGATGAATTGCGGGCACGACGGCAGTTGGTGAGTAGCGTGTTCGCATAGTGGGCACGCTTGCTTCTCTTCTCTTGGCTTCTTAGTGTCGGCGGTAGCGGCGTACGTTCGCTCGGGCTTCTTTCTTGCGGTCCTCACTTCTTTGTTCTCCGTCGTATTTTCAGGCGGAGCGTAAGGCGTGCACTTGTCGGCTTCGTTGTTTAGAAAGTCGGCAATCTTCTTAAGCTCGGGCGTATCTTCTCTCGTGGCCGCGTAGTCGTACCACTTGCTTCGAAGTATAGGCGTGAGTTTATCGACCATCAACCGCAGTAGCTCTGGATTGTAGAGGTACTGAGGCTTCTTCAATATCTCGATAGTCGTGACAGTGTTTGCGATCTTGCTGGCGAATATGCACAGGTCGCGCGGGCTGTCGGTGAGTCGCGGCAGTCCCTTCATCTTCTCCAGTTCGTTGACGAGTAATGCGTCTGGCCTTCCGTATCTTCTTTCTAGTGCTTTAATGATGTCCTCGGGGTGCGGCCGGCTGATGAGGAGGGCGCTTACGGCTTCCAAGGCTACTCCCTTGAGGCTTTTTCTTATACGGGCGACGTTTTCACTTGCGGCGAAACTGGGGGCGGACTCGTCGTACGCGGCTTTAAATTGTAGCCACTCGTTGCATAGGCCACTGAATGTCGGCAGGTCTGGTATGTATTTTCTGTAGGACTTGCCGGCTTGGATGGCTTCTGTTAGGGCGGCGGTCAGCGATGACACGTCCATGGCGTGGGCGGCTCGAGGGGCCTCCGGCCGCGCGTGTTTTCTAGTGGCGCGCGGGGCCGGCACGTGTGCTTCTTCATGGGCGGGCTCTTCTTCAATCGCTGTTGGTTGTTCTGGGCGGCGGTTGAACCAATCGGCAATGCGTTGTGGAGCAAGGTCCTCTTCCTCTTCAGACTCTTCCCTTGACGAGGCGAGGTCGAGTCTTTGTTGTCTGATTCTTGCTAGTTCTGTTTCGGCTTGTACGCGCTTCAGCTCCAGCTCGGCTAACTTCTCCTTGGCCTCTAACTCCGCGAGGAGTCTCTTGCTGGAGGCCTTGGATCGGTGTGACCGAGCGGGCTTAGCGGGAACTGGCGGCGGTGGCATTAACTCGACGGAATCTCGCCCGACGAGTGTGGCGACGGTGCTAACTGCAGGCGTTGCTCTGATTCCCGACGTGTCGGCTGGGCCCCCATTCGTGCTGGTGCCGGCGATGCTGGCTTCTGTTGCAGTGCGCGTTCTTGTGGTGGTGCCCGTGCCTGACGTCTCGCCTGTGCCTGACGTCTCGCCTGTGCGTGACGTATCGCCTGTTCGTGACGTCTCTCCTGTACCAGATGTATCGCCGGTCTGGTCCGTGGCCTGCGTTTCATCTGACGAATTTTCTTCTCTGCCGTGGTTGCTTCTTGTTACTGCCATCTTGCTATTTTTCTTGCTTCAGAGATCCGGCTTCGACGAGGACCAAACAATGTGAGTGTTAGGCCCTAATCTTGTTGTCTTGAGATCTATCGTAGGGGTGTGGACTGTATAGGGTGCGGCATAGGCGGCAAGGATGGAGTAAAACAACTGGAGCTCTTCTTAAATCAGATGCAGGAGGGTCGAGGTCGGAGAGGTCTTCTTTTCTTCTTTTGGAGAGGTGTTTCTTGCTCGGCTGCTCGATTCGTAATGGCTTCCTATGGCCGGCGCACCGCCTTTTATTCCCTCCATATTTAAAGACCTCGTCCCCCGCGCCGCGCCGGCGCGGGCGTCTGCGCTTCGCGCATGCGCAGACCTCTCTTTCCTCGACTCTCCTACGTTTCTCTTTATTTATTAAAGTTATGTTATATATTAACAAATTACATGTTTTATTTATTTATCCTACCTATCTTATTAGATTCTAGTCTAATATCACAATTTCTTATTAGAATAAGGTTGCGTATACTTTGCCCTATTTTCTTATACAGATCTACGTAATGAAACACAATGAGGAAAATTCTTTATTTGTTATAAGCCTATCTTAATTAAATTATATTGCAATCCTAACTTTACCTAATTGGAATTCTCTTATTGGATTCCTTTAAGAGGTACAAAGTATGCTACTCATACTTTGTCCTGTTATAAAAACATACTAAATACCATTTATTTCTATACGTGACGCGACTTAAAATTATTACATGTTAAAATGACTCTAAGTTACAAAATACTATGCGCGTCGTGTACAGATACCATGTTTCGTGTTTATCAATAAAACATTAGATTCGTGGAAATGGAAAATTGGTTGCTAAGTCAGCAGGAAGAGAAAGCAGCCAAAGTTTTTGATACTTTGCCTTCAAATATTTATTTGGGCCAGATGAGTTAGCCGGTACGCTTCCGGATTTACTTATAAGTAAGTCGGTATTAATAAAAACGGGGCAACTTTTAGCCGATCGAATTCTACTTCTAAGATGATCGAATCTTCCGAGATCGTAACGGTCGAGAGTTGGATCTCCCCTACACACGCAGGACATGTGAAAGGCACTTTTCAATTATATACTTTTTCGCTCTGCAACTGTCAACAGTGAATGAATTAATAGTACAAATAAAAATTTTATGAGTAAAATTACACGAATAATGTCAAATAAGTGTACCTAAATAATATTTAATGTTAAAAAAATATTTTAGTGTAGCCGTGTACTTTCTTGTCGCAAGAAAGTACACGGCTACTAGGTCACAAACCCGCGTTCACTGAAATCGAAAAAACCGGAAAAACCGGGTTTACAGCCAATTGCAAAAACCGGGTTTTAACTGATAAAACCGGCTTTTTCAAGTTTTTCGATTTTACAGTTATATATACCTACATAGTTTAATTATTTTGATGAGCAACAAGCACTTCAGAGTGCACTATTATATTTAGAACAATACCTACTATACATAAGCACTAATTGTATAAATAAACAGCTTACTATTTTCACTAAATATCCCTTAATTTCCCTTACTTAGTAACGCTCATTGATCTCTAGTTAAAAATGTTTATTGGAGCAATTATAACAAAAGTCAACCTCGCACTATTTACCAGCATGTAATACAGTTTTCTTCTTCTTTGTGACTTTGTAAGACTTTCCGTTGCTCACCTACGCAAGTAACGTTAAAGGGAACACAGAAGAATATACCACTTTTCAGTCTTAGGAGCCTAGGCTAGCCACGATGAAAAGGGAAAATCTATTCATATATAAACTGACCCACTTTCAGACCATGAGAAATTAAAAGTATATTTAATAATACGAAATACCAATAATATAGTACATTATTTTAATTAAGTCCATTATTACTTAATTAACTTTATATTTTATGTAGTATGTAGTTATGTAAGTATACTTAAATAGAACATTTGGAACAGCAACATTTCTGACGCGAGTTGTCGCGAGGGACATTCACCTTCGTACTGTATGTCATTGTCAACTTGTCAAGCCTTAACTACAATCCCGCCCGAATAGTTAGTTTACGATCTATCTGGTACGGACGGTACGGTACCCCTTGAATCCCAAGACAGGTGAGCCATGTCATATTAACTGTACTGTGTCAACTAGGTAAAGCTGATTAGAGTGATTAGGATTAAGCACTATTTAGGGTGAAAGCGCGTTTATGTTAAAAGCTTGCAAAAATTTAAGCCAGTTTTTCAAATTATTATATATATGTATACAGAGAATATATATAAATGTTTATATATCCGGGATCATAAAGGGAAAATAAACATCATTACATTAAAATTTCAATCATATGCATAGAGTTATTCTATAGATTGGATTTTAGCCAAAGCTGCCAATCTAATATGAATGGATACCCGCTGATTGGCGAGAAGTTGCGTGACCTCTCGACGCCAAAGATATGTAGGTATTACAATTATACATTTTTCTTTTCTATTACAGCCGAGCGGTATAAGGTGCAAAAGTGTTTACATATCACTGATACCTATAATCCGAATCTGACTCGATATTCCAGTCCCAGTTTGACAACAATAGCTTTTCTCCAAACTTGTTCTATCAATCGCGATTTGGCAACCGGGAATACAGTGATAGACAAAAATCCATTCGTCCTAAAATAAACACTTTTGAGAACGCTGGAAAAGGAAGGATACAAAGACGGATTTGTTAGGTGTGAGCATAATTATACATACCTATACTACGCATACTTGACATGCGTATGGTATCTTAGATCCGGTCAGCAAAAAATTTGGTATAGACTTGATCCTAATCAAAAGTTAAGGCCGTACAGAAGGACTGCAACCCGACTGCAACTTGTAGCGGCGTGCAGTTCCCATACAAATTTGTATAAGCCCTTAGCTAACTTGTACTAATTACCTATCTAACAATTAGAAATATGTGAGATCCATACAAGCGAGAAGGTATACTTTTTAATTAATATGTATGTAAAATACTCGTAAAGGGAAACTCTACAAAACAAACTCAAACTCCCATTACCACTGGGAAACAAATAAAAGTTTAGGGGCTTAAATAGTTAAACGTGAGGTTCATCCCGTCTACGGGTTTGGTTCGATTGGAAATCGAATACCTATCGCGAATTTATTTAAATAAACAGAGGGATCAATTTCAATTCAATGAGCGCCCGTAATCTTTGTAAGTTTGCTTCAGTTGCTTTAATTTTTGGTTTTGTAAGCGATATATCTCAATAACCTTCTCAATACTACTTCTTACCTACTAGAGGTTAGGTAATAATTATCTATGTAACTGAAGTAATCGTCACATCAGTCATAAAATCTTTATTTCCGCGAGTGAGTGATAACACTGATAAAACGTAGGTAAATTATCTAGAAATGAAACCGAGCTCGGTTTGATTTGTAAATTGGATCGAAATTATTACAGCCTTTTCCATAATCAGATTTACAAATATTTACATCATGAAATATCTCTCAACTTATTCCTGACAAAAGATGGGTAGTTAAATAATACATTACCTTCCCGGGCTATTATTCCTACCAATTGAAACCTATTTCAAAATTTGAATTCGATATTCCAGTATAAGAGTGACTACGTAACTTACATGAGATACGTAACTTATTTACGCCTATTAAATTCATTGGTAGCTATGAAAAGACGTGACTAGTAGACTAATTATTTAATGACTATATTTAATGTTCGTACGCGTGGATTTGTAGTGTGGTGGGATATATTTTCTACATGAGCATATAACTATATGCAGCAAAAGATAGCAGTAGGGACCGTTAATCATTTGTTAATAATTATACAACGCATGAGATTTGTTTGTCACAACCTACGAAGTTTCAAACCCCTAAATGAAAAAATATGTCATCGATTCCCTCTCAACCCCGTTAGGCCACTATTTAATTAAGGCCATGCATGAATATTCGCTCCCGATGCAAACTCAACCCATTTTAACTCCCTTAGCGCCACTTACACCATCCCACTAACCCGGGGTTAAGCGGTTAAACCGTTAACCCAGTGTCAAATTGTACTAGTAACCATGGTAACTCCAGGTTTACCCGTTTAACCCCGGGTTAGTGAAATGGTGCAAGAGGCGCTTAGGGAATAAATTTCTAAAAACGCTGAAATCACTTTTCTTGTTTTCTATTATTGTGTCTTTTTACAACATTTCAAGTTCACTATTTACAAAAATGTTCGTTCCCGACGCAAACTTTCAACCCTTTTTTCACCAACTTAGGGAATGAATTTTCAAAAACAGTGATATCAGTTCGTCTATTTTAATATAATGCCCTTTTACCAAGTTTCAACTTTTATCCCCTTTTTAACCCCCTTAGGGGTTGAATTACTTATCAACAACGTTAAAATAACTTTTTGTGTAATTTTATATACTGCATTTCAAAGAAGTTTTAAAGCGTTAGTAATGGATTCAAACTGAATCAACCCCTCTTTAACCGTTTTAGGGGATGTTTTTTAATAATGCTGAAATTACTTTTCTTGTATTGTAATAATATGCCTTTACACAAAAATTCAAGTTCCGCACTCATTAAAATGTTTGATCTCCATACAAACTTTCAACCCCGTTTTCACCACTTTGGGAATGAATTTTTAAAAGCGCTAAAATTAGTTTTCTTTTTTAATAATATAATATATTTTAACGATGTTTCAAGTTCCTAGCTTTAAATAAAAATTGAACCCCATACAAACTTTCATCCCTTTTCAACAAAATTTCAACTTTCTATCGTTTGTAGTTTCGGCTCTGCGTTGATGAATCAGTCAGTCAGCCAGGCAGGACACACGCATTTATATATTAGATAGTTAATGAAATATCTGACTGTTGATATTCTACTAGAAATTATTCAAATTGTGACAGACTGACAGCTATGAAAGTTGTTACTTAAGCGCGAATTCAACTGTCAGGAAAATTATGCAAATATAAAACTATTTAACATTGAGTTTAATGATTTAATACCTTTAACAAGATTTTGATATACCTCCTACCAAAATTCTAACTTAAATATTTTTATTTGTGTTTTTAAAATACTTAAGTATTAAACTCATGTGGTTTTCCTGAAACTAATTTACTACGTGTTTACTAGGTACATACTTTCAGTGTATTTTGTATTAAGACTTCAAATCAATTTAAATAAGTATATTTAGGTACTCAATTCATACAAGTATATTGCTTAACTGAAATGTAGTTAGTGGAACCTTTTGGGGAATGTTGTAACTAGTGTGATTACTGATTGCAGATTTGGTTGTATCCGACATTCGACAGGAAAGGAGCTAAGATGGCCGCCGCCCCTTCATCTGTCACCGTGTTTGTCGTATTCTAAGAAGTACCTATGTGGGTAGGTAAGTACGAGAGTGACGAATGCCGCGATAGGTGATAAAAGCGCTATCATCCCATCCGTGCAATGTTGTCGTATAACAAAAATAATCAATATTGTTCTTTATCGTAACTATTAGCAAGTGAATTGCAGAAGCGTTGGCCGACCTCCAATCTGATAGCACAATGGACTTGGAAATTAATGGGCGCAAATAGTCACGAATGGGAAGGAATGACCGTGTGCAGGAAAAGACAGTGCAGTAGCGTAGCGGCGGCGTATGCTGAATGCCGGGCGATTTGATTTTATTTTGCACTTCTAAAGCCTGAAAAAGGGAATTCAAAAGCCCGCGAGGGTACATCGACTGACAGCTCTGATAACTTGTCGATAGATTGAGGTTTACCATTTAAGTTTCATTGCGTAAATGCATATTGTTTTGTTTTTCCTTAGTATATGTAGTATGCAAGTAAAATACATTTTTTATACCCTTGTGTTGCTATGGCGTAGGCATTATATTTAAAGTATTTTTTCAAAATTTTAAATAAAATTATTAGTGAAAGCCACCGTTAAATATGACTAAAAGTCATCTGTACTGTTGATAGTTACCCCCAACCCCCCTCCGGGTAGAAGTGGTGCTTGATGGCGCGCGTGTCGAGCTCGCGCCGGCGCAGCGCGGGCACGGTGCGGTGCAGCGAGCGCAGCTCCCGCTCGCGCAGCGCGCCCACCGTCGACTCCTCCTCGCCCTCCACGCCTGTCGCCCAGCCATCTGGAACAACCCATCAGTTACTGCTAAGTTCATATTTAAAAAAAAGGTGGAAATAGCGTGGTTACAAAAACGCGTGGTGACTGCTAATATTAAAGTACATTCTGAAACATGTAGATGTTTCAGAATGTAAGAAAATTCATTACATCCATTTTCTTATAACATCGCGACTTGACTGCTGATCGTAAAAATGAACACTATGACAGTTGAGAGCTTACAGAATATGTACCTTAAAAATAACAATACCTACTTTATCTTTTCTTTGTAAGTATTTTCAATAAATGTTTTTATTGTCTCTTGGTAAGGAAAAAACTGGCCTGTTTTCGTGTTCTTGTAAAATGAATGGCGCCCTTAGAGGGGATAAACAGGATAAAACGAAAATAGTGTGTTTCCCTTACGAGAGGAATCACAAATCATTAGGTATTTAAAGCTGGCTATTCCGAGTCGCATATAATATTATGTTATTATTTCCGCCTTCTGGGATACAATACCGCTCTGGGAAGACAAATAGAGAAATTAATAAGACTGTCTCAGACACCCGGAGTACCACTGAATTAAGATACCTTACCTTGTTAAACTTATTACGTTTATTAGGTACCTGTTGGTTTCAGCCTACCGCAATTAGAATAAAACAATAGGTACCGAGACGGCAAAAGAAAAAAACCAAATTCTTCGTAGAAGATTCACAAGGTAGGTAAGAAATAATATTTCCTTTGTGTTCTCATTTTATGTTGCTGATTGATCGTTTCCTTTCAAACGCAGCCAGCCGCACATCTCCCCTCTTGCCTGCCAATTCGTGGTCTACAACACTTTTCTCGCAAGTCAAACAACTAAGAGTGCTCCCTAATGAAATCTCGATTTCCCACAGTCATGCTTGTAGAATAAACTTCCTAATGAACCTTCACATAAAGTGGACAGTGTAAGTGCGACTGTGCGACTAACCTAGTTGCTACTACTATTCGTGAATAAAAATGTAGGTACAGTTGTTGGTTGGTTGGTTATAAATCTCAATATTTTAATGGTAGATAAAAAAAAGATAGCTTTTCTCACAGAAGACAAGGTGTTTTATTATGATTTTTTACGTTAGGAGTATCACTTCCGTTGTTACTAAGCTGTCATATTAATATTATTTCAGTGATATCGTTTCTGCTACGTTTTTAAGAAAACTGTTCACTTAAAATATTTTCAAAGATGTGATGTTTAAATAATGCCTAATAGATTTGTTTTTCAGTCTACGGAACACATATTTAGTAGTTAATTGTGCCGTGACGAAACTCTCCAAGTTTCTGAATAATGTCGTCAAAAGAAGCCACTTACGAAGTTGCCTATAACTTTTTACCCTGACTTTGCTGTTAGCCCTCTCGACCTTGTCGATATGTCGAAACTTTGAAGGATGTCGGTTTAGCAAAAACACTACGCTTCTGATGGTTTTTGTCACACTATGTGCTAGTCCTTTTTATTATTATTCTATTTATTCATTGCCTAGCTCCCATAGTGCAAGCTTTGCTTAGTTTGGCGCTAGGTTGATCTGTGTAAGATGTCCCCTAATATTTATCTATTTGAAAATGAAAAATGAAAAAGAGTTTATTGGTTACAATATTGTGTACAGCATATAATGGTTGGAATCTCCAAGTAAGAAAAATTATACTTGTGGCAGGAGATCCCGCTCTTCCTACCAAAGTTACATACAAACTTACAAACCAACCGAATATCGGTATCCTCAGTAAGTAGCACAATGACATGCTGGTACCATTCATACAAAAATCGTGAGTCCACCAGATGCGAGGCCCACGGCGGCGACGGCAACCACCAGCCCGCCTCTTGTATATTACATATATTGTGTAATAGTCTAACTAGTTCAGATATTTTTGATCAGTGTATACGTACTTGTCTCACCGTAGTGCGGCAGGCAGGTGTAGCTGGTGGAAAGCGGGTGTCGGCATCGGCAGCGCGGCGGCGGGGCGCGGGGTGGCGGCGGCGGCGAGGCCGACGGCGACGGCGACCACCAGCCCGCCTCCATCAGCCGGCCATGGCTGCACCCGCACCCGCGCCCGCGCACTCGCTACCTATCAACACCAACAAAACATCTGACTCTTTGACCTTCCGTGAGTTTAGAAGTGTCAGGAGGAGATCAACGATGTTTAAATAATTTTTAAGAAAAAAAAAACCGACTTCAATGGGGGATGCCGTTGAAAGGTTACTTATTGTTGATGGTGCACTCCAGACAATGAAATGAAAAAGACAGCATCTTTTGCCTAACTAAAAGGAGGTAAACTCACCCACTTTTCTAGTAGTATTACGTTTCTGTAAAGGTCACAGTTCTAACCTAACCTAACCCAATGTTCTGATAGCATTTCGTTTCTGAAAGGGTCACAGTTCTAACCTAACCTAACCTAACCCACTTTTCTGATAGCAGTTCGGTTCTGTGAGGATCGCAGTTCAAAAAAAGTCCAGGTCCAAGTTTGAGTCTGGGTCCATAACGAAGAGAATAAATCGCCAAACGTGAACTATGTGTCGTTGAAGAGTTCCATTCTGATCATCATCAGCAGTTCCACTTCATCAAATGTCACTTTTTAAAATGGAAATGCTGGATTTGTTGATGAAAATACAAAAATCACTATATGTATGCCTTTCACATTTGAGGAGTTCCCTCGATTCCTCATGGATCCCATCATCAGAACTCGAGCTTGACAAAAATGTGTCTTGAAAACCTAACTTGCTTAACAAACATAACGAAGAGGACAAATCGCCAAACGTGAACTATGCGTCATTGAAGAGTTCCGTTCTGATCATCATCAGCAGTTCCACTTCATTAAATGTCACCTTTTTAAATGTAAATTCTTGATTGTTGATGAAAATACTAAAATCACTATATGTATGCCTTTAATATTTGAGGAGTTCCCTCGATTCCTCATGGATTCCATCATCAGAACTGCGTTTTGACAAAAACGGGACCAATTTGTATGTATATACTTACAATCAAAAAAAGAATTTTCAAAATCAGTCCAGGAATGACGGAGTTATGGAGTAACAAACATAAAAAAAACACAACCTAATTGAGAACCTCCTCCTTTTGAAATCTTGAAGTCGGTTAAAAAAAATCGGGCACGCTTGATTACAGGCCAGTCTTAAAAGTACGTTAAAAATGCAAAGCGTGATGATGTAAAGCTGCAATTTTAACATGTTATTTGGGCTTCTAAGGGAAGTGTGAAACTTTGTTTTGCAAGCAAAATAAGTTGTACTGCCTGCGTAATACGTGAAAAACTGCAGCAATGTCGTTTTTTTTTTAACCGACGACAATTTCATAGAAGGAGGAGGTTCTGTATTCGGTTGTGGCTATTTTTTTTTTTTTTTTATGTATGTTCACCGATTATTCCGAGACCCGTGGTCCGATTTGCGTAATTCTTTTTTTGTTCGAAAGGAGCTACTTTCAAGTTAGTCCCATATTAATCTGGTTCTGATCTGATGATGGGATCCCTGAGAAATTGAGGGAACTCCTCAATTTTTAAAGGCACATGTATGGTGATTTGGGTGGTTTCATAAGCAACTTGAGCATTTTCTCTCGAAAACGACCAATTTGATGAAGTGGACCTGATGATGATGATTGTTTTGAAGATAGTGATGATGATTTTTTTATGTAGGATGTTCAGCGATTACTCCGAGACCCGTGGTCCGACTTGAACAATTCTTTTTTTGTTTGAAAGGAACTACCTCCAAGGTGGTCCCACATTAATCTGGTGCTGTTCTGATGATGGGATCCATGAGGAATTGAGGGAACTCCTCAATTTTTAAAGGCACATGTATGGTGATTTGGTCGTTTTCTTAAGCAACTTGAGCATTTTTTCTCGAAAACCACCAATTTGATGAAGTGGAGCTGATGATGATGATTGTTTTGATGATAATGATTTCAGCGATTACTCCGGCACCCATGATCCGATTTGAGTTATTCTTTTTCTGTTTGAAAGAAGTTATCTCTCCAAGGTGTTTTCGTAATATTTTTGGTTTTGATCTGATGATGGAATCCGTGAGGAATTGAGGGAACTCCTTAATTTTTAAAGGCACGTGTATGGTAATTTCGGTGTTTTCTAAAGTAACTCAAGCATTTCCTCCCCAAAACCACCAATTTGATGTAGTGCAATTGTAGCCTAACCACGAGTTTGACACTAAATATTCTTCATAACTTACTTTGTACACTAATATGCCAGTACGAGCGAGATGCATAAACAGTAAGTTACGCACACGATAGCGAATATATCAATGTCAAACTCGTGGTAAGGCTACTGATAACTTCCCTCGTATGTGTATTATGATTTTTGATGTAGGTAGTGTTGGAAACAACCAAAGAGACTGAGAGGTGAAGGTAGAGGGTATTAGTGTTTGGGGGGTTTGAGGTTGGGGGTTGAGGGGAGGTAAGTTGATGGGTCGGGGACTGAGGTGTTGGGAGTTAAGGGATTGGGGGTTAGGGTTAGGAGTTAAGGGGTCTGGGGTTAGGGGTCGGGGAATGGCGGTTGAAGGGTTGGTGGTTTAGGGTCGAGGGGTTCAGTGATCAGGGGTTGAGGGATTGGGTCAGTGGCGGGGCGGAGAATGGATTTAGTGACAGGAATGATTTCCCAGGCGGACTCGAGGAAAATTCTAATTATTTAATAAAGTTTACGAATTTACACTTAAACATGATTATGTTTTTCATTCATGCGTCACGCTCTTAACAATGTCTTAAAACTAAAAATGGAAAAATAAAAACTTTTATAAAAAAAAGATAAACCGACTTCAAAAAGGATGAAATAAAATATTATCCATTTTAGGGTTCCGTGTTTAAGTATATGCGTTACCAACTGATATGTTTGAAGTCGGTGCCAAGCCAAGTACTCCAAGTAGTAACAATACCAGTCAAAAATAATCAGCTTTATGTCTATAAATCCCATTACAACTGTACAAATATTATAAACGTGAAAGCAATTATGTCTGCCTCTTTGTTACCCTTTCATGGCTAAACAACTGAACCGCTTTAGCTGAAATTTTGAATGAAGGTTCCTTGAATTGTTTTATATTTTGAAATGTAGTCCTCTGGATAAGCGACAGAAAATAACTCAGTCCCAATCCCACACTTGCGTGCTATGACTGTTCAAGAATTACTAAAAAATGCTCTTTAAAAAAATACGACGACAAAACGTATTAGATTTACACTAACGTGCCGACAAGCATGGTACGAACTGCGCCAAGAAGGTTCAACAGTGTGTTCTGTTCTGAGGTATACAGAAAGTTCGTTTATTGTCGTCGTGTACGCTGCGTCTTACATAGGCGAACACTCGCGAACGCGAAGCGAAGCGACGCGGCACGGCGCGGCCGGCCCAAGGCGTTCGCGTTCGCAACGAGATCGCCCACGTAGGACACTTCTATATCTATGTATCTTTATCGAATTGCACTGCAAAATTAATATGAATATATGGTTTAAAATTTGGCTTGGCAGCGACTTCAAACATATCAGTTGGTAACGCATATACTTAAACACGGAACCCTAAAATGGATAATATTTTATTTCATCCTTTTTGAAGTCGGTTTATCTTTTTTTTATAAAAGTTTTTATTAATTTTTACAGTTCAATTAAAAAACTGAGTATTTTTGACGTAAGTAGTACCAAAGATAGATATAACTCCGTAATAGATGGATACAGTCTAAGGAAAAAACGTGCCTCGAAAATCAAGAAAATTTGATTCCCGTTCAGTGGGCGCTACTAGCTTTGGCCTACTGTTGTATAGATGGCGTTGACGGTTTCGTTTGTTATTTAACAATTTTAACGCATATCAGTGAAAGAACATGTGTCAAAATCATAAAAATAATTAATGCAAATAAAAAAAATCATTTATCCATATTTAAATACATTTTATCGTATTTTTATAAATCTTCATTTTTAGTTTTAAAGTGTGTCGACAGATGGCAGTGAATTTACTGGGGTTACAAAATTTACTATGACAGTACCGCTCTAGTATAAGTTACTCTATGGTAGTACAATAACATATCTAAAATGCAGCTCTACGTCACGCTTTGTGTTTTTAAGTTTTTTTTGTATGATTTGACTTGGTCATTATACTCATTATTTAAAAAGTTCGGTTGTCCACTATCATCTACCGTATGAGTTTAATGGTAGTCAATCAATATCGGAGAAGCTCTAATGGATTTTGACGAATACAAGGCGTGACCTGTTCATCCTCCTGCTTACAAGTCTCAAGGCTTCTTATGTAATTTTCACGACTGAGCGATTAGCAAATAAACCCATGTTCCGTGTTGTTCCTGGATAAAGTTACTCATTTCCCCTAAGCTATAGGTATTCAAGTGGCGTTTCTTCTTTGTATGTGACTATGTAGTATGCAAGGTATTATTACAAGGTGTGTAACATATTACGAGATAATGCATGAGGACAGTCAGAATCTTACACAGAATTGTGTGTTTTCTGTACTTAGGTTTAGGTTGTAGCACGGACATAAAGTTGGTCTCTTTTTAATTAATAAAGTTATTTTTAGAGAAAACTTTTCCCTATTTGCGTCATGTGTCACGTCTGTAACCAACATGTGCTGTCCCCCTGAACTATACTAAAAAGTGACAACATCAACTTAAGCTTTTGCTGGCGGAACTGAAATTTCCAAACACACTAAACGCAAAGGAATTGAAATCGGGATATTATTATATCATATCATATCATTTATTCCATTGTAATCATGTTGATTTGTACATACTGGTCTTACATATTGGTCAAGTAGGTACATGATTATGAGGCTAGGGTGTACAATATTGGATCTTAAACTACTTATTTTGAACATACCTAGTTTTAATTTCTTATATAAACTTTTAAATAAAATAAAATTGTCAAAAAAAAAAACAATAATAATAAGACAAAACTAATTCATGCGTTAATTAATCATTAATAATCATAAATTATAGTCATACTCATACTCGAATGAAATTTAACAATAAATTATTAATAGTTATCATAAAATTCATAAACAATTTAATCATTTCGAATTATCCAGACTTTCATCATTAAAAAATTCATCCATTGAATAGTAACATTTTTCTAATAACATTTCTTTTAACTGTTTCTTAAATAATTTATCGCTAACTTCTAGATTCAGAAAACCAAGCAGTTTATTCATTACACGCACACATCGACAGTAAGGGCCGTTTCTTACCATAGCTAATTTGGAGGGTGGCAATAATAGTTGCGATTTGGTCTTGACAGTTTTTTTATCTCAAACAACTGAAGGTGACTTTTTACAAATAGTGCCGCCTCCATTATATAAATGGAGGGTAGTGTTAGTATTTTCAGTTGTTTGAAACATGAGCGGCAGCTGTTTGGTACGCGCGTATTTGTTAGGATACGAATGCATTTTTCTGCATAACGAACAGTTGATGCACATCGGTGCTTTCTCCCCACAGAATAACACCATACCGTAGCCATGCGTACGCATATGCGAAGTATGCGGATTTAGCGGTCTCAATGTTCGTATTAATCTTTAATATACTTAATGCGTAGATGAACCTAGCCAGTTTGGATTTTATATCTTGTATGTGCGATTTCCAGTTAATACTTGAGTCTAGTGTTATACCCAATAGTTTGCACTCATCTACTTCTTCGATGGTTTTATCATTATCAATTTGTAAATTTATATGCAGCGGGTTTTTTTGGTTGGGTTTAAATTGTATTATTTTCGTTTTATTCAAGTTTATATCGAGGTTATGTTCGTGGAGCCAGTCAGTAACTGTGTTGAGAGACTCTAAAAGGCAAGTATTGCATTCTACACTATTTGTACAGTTCAGTAATATTGAGACGTCATCAGCAAACATAACGCATGATGTATTCAAAATTTTTGGCAAGTCGTTTATGTATGCTATAAACAGAAGGCATCCTGTTACACTTCCTTGCGGTATTGAGCAAGTCGTATGCCGTATTTCTGAGGTAATTATGCGCGTTTAATTTTAATTATTAACCATAATGTCAAAACCAGGAATACATGTGTTCAAATATAATATAAACCATTTGCGAATTTCCTTAGCCACCCACGCTCAATCAATTTTTGTATTGAATCACCCAATAGGGCGGGC